>NC_064638.1:1024844673-1025180173 GCF_023864345.2 Schistocerca serialis cubense | reverse complement strand
ATCTACACCAACTTTAACACAGTTTCTTTCCCAGGTGAGTTTAATGTGAAGAAAAGTCACTGTGGCAAATCTGCCTTTGCGTGGTGCTCATAGTGTTTGGAATATCTGTGTTTCGAATGGTTCTACAATCGACATCTTCTAATGTGAATGCACCAAATCTTCCTGAAGAATTAACATATGAATAAAATATGTGAATAAAATATCAGAATATGAGAACTTTAAAAAGAGTGTAACCTCCTCAACACACACACACACACACACACACACACACACACACACACACACATTTTACATAATAAATTTGTGACACTTGTAGTGAAACCCAGTTGTAATTTTACAATTAATATAACATCCTTGTGCCTCATAATTAGATAAGAAACATTCATGTATTCACTTTCTGTGCAAATGGGTAGATTAATGAAAACATTAAAAATAATAATTGGATTTCGAACAGGGGGGCACAGAATAAAGAAGCTGTGATGCTGATCACTGAACTCCCATTTCATCTGAGGGTATAGTGCAGTAAAAGACACATAAAGTACCTCAAAAAATCTGAAAAATTTTAACTGTCAGCTTTTCAGAAATGGCTGAGTATCTGTAGGTAAGCCAAGACATGTGTTTGACTTCTCTTCCAGTGAGCGAAGTTCCTGGGAAATCGGGCAATGATACGTGCTGTGTTCTCTTTGTAAGTACTGTACATATTGTATTCATGAGTTCACATTTAAGGGGTTTTGCGGGGAGAGGACAAGGACCACATTTTTAACTTCAGCTGGGAGCAGTGATGTGGCACAGTGTTTTGTGCAGTACTGACAACTTAGTTTTTGTGCCAATGATCTGCTGTTGTAAAATTATCACATGGAACTAAAACAACTGGTGAAAGTGCCTTTAAAAGATGATTACGTTGACATGTGATACAAAATGGCTTCAGCACAACTCGTGTGCAAGACTTTGCACCATAGTTACTAGAATGCATTTCAGTTTAATTAGTTTAGTTATGTCATCTTCCGTAGATCATTTTCACAATTATTTTACTGATAGGGTGTGGAACTAGTCAGATACACACATGAGTAGTGCTAATATTAATGTTACTGAAAGTTTTCGTTCTACACATGCAACTGGATATAGTGAGGGTTTTTTTTTTTTTTTTTTTTTTTTCCAAAATTAAAGGAGAGTCCATTTTCTGAGAACCAATTAATAATTCTTAGAAAGACATCCAAACAATAGATTCAGCTGCTTTTTCTGGAATGGGATTTATTATAACACTCATGTCATCTGCAAAAAGTACTAGTTCTTCTTGCTGAAAGTTAAGTGAGGTCACTCACATGAATAAGGAACAGCAAGGACCCAAAATTGAACCCTGTGGGACTCCCTGTGTGATAACTCCCCATTCACTAGAATTTACCACCCTTCCAACACTATTTGTGTTATTCAGCACAACTTTTTGCTTTCTGTTCGTTAATTATGATTCAAACCAACTGCGTATATAGCCTTCAGTTCCATAAAACCTGAGTTTTTCTAAGAGTGTGACATGATCCACACAGTCAAATGCCTTGGGGAGATCACAGAAAATACCAACTGGTGATAATTTTTTATTTAGGGCTTGTACTATTTGATTGGTTAATGTGTAGATAACATTCTCAGTCAAATAATCCTTCCAAAATCCAAACTGTGACATGCTGAGTAAATTATTTTCACTTGAATGGGAGACTACTCTTGAATACACAACTTTTTTGAATATTTTAGAAAATGAAGTCAGCAATGAGATTGGTCTATAATTATTTAAGTCACTCTTGTCCCCTTTCTTATGAAGAGGTTTGACAATTGCGTATTTCAGTGTGTCTGAAAAAATTCCCTGTCCCAGCAAAGCATTACATATATCCCTAAGGACTCCACTTATTAAATTAGAACAACACTTCAAAATTTTGTTAGAGACTCCATTAACACCACATGAGCTCTTGTTTTTCAGTATATTTATAATTCCCTTAATTTCTGTGGGGGATGTTGGTGCTATTTCTAAGGCCTAAAGTCCTGGGTATGACTTTTTTAAATATTTTTTTTTGCTTCTTCAACTGAACCCTTTATCCCTATTTTTGCTGCTACATTCAGAAAGTGACTGTTGAAAAGACTTGCAATTTGTGAATTATCACTCACAACAACATCATCATTGAGCTTTATTCCTATGGTATGCAGTGCACTGTCCGGCTGCACCATCTCCCTTTTGACAATATTCCATATAGTTTTAATCCTATTATCCACATCATTAATTTCTGTCAGAACACATAAGCTTCTCGACTTCTTAATGACTTTCCTTAAAATACTACAGTATCTTTTGTAGTAAGCAAGTAACGTCGGGTCCTGACTTATTCTGGCCTGTCCATAAATTTCCCTCTTCCTCTTAAACAAATCTTAATTCCGTTAGTAATCCAAGCTTACTTGCCTTTGTAATGGCTTTTTTGGGTAATGTTTCACGAAAGCAACTCTCAAATATTGAGACAAATTTACAGTGGAATAAATTGAATTTGGCATCATCATCATTTTCTGTGTGCAATTCATTCCATTCCATTCTACCTCTTGTAGGCTGCTCTCAAAACTGTGTACCCTGTTAACACCAATAAGCCTTCCTAGCCTCGTATGAACCTTGCCTGAAACCTGTAAGGTGCTATATGTGTCATTTCCATTAACTGTGCATCATGATCAGATAGCCCATTAACAACTGGGTACACATTAATTGTTTCTGCCTGAGCACTGTGTATGAAAATGTTATCGACAAGTGACCTACTCTCCTGCTGCATACGAGTTGGAAAATTTACAATAGATGCCAGATTGAAACAACCAAACAAAGATTCTAGCTCATTTTTCCTGTCTGTATCTTTTAAGAAATCTACATTAACATCACCACGAACCACTAAGTCCTTCTTATTGTCTGACAGGTAGCTCAATAATGCCTCTAGATTTTTCATGAATAGCTGAAGGTTACCTTGAGGGGATCTGTAGATTGTTACAATTTTTTATAGAAGTATATTGCAGTAGCAACTCACAAGCACATACTTCAGGATATGGTCTACACAAAATCTATTTGTTTTCAATATTTTTGACTTTGTGTCCAGTTTTTATATAAGTAGCAACTCCTCCTTTTTCCATGTTGACTCTACATGAATAAGATGCTGATCTGTAATCCTTAAATTTAACTTCTCCATCCCTGCAGTTACATGGTGTTCAGAGAGACACAAAAAATCTATACCTTCAGAATTTACCCCATTTTCTAGGCACACAAGAAGCTCATCTGTCTTATTTTCTGATCCTCTAATGTTCTGATGAAATGCACAAATTTTATTTCTTTGGATACTGTCAAACGGGGGTGATTTTGGACGGTTTTTGTCATTATTTTGATTGTAACTTTCATATATATTGTTAGATTAAATTGATTGTTATGGAAGTGGTAGGGTATATGTGTAACAATAAAATATCCCAGAGCCAGAAAGTGTATGTGAAGGGTATATTTATCTGAGGCAGTTAAGTAAAGTATCTGAAGTCACCCCATGGATTGGGGTGATTTCGGACACATGTGTTTTTTAAATCTCTGTCCGAAGTTACAGTATATAGAGGGTGAATTTGGACAGTTACTGCCTTTTTTAAATTCTACATGCTTTTTATTTGATTTTGGTTACATTTTACAAATTTTAAGGGTAGCCATTTGTTAAAAATAAGTAATATGGAATGATATAATGAATTTTATATATTACAGATAAGTTCTGCGTGAGCTCATTTAATATTTTCGCTTAAGCGAACAGAAAGATCTTCCTGACTGTTGTTCGAGGAATAAATGCACCTATTCTTCTCCTGGCAAAATTATTACGAAATTGCTTCTCTTTTCAGACAGATTTATCAAGTTAGCCTTTAACTAAATATCCAATTTAGTGACGGGAAATCCCCAATGTGCAGCCCTCAAGATACCTTGCTTCAGCATTTATTCTTCTTCTTTATTTAGCACTGGCTGTCCTACCCCCCCCCCCCCCCCCCCCCCCTCCCCCTCCTCGCTCCCCTTTCCCCCAGATGTGCTTTCTGCACTTCATTTTGTAGGGTTGATTTAGGTATACCATACAAATCTCACGCTTTTCTGTATGATAATTTACCACTCTGAATATTACGAACAGCTGTATCTAAAACTTCCGGGTCATACTTACACCGTACTGTAGCACCTCTCCTGCTCTTATTCGTTCTTGGCATTGTCCGAAATCACCCCCCACAGTACACAGTTTTACAAAAAGCATCGTTATTTTATAACCTAGCACAAGAAACTCGACAAACTTGTACAGAAATTGTCTCAATCCTCATAGCTACTGAGCGCATCAACAATTACCGTTACAATGACTTCCCACTTGGCGCAACAATAGGAAGTTTCCACTTCACGATAATGCATGGATTTTTAACACTGAGACTGTTCGTCAATTATTCCTCTCCCAGGCTGTGGCTAAGCCATGTCTCCGCAATATCCTTTCTTTCAGGAGTGCTAGTCCTGCAAGGTTTGCAGGAGAGCTTCTGTAAAGTTTCGAAGGTAGAAGACGAGGTACTGGCGGAAGTAAAGATATGAGGACGGGGCGTGAGTCGTGCTGGGGTAGCTCAGTTGGTGGAGCACTTGCCTGCGAAAGGCAAAGGTCCCGAGTTCGAGTTTCGGTCTGGCACACAGTTTTCATCTGCCAGGAAGTTTCATATCAGCGCACACTCCGCTGCAGAGTGAAAATCTCATTCTGAAGTAACTCTTTGTTTCTATGCAGTGGCAAAGAGCAAATAAGCCATACTGTCCGAATTCGCCCCGGTGTCCAAAATCACCCCGTTTGACGGTACTGCTGCAGACATCATGGCACTGTTCTGTTTTAATCTCTTTCAATACTCTCTGTCTGTAACCTGACTCTAACCTAAAAAATGTGTCCCTCTGACTCCAGTAATCACAGGTATTTTGTCTTGTGTACAAGTGGCCCCTTTTACATTTTAACATTCAGTGGCTGTGTTTTGAAGCAAACAATAGATCACTAGAATTGGCAGCAGTGAGAGATGGCGTAAAGTAGAGCAGTCTTTCCCAAGTGGATCTAGGATGCTTGACTTGATCAAGATTCCTTCAAAATCATCATTGCTTGTTACCTGGGTTGATCACTGTTATTTTGATAGTGCTTTATAAAAGAGTTGAAAATATCTTCTAAAAAACTAGTACAATAATTTGTAACAAAGAATACCAAATATTTGTGATTAAAGAGAAATGTTCTCTTCTTCTGAAACTGGATAAAAGTAAATGAAACAGCCAGCTCAGTGCATGTCTGAATACTAGGGGTGTATACAGAACCCTTGGAGTACGACTCTTAGTCTCACTTGTCTAGGTTTTTTTGTACCTTTATCTCACTGTGACTATCAGTGCCCTTTTCTTTACTGATGTGTGGTATGGTAAATTTTTTTGGAGTGTGCCATTGAATGCAATGGACATAGTAAATACAACTAATTGTGTAACAGAAAAATCTCTGTATTTTTAAAGCTGAAAGAGCCTGTGATGGTTCGCCTTCTTTATCTCTTCGTTGATTGTCCTTGGTGTCGATGTACTGCGTTGCTGCATTGGCTGAAAAATGGAATGTGGAAGTATAACACTGACTGCTTTAAATGATGTAGCTGACAGGTGCACAGTTGCGTTTCACAATTCTTTACTTTCACTGTTCACAACCCCAATAATACACAGTTAATTGGCCAGTACACTATTGTTTAACTTTCGATAATCCTCATTAATAGGTTGCAGGCAAACCTCCACATACTACTACAATAGTTTACCGTTGAACACCTACGAGCAGTAAAACCTAACCACAAAGTTCACAGGTCTTGAAGAATAGAAAGATACGTATGGAGCAGACACTGTCATTGTTTTAAAACATGGCCTAATTGTGTAACACTTATTTCACAGTTAAGTTGAAGCATTGTTGTTGTTCTAACCAACTCAGGTTTTTTATCTGAAACTTGGCCGTGGACTGTCTCGTGACCAAAAACCGGGCCCTTATATATCCTCACAATAATAGGTGCTGAAACCACACATTGTTCGAAGGTAAATTTACAAAAATTACTATTAAAACTTAACTCATTCGATTAACTGAATACATCGAAAAATTGGTTTTTTTAACAGTTTCTTCTACTACAAGAGTTAAGCTGAGTTATTTGTTTAAATCATGAAATTAACATATATAGTTATGCAAACAATACTTTTGACAAAACTGTTAATTCCTTTGGAATTAATCGAGGGCTGGCTTTGCTAACATGTTTTCGAATAGAGCCAAATATATACTTTAAGATTATAATTAGTACAGAATTTATATTTGTTTATAAGTCAGCAATAGAATTTAAGTTATGAAACAATCACTGAGTTCACCCTAAAATAAAATTATTAACTATGAATAGTCAAAATAACTCAGGAAATCAATTACATACATAAAAGTAAGCACAAAATTAGATCTTGTTTTATATTCTTTAAAACTGAGGGTCAATCTTTCTCTTTTATGGAAATGCAGATTATACTCACATATGTCAATAGTAATTAGGTAAGAGTGAAAAAACTAATTTAAGGAGGCAGATGGCAAAACAGGAGGGGAAGTAAAAATATCCCAGCTTGCATTGTCACAAGCCACATAGAGATTTATAGAGTATTCAGAATACCGTTATGCAGGAGCTATTTTATTTAACCTTACTAACTCTTGAATACCACTAAAATAAACTGAAACTGTTCTTCCAAAAAGTTATATAGGCCTACAGTTTGTTGTAATAAGTGACTGTGTTACAAATAAATGAAACTTTATAGTCAGTCTATCACTGTCTCCTCAAATGAAATGTCATCTTTTCCAAAATATATATACTCTGGTGCTCGGTCTCAACAGATCCTTTTATAATCAATTGCCTGTAACTGTTAAGTTGTATTATTGTGTTACTAAAACTGTAGTAAAATCATCAGTAAGGTACTAATACAGCTGATAAATACTGTTGCAAAACTCTCATGATTTAAATTTGTTTACAGATATGCTGAAACCCAAATTGGAGATGGAAAAACTATCTTTACATGTTTAAGCAATTGTGATGCAGAGTTCAGTCTCAAGATGTTGCAGGTGATTGATCATTAATGCATGATGGAATAATATTACAGTGATTCAGACCTGTTCATTAATTAAGTGTAATAATTTTGCTTGTAGTTAATGACACACATTGATTTCTTTGTTGAAATTATTTGAGATAATGGTGTGATTGAGTAGTGTGTTTCCAATATGAGAGATCCTGTCTTTTGTTGTGTGAAACAGCTACCAATTTTGTCTTTGATATGAGGTGAGTTCAAAAAGTAAGGTGACCTTAAATTTTTATGAAAAATTATTTATTTATTCATCAATATTCATGTTGTAAGTAAGTAATCCCCCTCAGATAAAATTCACTTGTGCCAATGCTTTTCCAATCGTTGAAGCACTTCTGAAAAGGACTTTTTGGTACAGCCTTGAATACTTCCAGCAATGCAGGTTTTTATTTCCTCAATCGTTGAAACTCTTCATCCTTTCATAGGTCTCTTCAGTTTTGGGAACAGGAAAAAGTCACAAGGGGCCAAATCTGGTGAGTCATGATTGTCAGGTTGTTTTTGGCCAAAAAATCTCTCGCAAATAACGATGAATGGGAAGTTGCATTGTCGTGTTGCAAAAGCTATGAATTGCTTTTCCACAATTCCGCATGTTTTTTTCGTATTGCTTCTCACAAACGTTGCATAATGTCAAGGTAATACTCCTTACTGACCATAAAACCTTGAGAGACACACTACGCCATGGTCATTTGGAGGGGGGGGGGGGGAGGGGGGGGGGGGGGGGGGGGGGGGGGGAAGAAAGTGAGCAAAACTCTGATATTTGATTTGAGCAAACTTGGCATGCTTTCTTGGTCTTGGTCCTCCGGGATGGTTCAATTGCTACAATTGGGCTTTGGTTTCAACGTCATAACTGTAAATCATGTTTAATCACCAGCTATGAACCTTTTGAGCAAATCAGGATCATCTCCATTGATGTCATTCAAGAGCTCCTGAGTGATACTTGTGCAATGGTTCTTCTGATCAAATTGAAAAGTTTTTGGAAGAAAACATCTCGAGCCCAAGGCATCCGAAAAAATGCATGACACGAGCCGACCGATATGCCAACATCCTCAGCAACTTCTCTTAAGGTAATTCGACAACTTCCAAAACAATTTTTTTCACAGCTTTGACGTTATGATCTGTTGTTGATGTGGTGGGGCTTCCAGAGTGAGATTCATCGTTGGCATCTTCTCAGCCATCTTGGAAGAGCTTGTACCACTTGTAAACTTTATTTTTACTTAGAGCAGACTCAATGTATGCCACTGTCAACATTTCAAGTGTTTTACAGCACTTGATTCCATTTTCCACACAAAATTCGATGCAAATTCTTTGCTCCTTTTTTTATAATAATCGAAATCGCCGAGCACATTAAAAGATGAGTATCCTTTCTATCTGTCAAAATTAATGAAGTATGCTGTACACTTGAAACTGTGAACATATGTTCGGAACAGCTGTACTAACGTAACACTAAAAAGATCGATAATGGAACACACATTGCCCGTGCAATTAAAAGTCATCTTACATTTTGAACAGCCGTTGTGTACTATAACTGCTTAGTTTTCTCCTCCTCCTCCTCCTCCTCCTCATCATCATCATCATCATTTCTCTTTTAGATGTTTAAGATCAGTTTTGTATGATTGGGATTTCTTCAGTTAGAGTAACAATTCTGACAGTGCCCTCAAAACACATGTGAAGACAACCTTACAAAAAACCAACTATGTATACAAAAATTGTAGATCATATGCAAATGTCTATGCAGTAAGTACTTATAAATGCAATGTCACGGAAGAACATGGTCTACAGTTTTAATATCTTATAGCAGGTATTGTAAGTTGGCAACCAGCAGTATGCTTCCTTGGGAGTTGCTACACTGTCAATCTATCTTAGAGCACTAAGTAAAATTAGAACAGGAAACAAGGATTGAACAAAGTGACACTAACACATTTATTTCATATAAGAGCTTTTGACCAAGAACAGTATGGAAAATAACATATGAGGGTCACTCCGAAAGAACTATTTCGGGAGTTCTTTCACACTATTTTTTTTTTTAAACCATCTTTTATTCTACATGTTTGGAAGTTTTACAGCGTGTAGATACATTCTTCAGGAACAATATTTTCATTCTCCACAAAATTTCCATCCCTGTCTACTGCCTTACACCATTTTGGAACCAGTGCCTGTATACCCGCTCGGTAAAATTCTGGATCAACCTGTTGGAGCCACTGTTCGCAGCGTGCACAAGGAGGTCATCATCTTCAAACCTTGTTCCACGAAGAGAGTCTTTCAGTTTCCCAAAGAGATGATAGTCACATGGAGCCAGGTCAGGACTGTAAGGCGGGTGTTTTCAGTGTTGTCATCCGAGTTTTGTGTCACTTCCATGGTTTTTGACTGACGTGTGGCCGTGCATTGTCATGCAACAGCAAAACATTACTGCTTTTGCCGATGTGGTCGAACACAACTCAGTCGAGCTTGAAGTTCTTCAGTGTCGTCACATATGCATCAGAATTTATGGTGGTACTTGGCAGTGTGCAAGTACGAGGCCTACTGCTGTGAGGACAATCCTCTCAATATTGCCGTGCCCACTTTCATCATGTAACCTGCTTGCCCACGACTAACTGTACTGTGATCGACAGCAGCATCTCTTGGGATGTTTCCCACTGTCTCGTTTTCACAGCACAGGAATTCTATGACAGCACATTGCTTCTGATGAATGTCAAGTGTAGCAGCCATCTTGAAGACATGCTGTGACGGCATCACTCACGTGAAAAGGTTGAACTAATGTTTGAAACAAGCACGAAGGATGTATCTACACACTGTAAAACTTTCACATGTGCAGATTGAAAACTGGATTTTTACAAAAATAGTGTGCTTTTCTTTTGGAGTGACCCTTTGTATATAGTGATAATGAGCACTAGGACTACCTAAGATGTAACTGTGAAATCAAGGGTCTGCGGAAAACTATCCATTCCTTTTGTTAACTCTATGAAGCTATGTAAATCACTGTTTTGCTTGTCACTGAATGTGTATACGAACTGCCTATAATCGCATCACTACTGGTAAATTATTCATATTCTTTGATTTGATTATTGCAGCAATTGCACTAAAGGGCAGTATAGTTTATTGGTGTCAAATGAGATAGTTCGTCTACTATTTGCTTCGTGAGATAATAGATGAAAATATACACTGTTGAGCCATAATGTTATGACCACTGCCCACCACAAGATCAAATGCTGCCTGACAGTGTTGCAGGCATGTTACATGGCAAGGAAAGTACATAAATAGAGCAGAGAAGAATGGGAAATCATTCTAGCAATAATACAGGCTGCAAATTTGGTAATACACTGGTATGACCGATTTTTGACACAGGGCAGATTGTTGTTGGCTAGCACCAGGGAACAAGCATATGGAAAGTGGTTGAAGGACAACAAAACCACAAATAGGCAACAATGTGTTAGATGCCTGCACCTCATCACAGAATGTGGTCAGGAGCTTGCCCACTCTGTAAAGCAGGAAAATTAGATTTGATGTCGGAGTATGATGTTGGTGCAGGCATAAGTGTTCCAGAGCACACTGTTCAGCACATGTAGAACATGGAGCTCCACAACAGACGACGTCCCCTATGTATTCCCAAGTTAGCCTTCTGCTGCAAGCAGTTTGTCAGCAGTGCACAAGTAGCAGCAAGTAGCTTACCGTATTTACTCGAATCTAAGCCGCACTCGGAATCTAAGCCGCACTTGAAAAATGAGACTCGAAATAAAGGGAAAAAAATTTCGCGAACCTAAGCCGCACCTGAAATTTGAGACTCGAAATTCAAGGGGAGAGAAAAGTTTTGGGCCGAACCTCCAAATCGAAACAAAGTTGGTCCATTGTAATATGAGACACAATTAGGTCGAATGAATGACGATACGGCTACAGTAGTTTGGTTTGAGTGGTAAGCTTAGCAGTTAAGCTTTACCAGGTAGTCATTGCTATGCGTCAGGCACTCCGTCCGTATTTATACGGGTACCCTTCGTTTTTCAAGTGCTTGATCTGATAAGTGCCGTTTTCTTTGTTATAGGTGTTTACGTCACTCTAAGCTGAAAATGCATTACTGTAGTACTGTGTCATGCATTGTTTGTGTCGCATTCTGATAGTGCGGTGTTTACGGCCTGTCGCCGCTCGCGGCATGGCTTGCTTTTGTACGCGCTACCGCCGCTTACAATTAAAAAAAAAAAAGAGAGAGGATTCGTCTCATTAGTGAAACAATGGCAAGAGACTGCTATTGTTGTTACTTACATTGCTGCTTTCTTTGATAATGATCAACAAGAACCAAATAATAGACTGCATTTGCTAGAACATGTTCTGAACGAAAGTTAGGCGAAAATTTTTCTCCGTTTGGAAATCTTTGTGGCCGCTTCTTTAGTATATCAAATTCTGCACAGAAATTAGAGTCATCTTAGATTTAAAAATCTAGTCAGTTGCCGTGCTTCATTTCTGACTGTATCACTATTAGGCATAAAGAATAATACGAATATAAACATGACACGATACGTATGTTCTTCCGCTTTTGCTGTTGTCCCACTCTAGTTTCATAGTTTATTAGGCAGACAGGATTTAAATGAGGTAGCAGCAAACACGAAAAAATAAATGGCAAAATGTTTATATTCGTATTATTCTTATGGAGAAGAGAATACTGCATGTGATTCACATTTCATCAGGTTACTATTAGCAACCATCTCTTACTCACAGGTAGGAAAAAATTCAGAACATAGAGTTGGCCATATTGACAAACATCCCAAACAGTCTTGCCAATCGGATTTTCGTAAGCACATTGAAATTCTGCTACATTCGAAGATGAACAACACGGAATTTGTATTACTTCTTTAGATAATGTATGAAAATGCAAGTGGTCGAAACTCGGGGCGGAGAAAAAAAAGCTCGTCTTCCACCTTTTTTTAAAATTTATTTACTGACGCAGAGGTTTTGGCGCCAGTATTTGTCTTTGTGCCTACAAAGCACGCCTGTGTTGCGCTACATATAGTTAGTTGTGGCGGCACCGACCAACATTTTTCAGAACTTCCGCTTGCTTTACACTCGATTCTAAGCCGCAGGCGGTTTTTTGGATTACAAAAACCGGAAAAAAAGTGCAGCTTAGATTCGAGTAAATACGGTATTCATATAAGTGTTGTAGTGAAATGGAAAATTTGTTTGAGTGTTCTTAGCGGCACTTGTTTAGTTAAATCCGCCAAATCATTGTGTAGTTTCATATTTAGCAGGGGCAGATTTGCATTTTAATATCTGTAATGTGTAAAGTCACGTAGGTCATCTGTCATTTGTTTATTTCTTTCAATAGTCTTTGTACATTTCTGACAGTACAGTTAACCTTCTGCTGCCGAGCAGTGTGCAGGTAGCAGCATTACTGCATTTACTAGGCAGTCTTGTATTTTAATAACTGTTTAAATTTTGTGTCAAATTGTTTGTGCTCTCTGTAGATTTGTTCAGACGTTCTTTGCACAACAGTATTTAGCATGGATAGGGACTGTGACTGCTGTGTTCGGATGCGGGCTGAGTTGGCATTCCTTCGCTCACAGCTTCAGGCAGTGTTGGCTTCGGTCACACAGCTTGAGGCTGTTGCCAATGGGCACCACTGTGGGGGGTCCGGACAGGGGTTTGTCAAGGACAGCCAGCTCGTCCCACACATCCCCGATCGGACTACGGCTTTGGCTCTGCCCGGGATACTGCCCACATTGAGGCTGATCCCCCACCCGTGGTAGAGTGGGAGGTCGTCTCAAGGTGTGGCAGGGGGCGAAAGACATCCGGAGGGCTGAACGGAAGGCCTTTCCAGTTTGTCTGAATCTCAGGTTCTGTCTCCGGCTGATATTGATCTTCTGCCAGACATGGATGCTTGTCCTGTCCAGAGGTTGCCCCTCAGTCTGCAAGATCCGGCAGTCGCAGAGGGTGGGCTTACTGTAGTTGGGAGCTCCAACGTCAGGCGCGTAATGGGGCCCCTTAGGGAAATGGCAGCAAGGGAGGGAAGAAAACCAATGTGCACTCCGTGTGCATACCAGGGGGAGTCATTCCAGATGTGGAAAGGTTCCTTCCGGATGCCATGAAGGGTACAGGTGCACCCATCTGCAGGTGGTTGCTCATGTCGGCACAAATGATATGTGTTGCTATGGATCGGAGGAAATCCTCTCTGGCTTCCGGCGGCTATCTGATTTGGTGAAGACTGCCAGTCTCGTTAGCGGGATGAAAGCAGAGTTCACCATCTGCAGCATCCTCGACAGGACTGACTGCGGACCTTTGGTACAGAGCCGAGTGGAGGGTCTGAATCAGAGGCTTGAGATGGTTCTGCGACCGTGTGGGCTGCAGATTCCTCGACTTGCCGCCATAGGGTGATTGGTGTTTCGGGTTCCGCTGGATAGGTCAGGAGTCCACTACACACAGCAGGCGGCTACACGGGTAGCAGGGGTTGTGTGGCATGGACTGGGCGGATTATTAGTTAGATGGCCTTGGACAAATACAGAAAGGGCAACAGCCTCAAAGGGTGTGGGCAAAGTCAGGACATGCGGGGACCAAGCAGCAATCGGTATTGTAATTGTAAACTGTCGAACCTGCTTTGGTAAAGTATCGAACTTCAAGCGCTGATAGAAAGCACCGAAGCTGAAATCGTCTTAGGTACGGAAAGCTGGCTGAAGCCAGAGATAAATTCTGCCATAATTTTTACAAAGGCACAGACGGTGTTTAGAAAGGATAGATTGCATGCTACCGGTGGTGGCATGTTTGTTGCTGTTAGTAGTAGTTTATCCTGTAGTGAAATAGAAGTGGATAGTTCCTGTGAATTATTATTGAGTGGAGGTTATACTCAACAACCGAGCTAGGTTAATAATTGGCTCCTTTTCCCGACCTCCTGACTCAGCAGCATTAGTGCAGAGCAACTGAGAGAAATCTGGAATACATTTCATATAAATTTCCTCAGCATGTTATAGTCTTAGGTGGAGATTTCAATTTACCAGATATAGGACTGGGACACTCAGATGTTTAGGGCGGGTGGTAGGGACAGAGCATCAAGTGGACATACTGAGTGCACTATCCAAAAATTACCTTGAGCAATTAAACAGAGAACCAACTCATGGAGACAACATCTTGGACCTACTGATAACAAACAGACCATGAACATTTTGAATCAGTGATCATAAGGCCGTTGCAGCATCCTGAATATGGAAGTAAATGGGAATATAAAAAAATGGAGGAAAGTTTATCTGTTTAGCAAGAGTAATAGAAGGCAGATTTCAGACTACCTAACAGATCAAAACGAAAATTTCTGTTCCCGACACGACAATGTTGAGTGTTTCTGGAAAAAAGTTCAAGGCAGTCATAAAATGCGTTTTTAGACAGGTACGTGCCGAGTAAAACTGTGAGGGATGGGAAAAACCCACCTTGGTTCAACAACAAAGTTAGGAAACTACTGCGAAAGCAAAGAGAGCTTCACTGCAAGTTTAAACGCAGCCAAAGACACTCAGACAAACAGAAGCTAAACGATGTCAAATTTAGTGTAAGGAGGGCTATGCGTGAAGCGTTCAGTGAATTCGAAAGTAAAACTCTATGTACCGACTTGACAGAAAATCCTAGGAAGTTCTGGTCTTATGTTACATCAGTAAGTGGATCAAAACAGCATACCAGACACTTGGGACGATAATGGCATTGAAACAGAGGATGACACGCTTAAAGCTGAAATACTAAACACCTTTTTCCTAAGCTGTTTCACAGAGGAAGACTGCACTGCAGTTCCTTCTCTAAATCCTTGAATGAATGAAAAAATGGCTGACATCGAAATAAGTGTCGAAGGAATAGAAAAGCAACTGAAATCACTCAACAGAGGAAAGTCCACTGGACCTGACAGGATTACCAATTCAATTCTACACAGAGTACGCGAAAGAACTTGCCCCCCTTCTAACAGCCATGTACCGCAAGTCTCTAGAGTAACTGAAGGTTCCAAATGATTGGTAAAGAGCACAGGTAGTCCCAGTCTTCAAGAAGGGTCGTCGAGCAGATGCGCAAAACTATAGACCTATATCTCTGATGTCGATCTGTTGTAGAATTTTAGAACATGTTTTTTGCTCACGTATCATGTCATTTCTGGAAACCCAGAATTTACTCTGTAGGAATCAACGTAGATTCCGGAAACAGCGATCGTATGAGACCCAACTCGTTATTTGTTCACGAGACCCAGAAAATATTAGATACAGGCTCCAGGTAGATGCCATTTTCCTTGACTTCCAGAAGGCGTTCGATACAGTTCCACACTGTCGCCTGATAAAGTAAGAGCCTGTGGAATATCAGACCAGCTGTGTGGCTGGATTGAAGAGTTTTTAGCAAACAGAACACAGCATGTTATCAATGGAGAGACGTCTACAGACGTTAAAGTAACCTCTGGCATGCCACGGGAGTGTTATGGGACCATTGCTTTTTCACAATATATATAAATGACCTAGTAGATAGTGTCAGAAGTTCCAGGCGGCTTTTAGCGGATGATGCTGTACTATACAGAGAAGTTTGCAGCATTAGAAAATTGCAGTGAAATGCAGGAAGATCTGCAGCGGATAGGCACTTGGTGCTGGGAGTGGCAACTGACCCTGTGGCAATACATTACATTTGCCTATGTTAATAGGCAAATTTAATGTATTGCCACTACATAGAAAGGAGGATCCTTTATTGTATGATTATATGATAGCGGAACAAACACTGGTAGCAGTTACTTCTGTAAAATATCTGGAAGTATACGTACAGAACGATTTGAAGTGGAATGATGATATAAAATTAATTGTTGGTAAGGCGGGTGCCAGGTTGAGATTCATTGGGAGAGTCCTTAGAAAATGTAGTCCACACAAACATACACACAAAATTCAAGCTTTATATATATATAATAGAGGGAAACAATCCACGTGGGGAAAAATATATCTAAAAACAAAGATGATGTGACTTAGCAAACGAAAGCACTGGCAGGTCGATAGACACACAAACATACACACAAAATTCAAGCTTTCGCAACCAACGGTTGCTTCATCAGGAAGGAGGGAAGGAGAGGGAAAGACGAAAGGATGTGGGTTTTAAGGGAGAGGGTAGGGAGTCATTCCAATCCCAGGAGCGGAAAGACTTACCTTAGGGGGAAAAAAAGGACAGGTATACACTCGCGCGCACACACACCCATATCCAACCGCACATACACAGACACAAGCAAACATTTGACCTCAATCTCAAGGTGTGCTGCATGCTGATGAGATGCATGGCTGTTGAGGTGGAACAGTCGTTAGCAGGCAACCTCTGGGGAACCTGCCCCACCGATAGCTACAGTCTTGAAACAGGGGTGCCTCCTAACGACACCCAGAGACATTGCTCAGACGCTGGCAGAGCATTTTGCACAAACTACTGCCAATGCAAGCCAGGATCCGGTGTTTTGTCGCTACCGTGAGACTGTTGAAAGAGCAAAATTGGACTTACGGTCAAGCAGTTCTGAGGCCTCCAACTCCCCTTTCTCCATGTGGGAGCTCGAATTGGCAGTGACTGAGACTTCTGACACTGCACCAGGTCACGACCACATCCGGTACTCCATGCTTCAACATCTGCCAGCGGCGTCAAAGGAAATCCTCCTTGAATGTTTTAATCTAGTATGGCAGACAGGCGTGTTCCCCACCTCATGGAGGGAGTCAATTCCCATCCCTCTCCTCATATGAGGAAAGGACCGCACATGTCCCAATAGTTATCAGAGTATCGACTTAACGAGCTGGGAAAGACCCTGGAATGGATGCTTAACTTTCGTGTGGTCTGGCTTTTAGAGACCAGGCAACTTCGTAGCTGCTCTCAGTGTGGATTCCGAAAATTTCGGTCCATGGTTGACAACTTGACCCTCCTAGAGGCGGCTATTCAGCAGGCTTTCCTCCGTCAGCATCACTGTATCAGCATATTCTTTGATATTAGTAAGGCATACTGTAACATTACGAGTCAAGACAGCTGTAACGGAACTTGAATAGCGTAAAGTTATCGTTAAAAACGCACGCCGCGCGATTTGTTATGATTTGGTCGGTCATAATAGTAGTAACATGCTTTTGAATACAATTAAAATATAATGGCGATACCTGTTTAGCGTTATTGGAAATAATATGTAATAAATTAATGAGTAAGGTTGCCGATCCTATATGAAGAGGTAAAATTGGGCATATTAAGGTGTTTTGCTTTATATCGACTAAGCCGATGATACGGCGTCTTTTTTCCCGTTTACTCTTAGGAAAAAAAGAAAAAAAAAAAAAAGAAAACAAGTAACGAAGTGCTAATTGTGCGTTGTGAAAAATATAGGGGCGAATTTTAAATAGCTACAGTGTATAATCAGACTAACAAATGGACATTCAGTTACGCGAAATAGCAGACAGTGAAGTGTGGTCATTAAATTGAGTACACCTACAGGGCGGTCAATTCCAGGATAAGTCTATTCGCGTCTCATGAGGCACGCGGTATTGAGACCGTTTTTTTTTTTATTATATCACGGAGAGCGGGCTTCAATTTATAAAAAGGAGAAAAGCTGTATCATTATCATTGACTGTTGGTGTTAAGCAACCAAAACTGTTCATCAAAGGGTTTCGGTGAATGAGTGGTGAATGCGAAATGAAACTGTGAACGAAGTTAAATAAAGCAGAAGGGACAAGACAGTTTGGTCGTATCTGTTATTATTCCATAAACCGTAACATTTATTCTCGTTGTACGAAGCCTTTATAGACGATCGTTATGACAATTTGCTTTGAAGGGATCTCGTTACGAGTTAAGTTTTGGGGACCTGGTCAACAGGGGATAGTTCGTAGATCTTAACTACTGCAGCTATTCTGGAATCAGGTGCTACCGTGACCGTTGTGTGTTGTCTATGGATTAAGGTCATCATTTCTCATGCTCTAAGATCGACGCGCCTTTCCTCTTGGTATAATGGTGTCTCACGGTAACCACGACAACGCCGATGGCGAAGGAAGATACGGTAGAATACGATACTACTTGGAGACACTGTATACTCTCACAACTGCTTCAATGAGGCTTTCGTGGCCATCTCCCCATTTTCATTCGGTCTTCCCCTTCTCAGCAGTTTTCTCAGGCCCGAGTTGGTGACACACTGTCTGATCAATTTGAGCAGGAGAATGGTGTCCACCAGGGCAGTGTTTTAAGTGTTACCCTCTTTGCCATAGCTATCAACAGTATAATGTCTATGGCAGGGAGTCCAGTATAGTGCTCATTGTTTGTGGACAACTTTGATGTTTTCTGTTCCTCCTCCAGTGTTGCAACGGTGAGCCAGTGATGGAACAATGTACATCTGATAACTGTCATTCCAGTTACAAAAATGCATAGCTGAGATAGGTGTTGGACCTGATGATAGTCTGCTTCTAGACTGAAATCGATCATATCTAGTCAGATGTTCTGTTACAGCTGTGTATTGCATAATGCAGTTCTGAACTTTCATTAAAGCTATACACCACCACCTTTATAAAATACTTATGTCTCACTCACCAGTATTATGAAAAGAAAGATTGCTACTCACCATATAGTGGAGATGTTGAGCCACAGACAGGCACAATAGAAAGACTGCTAAACAAGAGAGCTTTTCGGCACACACATTCACTCTCTCTCTCTCTCTCTCTCTCTCTCTCTCTCTCTCACACACACACACACACACACACACACACACACACACACACACACACACACACTCATATACACATACGCAAGTACAGCTCACATGCACGACCACTGTCTGGGTGTCAACATCTCCTCTGTATTCTGTACTCATTAGACTGTTCATCCCATTCATCATCAACTCTTGTAATTCTTCTTCACTTTCACTGAGAATAGCAGTGTCAACGAATCTTATCATTGGTATGCTTTCATCCTGAATTTTAATTCACTCTGGGACCTTTTTTTAATTTTTATTTATTTATTTTTTTCTTCTGGTATTGCTTCTTCGATGATTTAGACTCAACAGTAGGGCCAAAAGACTGTATTCCTGTTGTACACCCTTCTTAATCCACTTCGGTCTTGGTTTCCCATTCTTATTGTTCCCTCTTCTTTTTGCACATTGTCTGTATCACCCACACCTCCAGAGCTTACTCCTATTTTCCTCAAAATTTTGAACATTTTGCATCATTTCACATTTCAAAGGCTTTTTCTAACTCGCTATGTTTATAAATATGTCTTCATTTTTCTTAAGTTTTGTTTCCATTATCAGTTACAACATCAGAACTGCATCTTTCGTGTCTTTACCTTTCCTAAAGACAAATTAACCATCGAATTAACAGGTCCTTCCATTCTTCGGTGTATTATTGTCAGCAGCTTGAGTGAACAAGCTGTTAAGCCGATTGTGCAATAGTTCTCGCACTTGTCTGCCCTTGTTATCTTGGGGATTGTGTGGATATCTGTCCGAAAGTGTCATGATATATTTCCAGTCTCATAGATTCTACACACCAACTTTTGAATAGTAATGTGATTTATAAACTCTGAAGATATATTATTTATCCCTTCTGCCTTATTTGATTGCTAGTCTTCTAAAGCCCTGTTAAACTGTAACTCTAATACTGGACCTCCTATATCTACCATATTGAGCCTTATTTCTTCATCTTTTATGTCCCCCCTCATAGAGTTCTTCAGTGTATTCTTTTCATTTATCCACCCCTTACTCATTGCTTAACAGTGGAATTCCATTGCACTCTTAATACTGAAGCCCTTGATTTTAATTTCGCCAAAGGTTTTTTTTGACGTTTCTATACACTGTCTTTCCGATGACCATTTCTTTTTCAATTTGTTCACATTTTTCCTGCAACCATTTCACCATGGTTTCCATGCACTTCCTATTAACTTCATTCCTAATGACTTATGTCATTGTATTCCTGTCATTCCCAGATGTTTTCGTATTTTCTACTTTCTTCTTTATTCATTCAGTTGAAGTATCTCTTCTGTTACCCAGGAATTCTTAACAGCTCCCTTCCTTGTACCTACGTTTATCTGTGTTTCCGTGTTTGGCCCCTTTCCGTGTTTGCTCTTTTAGAGATGTCAATTCCTCTTCAATCGAACTGCCTACTGTGGTATTTATTAAGCCAATATCAACAGCCTCATAGAACTTCAAATGCCTCTCATCATTCCTCAGTACTTCAGTATCCCACTGTCTTCCACATTGATTGTTCCAGACAATTCTCTTTAACTTCAGTCTACTCTTCAGCATTACTAAATTGCTATCTGCTTCTGTATCTGCTGCTGATAGTGCCTTACAATCCAGAAACCGATTTTGGAGTCTCTGTCTGACCATTACATAAACCAGCTGAAATCTGCCTTTCCCAAGCATACCTTCTCGTCTTGTGATTTAGAGTATTCACTATTACCATCTGAAATGTATTGCCGAACTCAATTAGTGTATCTCCTTTTATTCCTGCTACCAATCCCATGTTCTCCCACAACACTAATCCATTACCACATTTCAATCCCCCATAATAATATAATTATCATCCCTGTTTCTTCCTGAATTACATGTCCATTATTATCATCTCTCTTTTCATACTGAATTGTGTGTTCGTTATTGTCATATACTTTCTCCCCTCCTTGTGACATTGACATGCATATTGGAACTATTGCTGTTGGCATTGGTTATCTGTCGATTCTGATGAGAATAACCCTTTCACTGAACTGTTCACAGTGATCACTCTCAGCCATATATTTCTATTCATAACTAATCCTACTCTTGTTCTATAGTTTTTTACTGCTGTTGTTCTTACCCTATATTCATCTGACTAGAAATACTTACTTACATTCTTGCCATTTCACTTCACTGATCCCTACTGTAACTATTCTGGACTTTCTCATTTCCCATTTCAGATTTTTTTGGCTTCCCTGCCACATTCAGACTGATGACATCCCACACTCAGACCCGCAGAATGTTACAAATTCATTGATTATTCTGTCTTTGTCTCGTGATTATCTCCTGCATGGCAGTCTGAATGAAGGACTAATCTAGAATCTTTTGCCAGTGGAGAGTCCATCATGACACTTTTTTCAGGTACAGTCACATGTCCTGTATATACATGGTGTGTGTCTCAAATGCAGTGGTTTCTGTTGTCTTGTGCATCCTTATACAGTTGATCATTGCTGATTCTTCTGTCTTCTAAAGGCAGTTCCTCTCACCAAGGGTAATAAGTTACTGTAAAACTCTGTCCGCTCCTCCACCCTATTTGATAAGGCCGTTGGCAGAACAAGGGGGGGCTCCTTATACTGTATATCTTCAGCCGCCATTCCTGATGATTTTATTCAAAATTAAAGCAGTGGCTGGGTTCAAATCTGGGACCCACAACATTTTAATTACTGGACCTTAATATACTGTCTGATCAGTAAAAAATGCCTTAATTTTTTCAGTAAAAGATAGCTTAATTTTTTTTCAAAAGCGAAACTGTTGTGCTGCTGGTAAGGAGTTTCTTTTATCTTACAGCTTGCAGGGAAAGATTTTGTTGATGCAGACTAGCCAGCTGAAATACTTCTAACTAAACCTGAAAAATGATTATTAAATTTATCAAAGATGTCTGTCCTATTTGTTTTTAGTTGACAATTGCAGAAGTGTGTTTTTGTCAATTTGTTTGTAGTGCTGACAGTATGCCACATAGCTTTAAATTTGTTATTTTGATCTTTTATGTTGGATTTATTTTTAAGTTGTTTTGTCTTAGATATTATTTTAGAAAGGATCTTCTAGTAAAATTCAAATAACTGGGGAAGTTGGGAGCACCTGTTGTTACACTTTGCCCATAGGGAAAACTCTTGCTCATACATTATACTCCTACATTTTTTATGGTCCAGTTATCCTACATTGATGATGTACCTTGCCTCATTTTTCTGGGAAGGCATATTCAAGTAATAATATCTCAAGGAACGTTTTCTTGTCTATGTCATCTTACTTGTAAACATTGTGCCAGTACTGGGATTGAAGTAGATTTTTAAACATACTAATATGCTATGTTCTTTGATTCTCCTTACGTACATGGAAGAAGGTGTAAGTGTGTCCTTTCTGTGTGTTAAAGTAAGCCGAAACACAATACCCTGGTTTGTAGAGTGCCCATTTGACCAGTTCTGTACTACATTCACTGTACAGCTGCTCAGTTTCTGTCCGGGTTGGATCCTTAACTTTGTTTTGGACATTGCAAGCTGCCGGGAGGTTTGTGACATGCCCTACTGTGCACAAAATGTTTGCAAAATTTAGAATGACAATGACCTCTTTGCCTTTATGTTTGTAGGGATACATGACACTTCAAAGACCGTTCATGAACTTGGATGTGTTGCTACCAGGCTGCTTAATTTCAACAGCTCTATGTTTGTCAGTATGTAAATTATCAGTTTTGTTAAATGTGCTGAATTTGGTACCCCCCTCTACAAGTATTGGATAACTGTACACCCTGCTGTTTGATCTGCAGAAAAAGCCACCAGTTGAATAATTTTGATTTCTTTTCACTCTATATCAAATTGTATGTTTCAGATTTATTTAATGGGTGTCGTAACTTTTGCAGTCATATTAACCGTATCTCAAAAATCTGTTATTTTTGATGATTTGTTGTGATAAATGCCAAAAAAATGTATGTCAATGTTTAATGTGAGTTTCTTGTCAAACATCTGATTTCTCAAGTTGCAAAAAATATCCCCATCAGTGTTTTACAAAATTGTTAGTATCTGCCCTAATAATAACATGTTTATAAGACCAGGAAAGAAAAAAAGAGATGGTATTCCGTTCGTTGACAGGATACTCACACTGTTTGTAAATAGTAAGGATATGTACTGAATTGCATTTTCCAACTGTCTGTCACTGTACAGACAACTTCTAGTTTGAATTTGGTGAATTCACAGCTCGAAAGCTGTTTTTGATGTGTGAATCTCAGAAACTGAGACTGGAACAAAACCGAATGCCTTAAAACACCATGGTTATCCAACTGAAGGAGACGGCACACTTAAAACTTCCTTGGCTCAAAAAGTTCCTTGCCGTCATCATTTTTAGTTGGCACCTTTGCAGACATTCATCTGGCTGGAACTT
Organism: Schistocerca serialis cubense; assembly: GCF_023864345.2. NCBI lineage: Eukaryota > Metazoa > Arthropoda > Insecta > Orthoptera > Acrididae > Schistocerca > Schistocerca serialis. The sequence continues at coordinate 1,025,156,987 of NC_064638.1, read as the reverse complement.
GACACATTAGTCAGATGCTGTTTGCCTTTCCACCTAGAAAAAGTGAATGCCAGTGGATACCCTGCACATAACAGGAGAGTCAGAGATACCAGGCATATGGCTACATAGTTTTGCCACGAATGTTATGATTGTGTGCTCCATTAGAGATGTGGTTGGGAGGGGGAAGTACATAGTTAAAAATACAGTAACTAGTTGCAGTTTTACACTTGGCTCATGCAAGCGGGCCAGTTAATCTTGGAGGGGAAATAAAATATCCTTTATTTAAATGAAAATGTGGAAAGGTTTGTTTCACAACCTAGTACCTATACATTTGTTATGTACATTAGATTCACTGTAAAAAATCTAATGTAGATAAAGGGAATGTTTGTACTTGCCAAACTTACGAATATGTAAACTTTGTTGGCCAAAAGCGTATTTTGCGACCCCCTTTCCCCCCCCCCCTATATGCGCCTCAGCATCTCCACTGTGTGGTGAGTAGCAACTATCATTTTCATAATATTGTTTAAATATGTAAATATTTGTTATTGGAGCCAAGAATGGAATGTGAAGCAGGTGAAGAAGACAATACAGCTCTCAGAATAAAAGATATTGTCATCAGCAGTGAAAAACAAGATACAATAAAAAAATTCATTTGTAAAGATGCATCGTGTAGTAACAAAGTAGTACACGATCCAAGTAACACAAATTTGGCTTTATTCATAAACGACTGAACAATAACTGAAATAAGCCTCTGGTGAATCCATACATTACGAGACTCAGAACAACTGGTATGAATGGTATGTACGACTGAATGAACTTAGAGAGGGTCAGTCAGTGCTGCTCCACACTGAAGCACCAAAGAAACTGTTACTGGCATGCGCATTCAAATACAGAGATAAGTAAACAGGCAGGACATGGTGCTGCAGTCAGAAACACCTATATAAGACAACAAGTGACTGGCGTAGTTGTTAGATCGGCTACTACTGCTACAATGGCACGTTATCAAGATGTAAGTGATTTTGAACATGCCGTTTTAGTCGGCACACGAGTGATGGACACAGCACCTCAGAGGTAGCGAGGTGGTGAGGATTTTCCCATATGACCGTTTCACAAGTGTACTGTGAATATCAGGAATTGGTTAAAACATCAAATCTCCACCATCTCTTTGGTCGGAAGAAGATCCTACAAGAATGGGACCAGTGAAGACTGAAGAGAGTTGTTCAACATGACAGAAGTGCAACCTTTCCGCAAATTTCTGCAGATTTCAACGCTGGACCATCAACAAAGGTCAGTGTGCTAACCATTCAACGAAACATCATTGATATGGGCTTTTGGTGCTGAAGGCCCACTCGTGTACCCTTGATGACTGTACGACAAAAAGCTTTACACCTCGCCTGGGCCTGTCAACACCAACATTGGGCTGTTGATGACTGGAAACATGTTGCTTGGTCAGACGAGTGTCATTTCAAATTGTATCAAGTGGATGGACGTGTACAGGTATGGAGACAACCTCATGAATCCATGGACCCTGCATGTCAGGAGAGGACTGTTCAAACTGGTGGAGGCTTTGTAATGGTGTGGAGCATGTGCAGTTGGAGTTAACATGGGAGTTACATGGGACACCTTATACATCTAGACGTGACTCGGACAGGTGACACATACATAAGCCTCCTGTCTGATCACCTGCATCTATTCATGTCCGTTGTGTAGTCTGACGGACTTGGGCAATTCCAGCAGGAAATGTGACACCCCACACGTCCACAATTGCTACAGAGTGTCTCTAGGAACACTCTTCTGAGTTTAAACACTTGCGGTGGCCACCAAACTCCCCAGAAATGAACATTATTGAGCATATCTGGGATGCCTTTCAATGTGCTGCTCAGAAGAGATCTCCACCCCCTTGTACTCTTACAAATTTATGGACTGCCCTGCAGGATTCATGGTGTCAATTCCCTCCAGCACTACTTCAGACATTAGTCGAGACCGTGCCACATCGTGTTGCGGTATTTCTGTGTGCTCGTGGGGGGAGTGAAACGGGGGTGAAAGTTTTTATGGAAATATTTCATTGTGCAAGCATTTATGAAGCTAAATTCTATGAAAATTTGTATTTGGCTTCTCTGTTAGAAATAAGACATATGCATGTCACTGTCTTTGGAAATTCAACCACTAAGGAGGTAATGTAGTAAGTGAAAGGTTTTTTGAAAATAAATAATTATGAAATAACTACTAAAGAATTTTTAAGACTTTGTATATTACAATTTGTATGTAATTTCTTGGTTAGAAATAAAAAAAATACTTGTTTCAATATTTCTGGAAATTCAACCTCTAAGGGAGTGCAATAGGGGATGAAAATTTTTAAGAAAGTATTTCATTACTGTAAAAAATTTTTTAAACTAAATTTATGAAAATTGGTACCTCATTTATCAGATTGATATAAAGAAATATTTGTTAGGGGATAAAAGCTGTTATGGTAATATCTTCACAACAATGCAAAAGGCATGATTAACAAAAACTTTGGGATTCAGCTAACAAAATCATTTTTTGGTCAAAAGTACATATGGAAAAGAGCGTGCTTGCATGGCCTTAATTAGCATGAAAAGCTTAGAAGATGTTCCAATTTGTGAACATCATAAAGATTCAATTAAATAAAAACAAAAACAAAATCTGCAGGCCATACAGTCTATGCGGGTGAAACATCAAGTGCTAAGCTAGTTCAAAATATTTGCCATAAAAGTTAATTATGTCAATTATAACAGCACCCAATAATGATTGATCATCTATTACAAGTTCGCTCTCTCAACTTGAGTAGCAGTAGGTATGGAGTGTATATTAATTTTTTAACTAACGAATAGTGCTGAAAGGACTGTGACAACTGCATTTGTGTTGATGAATGAAACTTAAGCAGGTTTAAATACGTTCTGACATGCTTTGGTGATTTATTCATCAGGTGCCAGCTGGCCAGTTTTGTATACTCTGTGCTTTATTTGTAAAAAGACTTTATAGGTTGACACCGTCAACTTGAAAAACAATATTCATAATTGTGCAGCATTGTATGTATACAGCAGTAGTGTAAAATGGACCACAGGTGTCAGAGGGATTGTAATAAAGCTTTAATTATAACCTGAAAAATAAAGTTGTATAATAATCTTTTGTTTGTTTGTAGACACGTCTGCAGTCCTGGTACAGATTGAAATCCAATTGAGGCAGTATTTTAACACCCCCGTAAGCCAAAACAAAATGGTATAGCTCACTGATGGAATGGAAATGGGCTGTGCCATTTTGTAGGCTTTGTACAATGAGTACAGTGGTAACTCTGTACTTAAAAGAAGAGTTAATTTCATTCACCTAAGAGACAAAAAAATTTTCTTTTTGTTGCAGGGTGTTCTCAGACCTTCAGTTTTTTCAAAAATGTTACAAAGGAAGCAAATAGAAGAGGTTAAATCAGCAGCTATTCCTGGCTTAGAAGTATGCCCATTCTGTGATTTTGCTTCCATTCCTCCAGAAGAAGATAAAATATTTCGCTGTCTAAATCCTGAATGCATGAAAGAATCTTGCAGGTGAGTGATAGTTCTTCATCAGAGTTTCTCATTCTGCTGCATTGAGAAGACAGAACTACTGTGTAGGTTATTGTAAATTTGCCTTGCACAAACATGCAGAGATTGAGATATATTATAAGAAGACACAAAACTTTACTACTAGTGAAACATTTGGATATTAACTAGAGATATGGTGCATGGTAACTAAGTAATTACAAGACAGAATAGAACTTTCATTGGACATCTCTACAGTGGAATACTCAATTCCCAGAGGATTCCAGGTTCAGCTCCAGGTAACACTGAGGAATTTATGATTATTATTTAGTAAAATATGGAATAGTTTATATTGCTGCCCTTGCAGATATTCGCACTGTGCAACTTTAAACACAGCCTTTAATTATGACAGCGTGCGGTTGATTGCACATAACCATTCAACTGTGTAGGTATCTAGTAGGATCAGTTCCAGTGAGGGACTTGGTAAACATAAGGGCAACCTAAAAACTCAGTCACAGCTATATCTGCCTTAAGCCTGCTCATTTCTGATGATTCTGATACGGAACTCCTGATTTCTGCAATATACATTAAAAATAAATATTAGCAATGTGGAAACCCTTTGTTGGAGTTTCCATATTTCCGTATTTTTATTTTATTTTATTTTATTTTTTTCTAACATGGCTGCGTTGTCAGCAGCAGTTACAAGGTAAAATTAAAACCATTACAGCCCTTGGTCACAAGATAAAGTATTCATCTTGCATCCGAGGGCAGTAATTGTTTTAATTTTATTATTATTATCTATACACATTATAAAAGGGGTGTGTGTGTGTGTGTGTGTGTGTGTGTGTGTGTGTGTGTGTGTGTGTGTGTGTGTGTGTGTGTGTTTCCACATCTCCTCCTAAACCACTGGACTGATTTCAACCAAACGTCGTTGTCGTATATCTTACTGTCAGGCAACAATTGCTGTGGGGGTAGGAAACACCTACCTATCATAGTTCAGGAGATATGTTGCCATAAACAATTAGATGCATGAAAATCAGCTGCATCATGCATGGGGTTCAAATGTGTTATTTCTGTGGTGCTAACTGTGTTCATAATAAACTCGCAGGTATTATCCAAATATGCTGCTAAATGCACCTACAAAAATATGTCATTATGCCACACACAGTTCAGGAGATATGACATCATTAACACAGAGATGCATGTAAAACTAACCCATTGTGGATAACATTTAAATTTATTACTTCTTTGGCACTAAATCTATTTGCAACACATTTTGTAGACAGTATCCACATATACTGCTGAACCATTGAATGTACCTGCAAAATTGTACCATTATATGACTCATAGATCAGGAGGTATGACGTAATTAAGCACTGACCTCCTCCTCCTTCTTCTTTTTTTCCTTCTTTTTTTACTTTGGCTGGCAAAAAAGTTCCTTTTTGTTTTCAGTTACAAAAACAAAGATAATTTGCACCTGAATCCAGATCTAATTTCTGTACCAACTAGTTTTCATGTAATAGTAGATTTTGTAAATGCTTCCAGCAACCAATGTATTATATGTAATATATGAACATTGTAAGTCGCACTTTCACTAACATGTTGAAATCTTACTGAAGTCCACATAACTATATGACCAAAGATTTTATAAATATTTGCTGCCAACACGTGTAAATATCACGAGCCCATAGCTCATACTCCTAAAATTTCTAAATGCAACAGAAAAGCGAGCCGATCACTGTTCATACATATCTCCTTACTGCTCCAGCTCTGGCAAACAAATGACCGTAGCCAAGGTGGTCACCACCCTTTTGTGCCCTCGTACTGTCATTAGCAAAATTTGCATACTTGCATTTTCCGTACATACTAAAAACTATTGATCTTATTCTACACATATGAATCATGTATTGAAGAAATTGAAATTTTCTCAGCTTTCTGCTCCTGTCCATTTTTTGGCGAGTTCACTAGTTTGCTCAATAATAAAGGTTTTGTAATTATTAAAAGCAAAATATTTATAAGTCAAGAACAAATACAGTTAATACAACTAAATACATTTATACATAAGTACCTAAGCTGAAATTTATCTGCTGCTCCTACTTTCATTATATTGTTAATCATTTAGTGTAAAATTGGAATTTTTTATGCCAGGAATTTATATTTCAGCGTTAAAGTTCATTGTAATTTTAAAACCTTTGTTATTGAATAACTTAACATAATCTCACCTGAATGAGGCTGCATTTCACGCGCACACTCGTCCCATTTTCTTCTGAAACCTTCTTGGATGAGCTGCTTATTGAATTCATCTCTATTTAATTGTCACTGTGGTCATTCATTTCCATCATGGCACATCACCCCTTCCATGCTCCTTGCCAACAACTAAACACACCAGATTTCTGCAGCTGCTCAGCTAAATGGGATTTCTCGTACTCTGTCTGCCAGTCACTGAGCCTGAATGCTACAATCTTCCGCTGGACCTTGCTCTCACTCGTGGTAAAGCCCCATCCCTGTCGTGGTTCACCTTTTGAGTCCAGCCCAGTGTTGCCGGCACGCCCCTTCAGCTATAAAATACTTGTGCACTGTTGCACTCCTTTTCCTATAACAAAAAGAGGCATGCGTAGGGATAAGGGTTGGCCAGGGAAGTATAATACAGCCATCTTGTTATCTGTTTAGATAAATGATCTGAGAAACAGGGTGAACAGCAGTCTGCAACTATCCGCTGATGAAACTGTAGTATAGAGAAAAATGTCATCGTCGAGTGACTGTAGGATGATACAGGATGACACAAACAGAAGTACTGTTTGTTGTGATGAATGGTAACTTCCTCCAAACATCTAGTTTGCTTAAGGACTGTGAAGACAAGGTGAGAGAAATTATGGCCTGTGTAAAGCTGTGTAGACAGGGATTTTTGCCTCACACCATTTACTAGGGGAACAGGGTAGGGAATGACTATAGTCTGAATAAAATCATTTGTAAGTTGATGTCTGTGTCTGACTCACCACTACAATGCTACCACATTGGCTGCTGGCTGCCTCTCGGTTGTAGGTGACACACAAACGCATTTAGTCACTTCACAGGCACTGTTACTTACATCTAATATGGAGCAATGTTGGCAGTGGCCACCATGAGGTACGACAGGAATGTGAGATGCTCTGTTTACAGCTGATTTTAAATGACCAATGACTAAACTGCAGCAGATGACTTGTTTTGTAGCCTTGAATTTAAACTCATGTCCTAACCTTACCACCGCCTTGTGATGTGCTGTGTATCCGAGAAAACAATCGTCAACAAGTATCAGTCACTCTTGCTTTGTTCACAGCAATTCTTGCTATCCTCTATGAGAAAGCTCAAGGCAGAAAAATTTCAGCGTCAGCACTAAAAGCAAACTGTAATTGCTCTTTTATTACATACCGGAGATTATCCTCATATTGGCTGCACAAGCTGACTTGTACCAACAGCAGTTCTGGTTGGCACTTGATTACACGTTATTGGTGACAGACAGATTCTAAACAAAAACTGAATGATAAAAAAAAAAAGATTAAATAAAAAAGTTAAGTTGATGAAAATGAAGTGGCAAAGGATTAGAAATTTTAGAAAATACATCTAAACCAATTAATTGATAAAGATTTAAAAATAAAAAATTTCAGAGCATCCAACAAGGTTTGAACCCAAGACCTTCTATACATCAGTAATGTATCTTAACCAGTCTGCTGTGCCAGCATTCTGCATTAAACCACTATGTTTATGACTCTGCAGAACCAGTCGCAACAATGATTTGTTGCCCTGAAACATTTCAGCCCCACACAATATCTTATGAAGCTTAACTTGTGTAGGCCAATCCCTGTGATGATGACAATTGTGTATGTGATGCCAAATCATGTCTTGTGCAAAAGGATCCATATAGCAAGACAAGGAACTGCAAGTGAAGTGAATATTTGCTGTAGCATTTTGGCAGCATCAAATGGTTTGGATGTGACATTGAGCATTCTGATCAGAGGAAGTGTCAACCAACAAGTAATTTTAATCAGACTGTAATAGTGCTACAAAGCACCCTCTGCCATGCACTGAGTGGTGGTTTGCGGATTATGTATGCTACTGTAGATACAGATGTGTGGGTAGCAGTTTAAAGTTCTCATACATCTTTGGATTAATGACAATGAGCACTCGGAACGGTAGAAAATTTATTCTTATTGTTGAGAAGTGCTGATTTTAGTCTAACTTTGCTGGAATCTGTGAATAAGTGCCACTCATTTACACAGGAATGCTGGACCCAGTATCATTAAAAAAGTCATCTTCAGTCAAGAAATATTCAGAAAAAAACACAATAAACAGTTGCTTTCTTATACCAAAGAAGAACATTCTGTCCTTCTCATCGTGAAAGTAAAAGCCCAGCCTGTTGCTTCTATAAATTTAAAGATTATTGAGATCCTCTTGAGACAAAAAGTATTATTCATGTGATCCACAGTGATGATGTAGTGTTTGGTCAGCATGCATCTCTCTTTCACTCTCTTCTTCATGTTCCTCACTGTATTTGTCTTGAATCAGTCAGATCCTCAGGAGGCAGTGGTATTGGCAGTTTTTTCACCATGACACACAGGGCATATAGCAGATGGTAAATTAGGAATTTGGCAAGTGTGTGCGCGGGGTGGGGAGGCAGCAGACAGCAGTTCTTGTACTGTTTGCCAACCTTACACCCGAAAAAATTTCAAAACATAACTTGACAAGAGGAATCAGTTTCAATTTTTGTAATTTCAGTGTCATGTATCCACAGATGTAACAAAAATAACTTGTGCTACATACACAGATATGTGGTGTTTCCTTTTTCTGGATTAACACTAAACATAAACTTGGTGGCTTGAATGATTGCAAGAATTGTCGATTGAAAATGGGCCAGCAATTGTAAAACTAGTTAGAGATAAGTAAATCAAATAATAGCAGTGCAATGTCTGCTTCCAAAGCAAAACAAAAATTGTAACATGTCTTTATTACCTGCTCACGAGTTATAAAATGATGGTAGTTAATACTGGTAGCTGTGTATGCAACTGTTCCTGTATAGTACTGTGTATAATGAAGTTCTGATGATGCCAAGAAATTGTAGTATTGTATACAGGCCTACAGAGAATCTGTGCTTCATGCAGGGACTGGCAGTTGACTGTCAACTTAGGCAAAGATACCTTATACTTACTGAAGATCAAAATTTAGCATGGACTTTGATGCAAGAGGCTTTTAGTAGTTGTCACAATGAAACTGTGTCTCAAAATCTGGCAGAAATCACAAGGAGATTCTGGTCATTTGTAAAGTACAGCAGTGGCAAGACACAGTCAGTACCATCACTATGCAATAACAATGGTGATGTTATTGATCACAGTGCTACTAAAGCAGAGTTAACTAAACAGTTTTCCTTCACAAAAGGAGATGAAGTAAATATTCCAGAATTTGAATCAAGAACAACTGCCAAATAGAGCAACTTAGAAGTAGATGTCCTCGGCGTAGTGAAGCAGCTTAAAATACTTGAGAAAGGCAAGGTCTCTCAACTAGTTAAGTTCCTTTCAGAATAAGCTGATGCAGCACCCCTATACTTTGCAATCATATACAACTGCAGACTTGTAGAAAGATCCGTAGCCAAAGACTGGGAAGTTTCCCAAGTCACATCCTTACCCTACAGTGTTTCCTTTTTGTGTGTATGTTTGTATGGTTATTTGATTGTAACACCATGAGTAGTGAACATAGCATGGCGAATCTGTCAGTTTGATGTGGTCGTAAGTTACCTTTCTTTGTTTTTCTTCACATACAGCTGCCTTTTTGTTTTGTTCTCATGGTCCGGCAACTCTGTACTGCAGCCATATGTAAACTTATTCTTCTTGACTTCGCCTCCAGCTACAATGATACTGTAAGAAGGTGTCTCTATTTCCAGCTACTGAATGATGAACATGTCTTCAACAATAATCTGCTGTATTGTTTCAACTATTTACACAGTTGTGAAGACAGTTCCAACTATCAATAACTCATTACTTAGAGTATGTCATTCAGTACATCCGACCACACCGAACTGAACTTAAGGTCTAAGATTTTACAATCTTCATTTGTCTCGAGCTGTTAGGTTGTAGTATTTCTGTTTTCACTGAGGTGTTCACAACTCCTCCAAGGGGTGTCATCAAGGAATAAATGTTGATGTGCAGGAAGTGTTTCCATGCTCCCCATGCCTTGCCCCTGTTGTGTTGTCACTGCATATACACCATCTGCACATATCACAGATTGGGGCATACTCTTTATATTTTTCACACTATATAGAATGTTTATAAAAGACACGACCATCTTTGACCAGCATGAGTGTCTTCAGTGGAGCATAGGCCACTCTCACGAATATCTTTGCTACGCTACAGATGCCCCACAGAGAGGAAAGATGTCGTGTAAAACTCCTTTAACATACTCTTTGCAATTAAATGTCACATATTTGATACCCTTATGACTCCTCACACCATTCAAGTTTTAGAGGGGTGTATCCAAACTTTTTCCTCATCCTCAATATAACTATTTTTCAACCCCAAATCAAAGTTTGAAATTTCTTTATGCTCCAGAGTGTGGCAAGAAGTTTCTTCTCTGTGGCTGTATAATTCATTTCGTGCTTCTTAAACTACAATTTGTGAATGCAGTTGTTCTGTGTTCTATTTCATGGTCACATTCTCCTTGGAATAATTCTGGAAGGTTCATGCATCACAGGATGCTTCAAAATAGCTGCGCTCACAAATACCTGTTTGGTATTACAAAATGCTTCTGCTGTACCTTCATTCTACAATTATTTTGCTTTCTGTTGCAACAAACTTAACGTGAGTGGGTCATTCATAACCTTCCATGAATATAAGTGATAAAACCCTGCTAGTAACTGCCTAACATCCTGTGGCTCTGGAAATCTTTACAGTTCTTATCCTATTGGGGTCTGGCTTTATACCATTTACTCCCACTAAATGTCCCAAAAATTTATGTTATTCTCTACCAAAATGAGATTTTGCTAACCTAATCAGTAGTACAGTAGTACAAGTTTATATGCCAACTAGCTCTGCAGATGATGAAGAAATTGATGAAATGTATGACGAGATAAAAGAAATTATTCAGGTAGTGAAGGGAGACGAAAATTTAATAGTCATGGGCGACTGGAATTCGTCAGTAGGAAAAGGGAGAGAAGGAAACATAGTAGGTGAATATGGATTGGGGTGAAGAAATGAAAGAGGAAGCCGCCTTGTAGAATTTTGCACAGAGCATAACTTAATCATAGCTAACACTTGGTTCAAGAATCATAAAAGAAGGTTGTATACCTGGAAGAATCCTGGAGATACTAAAAGGTATCAGATAGATTATATAATGGTAAGACAGAGATTTAGGAACCAGGTTTTAAATTGCAAGACATTTCCAGGGGCAGATGTGGATTCTGACCACAACCTATTGGTTATGAACTGCAGATTGAAACTGAAGAAACTGCAAAAAGGTGGGAATTTAAGGAGATGGGACCTGGATAAACTGAAAGAACCAGAGGTTGCAGAGAGTTTCAGGGAGAGCATAAGGGAACAATTGACAGGAATGGGGGAAAGAAATGCAGTAGAAGAAGAATGGGTAGCTCTGAGGGATGAAGTAGTGAAGGCAGCAGAGGATCAAGTAGGTAAAAAGACGAGGGTTAATAGAAATCCTTGGGTAACAGAAGAAATATTCAGTTTAATTGATGAAAGGAGAAAATATAAAAATGCAGTAAATGAAGCAGGCAAAAAGGAATACAAACGTCTCAAAAATGAGATCGACAGGAAGTGCAAAATGGCTAAGCAGGGATGGCTAAAGGACAAATGTAAGGATGTAGAGGCTTGTCTCACTAGGGATAAGATAGATACTGCCTACAGGAAAATTAAAGTGACCTTTGGAGAGAAGAGAACCACTTGTATGAATATCAAGAGCTCAGATGGCAACCCAGTTCTAAGCAAAGAAGGGAAGGAAGAAAGGTGGAAGGAGTATATAGAGGGTTTATACAGGGGCGATGTACTTGAGGACAATATTATGGAAATGGAAGAGGATGTAGATGAAGATGAAATGGGAGATACGATACTGCGTGAAGAGTTTGACAGAGCACTGAAAGACCTGAGTCGAAACAAGGCCCCGGGAGTAGACAACATTCCATTAGAACTACTGATGGCATTGGGAGAGCCGGTCATGACAAAACTCTACCATCTGGTGAGCAAGATGTATGAGACAGGTGAAATACCCACAGACTTCAAGAAGAATATAATAATTCCAATCCCAAAGAAAGCAGGTGTTGACAGATGTGAAAATTACCGAACTATCAGTTTAATAAGTCACAGCTGCAAAATACTAACGCGAATTCTTTACAGACGAATGGAAAAACTGGTAGAAGCCGACCTCGGGGAAGATCAGTTTGGATTCCGTAGAAATGTTCGAACACGTGAGGCAATACTAACCTTACGACTTATCTTAGAAGAAAGATTAAGAAAAGGCAAACCTACATTTCTAGCATTTGTAGACTTAGAGAAAGCTTTTGACAACGTTAACTGGAATACTCTCTTTCAAATTCTGAAGGTGGTGGGTGTAAAAGACAGGGAGCGAAAGGCTATTTACAATTTGTACAGAAACCAGATGGCAGTTATAAGAGTCGAGGGGCATGAAAGGGAAGCAGTGGTTGGGAAAGGAGTGAGACAGGGTTGTAGCCTCTCCCCAATGTTATTCAATCTGTATATTGAGCAAGCAGTAAAAGAAACAAAAGAAAAATTTGGTTCAGGAATTAAAGTCCAGGGAGAAGAAGTAAAAACTTTGAGGTGCCGATGACATTGTAATTCTGTCAGAGACAGCAAAGGACTTGAAAGAGCAGTTGAACAGAATGGACAGTGTCTTGAAAGGAGGATATAAGATGAACATCAACAAAAGCAAAACGAGGATAATGGAATGTAGTCAAATTAAGTTGGGTGATGCTGAGGGGATTAGATTAGGAAATGAGACACTTAAAGTAGTAAAGGAGTTTTGCTATTTAGGGATTAAAATAACTGATGATGGTCAAAGTAGAGAGGATATAAAATGTAGACTGGCAATGGCAAGGAAATCGTTTCTGAAGAAGAGAAATTTGTTAACATCGAGTATAGATTTAAGTGTCAGGAAGTCGTTTCTGAAAGTATTTGTATGGAGTGTAGCCATGTATGGAAGTGAAACATGGACGATAACCAGTTTGGACAAGAAGAGAATAGAAGCTTTTGAAATGTGGTGCTACAGAAGAATGCTGAAGATAAGGTGGGTAGATCACGTAACTAATGAGGAGGTATTGAATAGGATTGGGGAGAAGAGAAGTTTGTGGCACAACCTGACTAGAAGAAGGGATCGGTTGGTAGGACATGTTTTGAGGCATCAAGGGATCACGAATTTAGCATTGGAGGGCAGCGTGGAGGGTAAAAATCGTAGAGGGAGACCAAGAGATGAATACACTAAGCAGATTGAGAAGGATGTAGGTTGCAGTAGGTACTGGGAGATGAAGAAGCTTGCACAGGATAGAGTAGCATGGAGAGCTGCATCAAACCAGTCTCAGGACTGAAGACCACAACAACAACAACAACAACAATCATGATACCTTTTTCATAAAACTTTTGCAGGGTTTTAATCAACAGTGTACAATGTGCTTCCACCAACAGAATGTCATCAGTATGTCTAAGTAACTCCTGAAGTACTTTACTTCCTAATCCTTGATCTAGAGCTGAAATAAAACTCGTAGAGATATTCAAACCAAAAGGTAAGATCCAGAAGTGATAATATTTTCAATCAGATAAGAAAGCATCGTATTTCTTGGAGTTTTTGTGCAGTCTTACATGCTAATAACTGGCCACTAAATCCACTGGCCTGCTCAAATTTTCCTAACAGTTCGTCGATACGTAGAGATCTAACCCTTTCCATTTCTGTGTGCTTATTAAGTGTACATGCATCTAAAACTAAATTAACATCTTCTGTTGCTTTTTTAACCACTAACAGTGGTTTATTATATACACTAATACTCCATTCAATCACCTGATGATCAACCACCTTGTTAGTTTTGTCCTTTACCACAAATCTTAAACTTAAAGGCACAGGCTAAGATTTACAAAATAATGGGTTACTGTCTTTGATCTTAAATTGGCAAATGTAATCTCCTATAACTCCTAGCTTATCGGAGTACACAATTTGTCATTTGATGGAATATGATACAGTGCCATTTTCTGATTGTCCGTTAAAGCTTAGATTCATAAGCTTATATATACGAGCGCAACTTACAGGCACTATGATGATAGTTTGTGTGGGGGTAGTGTATTTGTTTCTTCCTTGCTTAGTACTTTGACATTTGCTACTAACCTTATTACTATATTATGTGTAACACATGATTTATTTTTAAAGGTACTAATACATGCTTAGCATCAACTTCACACAACAGATTAGCCATATGAAAGTCTAAAACCACTTTGTAGTTTAGTAGTCAGTCTATCCCTAACAATAAATGTAAGTAAACATTTGAAACAACTAATGAAGATTGCATACATTGAAACTGATCCAGTTTCATGGAGACTCTCATCTCAGACTTAACTGGCTTACCTTTTGTTCCAGTCATACTTACAATATACACTCCAGTAACTGGTGGTGTAGGAACTAATTCTCCCAATATCACTAACTGAATAATGTGTATATTTACTGTATGGCCATACAGTTCTCCTAACACAACAAGTTGGGTTTCACCTTCCTCCTTCTCTAATATCCATGGGTATAGGCCGTTAATTGTTGTATATATGAGCCAACTATGGACTGGTTGCATCCTGCATTCTGGCCTGCAATCCTGGATGTTCTGTGTTTTCTGTCACTATTACCAGAGAAAAGTGTGTTATTACATCTTTATTTAACTCCAAAGTGTTACCTGCATTATCATTCACATTATTATTTTGGGTAGGTACTAATACATGAGACTGTATATTATTATTGTTAATTGTTCTCAGCTTATTACATCTATTGTTGATGCGAGAATATCATCTCTCTTTCCCTTAAAAATGAATTCGGAAATCATTACGTTGGTTGGGGAGAGCGATATGTGCAGTAATTATAGGTAAGCCACATCAAAAATTGTCTTCCCAGAAAACCACACAGGCATAGATGCATTCTACAACATTAGATAAATGTTAATCTCGTAGTTTTGATGTGTGGCTTGGTAATTTACCTTTTCTTCCCAAGGATGTACAACAATGCCTGTGTTGCTGCAACGGCTATTCTCTCTTTGTTAATGACTTCGTCTCCGAATGTGTCCGTACAAAGATGCAAGTTGCTGTCGCATCAGAAGAAGGAATTTAGGACATAACTCGGTAGTAGAATGAAAAGTTGCAACTTCGACATATTAGAACTTTTACTTAACAAAATACTGAGCCGGCCAGTGTGGCCGAGCAGTTCTAGGAGCTTCAGTCTGGAACCGCGCGACTGCTATGTTCGCAGGTTCAAATCCTGCCTCGGACATGGATGTGTGTGCTGTCCTTAGGTTAGTTAGGTTTAAGTAGTTCTAAGTTCTAGGGGACTGATGACCTCAGATGTTAAGTCCCATAGTACTCAGAGCTATTTGAACTTAACAAAATACTGAGAATCAATGACATGCGTCTGTATCACACCAACTCAGAAGACTGGCAGACACAGAGATCGGTGGAAAAAATACAAATGAACTACATGAAATAATTGCTGTTTTTGTTCTTCAATTTTCTGTCAGCGTAGATATAATCATACATCCCTACGATATCTTTGCCGTACGGATGGATACGGTGCGAATATTTATGGGAGGGCCATTTAAAGAACCTACACAATTGTCCCTCCACCCCACTGTATACTTGCGTGAGCCACATCACTGGACGGGACTGTTGACATACTACACTGTTTGCATCTTATTATTATTATTATTATTGTTGTTGTTATTGTTATTATACTTTTTTTAGTTTACATCGTTGGCCTGTCAGGGTGCTGAGACCTATATTTGTGGCCGAGTTTACCTCGTTTAATCCTGGAAAGTGTCATTACATAATACATATATGTAATTTTTGTTTAATTTGCATTATGCTATTTACAAAAATTTTTAAAGGTTGCATCAACAGGCACATTTGAATTCAGAGTCTGTAGTTCGATTATTGGAATTTAGCAGCTGCTATTGCGGCATTGTCCAGCAGGCGCATCTGAGTTTGTTAACATATCAGTTAAGTGGCACTGGACTGGAGTGTGCTGCAGTTTTACTTGTTAACCAAAGTCAATAAAGATGTTCATCCCATTGCTGTAACGTATTGTGCTGAGGCTTGAGCAAACCCTCGTATACCATTGCGAGGAAGTTCATTGTTTATGCCCCACACATTTGTTTCTGTTGTAACCTACATATTTCATGGTTGAACCAGGCTCATGCTATTCAACATCCCAGACACACTTAAAAGGGTTCAAGGTAAGTCTCCAATGCCTTTATTTGTTTCCGTATGCTCTCTGTGGTAAAATATCTTGTCGATACCAGAGTCCACCAATGATATAAACGCTCATTACTGCTCCGCACTTGCATACGTTTTTCACTAGAACGCAGGGAATTAACTGGTTTCAAATATTCACAAAATGTTTGTAGCACATTTACAGTTATTATTTCACACATGCAGTCCTGGAAAACATAATCAGCTTTATAAAGTCTTTACATTTCATCATTGTTATGATAACATAAGTATTTACATTTTAAAATATAATGACACGCCGGGTTTGCGTTTTTCTTGCTCCAGACATATATATTTTCATAATGCGTGTATATTTTTTTACGTAAACGTTATAAAAAAATTACATAAACACTACGTAAATTATACATACAAGGCAGTTAGTATTTTGTACATTTCTTGTGATTTTATGTCACGTAACATCTTTCAGTTTGTATGTTTTCATTTTTATCACATTTTGCTCTTTTGCATTAACTTTTTGAATGTTCATTTGTGGCAACATATATTCGTAGTCTCATCTCACTTTTAATATTAAGAGGTTGTCATTTTTTCAATCTCATTTTCCGGTATTAACAAAATATTCACATGCAACATTATCACATGATGTGCATAAGTTTTGCACTCGTACATCATATTGGACGTGAGTATCCATCGTTACAGGGGCAGAAGAAGAAAAGCTTCATAACACGAAATCATGATAAGCCTACATAACTAGGCTTATCTATGCCTCTGACAAGTTTACGAGGATGTGTTCACTGATCTACAGAAAATGTTTTGGGCAGGAATAAGCATTCAGTTTTTACCCTATTACTGCAATCCTTCGTTCATCACTGGAAAACTATTGAGTACATCATTTCATGACTCATACAAAAAAAAGTTAATCCACTTACTTCCTGTTCACTGTCTACTGATACATGCTGACCATACAGTATTGTGTTAGAGAAGTGTCATCTCAACTGTAAACAGTCTGCTTCATTGTTGGTGATTTACATTTCATGTTCTACAGGATATGACTCTTGTGTACTCTGTTGTGTATGAATGTGTCCCTACAAGAGTTGTCCCGATGAACAAGTGTAAAACAATGTTGAAACAACTTGTGTTCATGTGCAAATGTATTGTAATAATTCTGCTTAGCACACTCATCAGTCACATGGACTTATAATGCATGGTCAGACCAGTTTTCATTCGGTAGCACAAGACCTTAAGTTCAATCCTTTTATTCATCTGATGTACTGTAGCTTTTTTTCACACACACACACACACACACACACACACACACACACACACACACACACACACACACACACACACACACACAATCACACTCTCACACATTTGTCTACATATAATTATTATCGGCGTGTCTTTTGTGCTTTGGTACCAAACACCTAACTATTATGTTCCCTATTTTACCCAGGACATAACTCTGCATCATTCACTGGAATGACACCTAAATATTAACTTAAAATTAATTGTATAATTGCTCGCTGGCTACTAATATATCGTACTTCCAGTATTCGTATTGTCAACTGTGGTTGACATTTTGACCTACCTTTATGCACGCAGATAGAAAAGTGTTGTTTCAGGCTGGACACAATCCTACCTCCCGTAGTATATTCAAGATTTACTTTATTTTCCTTCGTACCTCACATAGATATCTCCTTTCGGGTAGCATATAAATAGCCACTTGAAAAATGTAAATAACTTGTCTGTAATATCATAGTGTGCAACAAGTTTTCTGTAGATAGCGTTTACTTCGTCCTCTGTCTCTGTCTGTCTGTGTGTGTGTGTGTGTGTGTGTGTGTGTGTGTGTGTGTGTGTGTGTGTGTGTGTGTGTGTAGTGCAGTGTACTAATTTCTTAATCTTCGTTTAGTTCTGTAGTGTAGAGGTTTTATTTCCTTAATAGTCAACTCATATTCTAAGGTTTCCCTGAATGTAGATTGATTGGCGTTTCTTTTAAGCTAGCTATACTCTGTTCATCATAAGAATAAACCTTATGCAAACATTACAACATGCATTCTTTCGCATTTGCTTGAATCTCATTGGCTTTCATTTCATGTGGAGCGGAAGCCAAGCCGCATCCAGTACAGTCGGGTACAATCACAAGTTTTATGCTGTGTTACACAAATGTAGATTGATCTATAATGCGGGACAACAGCTTTTGTGGCACATTTAACAGGGACAGCACTGGTCAGGCAACTGGTCCAACTAACCTAAAATGATGTGAGCAGTTGCAACTCAAACGTAAAAAGAGATGAGCAGACAAACAATATAGCTTCGAATGTTATGTAATTTTTATAGAGAATGAAATAATATTCGACAAAACTTCAATACCACTGCATGCATCTTAGGTGACCATACGGCAAGCCTAAAATACTATCTTTCTCACCTAACATAGTATTCTAATTACAAAGAGTGATGAAAATTCCTAACTTAAACAAAGGGTGATTTTTCTGAGTGATCTGTCTGTATCCAAAAGTATACTGCAGGGATTTCATCATATTGTTGAATACTGAAGCCACTGAAGGTATTAATTACTGTCAGTCAGTCAGTCAGTTTGTTACTTTTGTAGCTCCTTCCTTATCTGTATCCAAAAAATACAGTTCAGTTCTGGAACTGTCATCTGCTACATTGATCATAAACAGAATCCATGAAGCCATCGAGGCACCGTATTTTCTCCTCTTCTTTTATGACATGTCATTCTATATCCCTTGACGTGTCGTTCTATATCCCACCAGTGTTCGGCAGTGACGTGTGAAAAACCTGCGCGCGTTAGTACCAGTATGTCTGGCAGCTTAATCATCTTGTTATTTCTTGCAACAAATCTCTTAACTTGATTCTACATCAGTTCTGTTGGGTTCATATTTTAATGGTACAATGGCAAATGTAAAAATACAGCATTTGTATGGAGTGCTCAATGCTGTGAAAATGATTGTTTTTCGTGTTTCTATGGCACTTATTACACTGGTTCGTGTGAGACTACATCTGTGGTATAAAATAATGGACATAGTCCAAATTAAGAGTATTTGGGTTTTCATTTTTGTACTAAAAAATTGAACTGTTATGTTTTCTTAATTTAAGCAACCTTTGTTAACAATCTTCCATAAAATATTGATAATTAAGAATTTATATTTGAATTGAAAACGGGAATTTTGCGTGCAATATTTAACTATAAACAAGAAGACATGCATTATTCTTTAAAAAAATTAAGATGAATCTTACAGTTATGAGATATAGGTATTACATATTGGACGAAAAAAAAAGTTGACCAAGCTGAGACTTGAACCAGCGATCCATGAACTGCACCTGACCATCAGTCTAGTATGCTATTGATTTCGCTATATATCTAGTGCACATTTATATTCCAACTGTATCAAATACAGTCCCTTGAAAAACTTTAAAACTGATTTTTTTGGTGTAAATTTATGAAAAACATTAAGAACAACCTATTTCTTGTCACTTCTTAACCGTGTTCCACATGTGTGTTTCACTATGGAGCAGGAAGCAGCGTCAGTCATTTTCATACTGCGTATTATCAGCGCCCAGGTCGGAGCACAACAGTACAGAGACTGGCACTGTACACGATTTTTTAGTTAAAAACTACATACCTAAAGTGTGATTAAGAGAAAAGTTGAAGGCTGTTAATACATTAGAATATCTTAAAGCAATAATGTAAAGAAAATTTTGTTTGAGAATAATGAATTAATTAGGAATAAAGGAAGATTAATGAATTAATTAGGAATAAAGGAAGAATAATGAATTAATGAGGAATAAAGGAAACGACTCACTGAAAGGCAGAACTGCTGTGTCATTGACAGGTGCAAAAACAAATAGTACAGAGCTTTGCTTTACTAGCTTTTGGAATAAAATTCCTTTCTCAATCTGCAGGAGAAAAGGGGAACTATCCATACAGCACATCTTTCACCCCTGTAATCTCCCTGGCCTAAACCTAAGGTAATTCGCTGTCCCCACCCAATCGAGTGTGTGTGTGTGTGTGTGTGTGTGTGTGTGTGTGTGTACACACACCATTCCAGTACCCCTGCACAATCCATGCCAGCTAGTTGTGTGCTGCCCTCTCACACCCTAGTCTGTGAAATCATGTGCACAGCCATCTGCCCCCTCCACCTGCACCCCTAACTAGCCCACAGATGGCTCCCCACTCTCATATGAGTCACTAGACACTTTTCCCTGACCCCTTCCCCATCTCCCACCCTCTCAATCCCTCACCCTGCACCACCACTTCAGCCCAGTACACTCACTGTGGCCCAGGAAAGAGCTGGCAGTCGACTGAGCTCTAGAGGTGAGCCAGACAGTTATTTTGGAGTAATCGATATCAGGGTTACAGTTATTTTTTGATAATCGTTATTTTTAATTGTTACAAACAACTGTCATTACCGAATAGGATTATGGTGAAATAACAAAGTAGGTGGAATCCATCAGTTTAGTTGTCAGTAAAATTATAACTGCAAGTAGTGCAAAGTGGCAGGAATGTTGTATGAATCGTGTGACGACCTTAGCTAATTAACTGTCCGGTACATTTCAGTTGCTGTTTGGACTGTTATTGGTGTTTCATATTATACGTATGTAGGTTATCAGTCACTATTAGGAATATTATCCTCGTAGCTGCAACAGAAAGTAAGCGGAACTTCGCCACAGCACTGTCCAAGTGAATGTTGAAAATGTGCTTTTAAGATTGAAGTAATACGTAAGCTGAATTCTGTAGGTAAAATTTTGAACTTAATTTCTTGAGCTGTTCACTCAATAGATTACGTGTATGGCCTTGTAATACAACACAAAAATATACGTAATGTGATAGATTTGTTTCTCTTGTACATGGTAGTCCATTCGAGGAAAGTGTGAGAACACTAATCCAAGTTTTATGTTAAATTTGGAAAACTGCTTGATTTCTTCAGCTACCGTGAGGGTCTTAATTTTTTGGTGGGAGAATGACTAATTGCATTTCTTCGAGCCTTCAGTTTGTTGTGTATCTCTTAGGTTTGGCGTTATTGTACACGGAATTCCAGTGGATTATTGGATGTGTTAATCCTGTAAGTGTAACAGATTTAAATGCCTCAAGCATCATTACAATATCTTTTTACTGTGTTGATCTAATTCTTCTTTTGGTATCCAGATTGTGAAAGTCTGAATTAATAGTATTGATGTGGGGAATACAAATGTGCTGTAAGTTTTCAGACATTTCTCAATAACAAAATTTCCTGTCCTGAGGAATACTTTACCTGTCAATTCCATGCTTTACTCTTCTTTTTGCTCCTGTCACACATATTAGGCCATAATAAACACTTCATCTGTCAATGCCACCTGCCTGCTTTGACTCTTTTTTTCCTTTTTACAATTTAATATCATGACAGTTAACTATATGAATATGTAACGGACTAATTCATGAACGAGACAGATGAGTGCCCAAAATGAAGAGCTAAGTTTTGCATATAACAGAACCACAGCATAGCAATGAGTGAGTGCACCTGGCAAAATTTTTCAGTGTTGCTTAACATAATAGAAAATAAACTGACTTGAGCTCTCTGAAAACAAAAAAGCTAATATTATTCAGAAGCATTCATGTAGTACGCACAAGTACTAGTAGGCCCTAATATAAGTAAATCTATTCTTTTATTTAAATACCACTGACAAACTATATAACCACATTACTGTTGTAAGCATACCTGTATTCATTCCAAATATGGGCCCATCAACTCGTAAATTTGCCATACATGTGTCTGAAGTGTGAATATTCCATTGTACAATTTTCCTGCAAAAAATTGATGTAGAAAATGTTTCAAAGTCAGTGGCCAGAAACTAATTAAATAGAAAAGGCCTATTTGCAGTGGATGTGTACAAACTGAGAAAACTCATTTTTCTCTTAGTAAAAAGCTAAGTTTCACCAAATTACACAAGTTTTTTTTTTTTTTCACTCAAGTTGATAAGATACACTTTAATGACATTGATCTGGTACAGTACCAGCACTTTTTCTTCATGATGATGCCACTAAGCATAAGGGATATGGTATACTTTGAGAAGATACTCAACTATTTTCCATTTTTAGATCACCTACAATACTCAAAATGTTTCGGTAAGTGTAAAATCCCTAGAAAATATTAACATGTTGCGCATACTCTTTGCAATATTTCATAGCTTTCCATACTGTGTAAAAGACTATTGCTAGTGCTATTAGCAACAACACAGAGAAAAACAAGAACACAAAATGAAAGTCAATACCCTCTAATGCATCCTAAGGCCAGAAAGAGAGTGACATCTATTTCGGAACTACAAGAAGTGGAGAGAAAAGAATCCCTTTGTCATCTCTCTGGAACCCCTGAAGACCAGCAGTTATTTCCATAGCAGTATGAAAATGTTTTGTTCACTCTAGTAACTATCCTCTCTGGAAATATCATCGTTTTTCTCCTACAGCTTGAGAAAGGAATTTCATTCTGAAAATTAGCATAGCAAATCTCTGTATCTTGTGTTTGTCAGTATCTTAAAGTTTCATTTAACAAAACTAAGTAATAAGGTATCTAATACATAAGTAGGACCTACTTCTAAGAGCGTAACACCACCAGTGTGTGTGCACGCTATGGCTTGTGCACAGTCATTGCATTTGTGTTTGTTTGTATGAGGTTTATTCTTATGATCAATAGAGTATAATGCACATGCGCAGTTGTGTCCTCACCCCAATGATGAATAGAGTATAATGCATGTATGCAGTTCTGTCCTCACTCCCACTTAATCACTTACATGCGCTGCGTCGCAATCGCACGCCTACAGTGTGTTTAAACAGTACAGTGTCAAAGAATTTTTGTGCTCAGTGAGGGTAATGTTTTCTGAGCTTCTCTGGCCTGTAAACATACAATAAAAATCTTTCATAACTAAAACTTATGTCCTAATAAGGCGACACACATGAAGTAGGCAAAACTGAAATCTTTCCTTAATACTAAAAATCAGTCGTAATAAATATTTCAACTGGACCATAAGTCATCTCTTATGTAAACTTATACACATTCCTCCAAGCCGTGGTTGACCATTGTCAAATTCTGTTTATTACACAAATTCACATAAATATTTGTGTGGGTAGAGCCCCTTTTCCTTACCACTGTTGAAGTATATGAACTTAAAGGCTCCTGGATAAGGAATTTTTTATATAACAAGTGCCAGTTTCCACTTGCGATTCAACTTACTCTGCTTTTTGGATGGGTCCTAAGGAGTACTTGTTGTCCCACATGGTACTCCACAGTGCATTCTAATTTCTTGTCATACAACTGTTTTCTGTACTCAGCCTTTTCTTCAGTGCTGACCAGTGCCCGACGGATTTTCTCCTTTTGCGATATTTCCTACCTAGGGACCTTGGGTAGAGGTTTTTCTCAATCTTTTACTTGGCGTTTGCTAAACACTAAATCCATAGTTGTAAAGCCGGTTGAGCTATGTGAGAGATTGTTGACAGCTTGCTGGAATGGAGTAATGTATTCAATCCACCTTGGGTGTTTCTGAGGGGTGTAAGTCCAGGTAAATCTGTTAAATTCCTTAAATACCCTCTCTATGGGACTTGGTTCTGGGTAAAACCTGTATACAAGTATATGTTTAATGTTGTGAGTGTTCATTAACTCTTTCCAACAGTTGCCTGTAAAGTATGACGCATTGTCTTGTCAGCAGTATTTCTGGTGGCTTGCTTACTCTGAGTAGATATTCCATTGTAATTCTTCTGATGATGGAGCTGGCAGTCACTGACCACACTGCATATAATTTGACCTAGTTGGAGAAAATGTCATATAGCACAACAACATATCGCACACTTCCTTTCCCTCGGGTACAGTCCAGCTGCATCCAAGGAAACTAAATGTAAAGTTCTTTTGGGCAATATCGGGTGTAGTTCAATTAGTTTTGACTTATTTGTGTGCTTATCCTTCTGACACACAACACTTTTCCATATTACCTGCAGAACTTTTCGCCTTAAACTTGGATAGTAACAGTAACTGCTCATCTTGGAAGGCATTTGGAGACACCATAGTGTCCCCAAACTTTGTGAGTGTATAATATAAAGTTCTTAACATGATCGTCTGGTAAACGAACACGCCGCTGGCTCTGCTCTGAGTGGTGTTGGTGAAACAATACATGTTGGTAAATTATACAAAATTTTTTCAGCCTGTCATCATTTTCTGCAGCAGTTTTAGCCTTACCTTTTGCCACCTGGGATCCTTCTGCTGTAGTTGCTCCATGCTTCTACACACTCGAACATAGTATGGCTGTTGAGTTTTATCTTTCATCAACAGAATCCTGATTTCTGAATTGTTCTCCACGAATTCCAAGAATTTGTCTAGACCTAGAGGAATCCTTGATAAGACAACAGCAATTACATTTTGATTACCTTTTATATATATATACAATTTTGATAACAAATTCCTGTAGATACAGACACCTCCTAGTGATCCTCCTGTGTAAGAGTTTAAAAGTGAGAAGGAAGGACGAAGATTGATGGTCGCAATACACCTTGCTATGCTTTCCCCACAGCTAGAATTTGAACTTTTTGAAAGCCCATATTGTCGTGAGAGCTTCCAATTCACTCATGGGATATGCTTGTTCAGTTTGATAGGTTCCTACTAACAAAACTAGTTACCTTTGGGGTAAGCCCCCCTGTTCAAGTCAGTGATTTGGAAAAAATAAGTCCCCAGCCCTTGTGAGGACACGTCTGTACACAGACAAAAATAGTGAGT
This sequence comes from Schistocerca serialis cubense, assembly GCF_023864345.2. NCBI lineage: Eukaryota > Metazoa > Arthropoda > Insecta > Orthoptera > Acrididae > Schistocerca > Schistocerca serialis. The sequence goes on along the minus strand of NC_064638.1, from coordinate 1,025,132,267 downwards.
CAGTTAGGATGATGTAAGATATTGGCATTCAAAAGAGCTTCTGTAATGTTGTCAAAATCAGTTTGGCATTGCCTGGTCCATAACCAGGGGTGGTTCTTCCGTAGAAGATTCAACAGTGCATCACTATTTAAAAGCTGCTGTGGTATAAATTTTCCGAAGAAAGATACCAAATCAAGATATGCCTTCAACTGTTTCTTATTTTGAGGTACAGGGCAGTGTTTGATAACATTGATCTTCTCAGGCTATGGAAGAATGCCTTGAGGTGATATTGTGTGTTCAAAGAATGTAACCCTTCCCTTACCGAAATGTGATTTCGTTAGGTTGGCTGTGACTCCATATCCTGAAAACCTATATAAGTCCCAAGACTCAATCTAAAGCAGAAATAAATACAACTGCACTGATGTTTAAACCAAAAGGGAGAAGACAGAACTCCTAGCCTCTGCCCCCACATACAAAACCATTGTACTTACACCTATCTTCATGTATTGCAATTTGCCGGTACGATGACGTAGATCTATAATGCTGAGATACTTAACATTATGGAATTTTAGAAGTTGTTGTTCTTCTGGCTTGTCGGGCCACGTCCTGACAGGAGAGACAATAATTTTATTTATTCCTCATACATCGAGCATGAGGCGGACATTACCATGTGATGTGCTAAGGCCAAAATGGGGCTACAGTATGGAGATACGGATAGTTGTATTATTTCTCCATTTATAATTCTATTGATCTCTTCCCTTACAGCCTCCTCCTTGGTCCGTGGAATGGGGTAAGACAAAAAGGAGAAGGTTTCATGAGGATACACCTCCATTTTGTATTTGTATCCTTTGATTATGCCAGGCGTCATTCAAAAACGTGAGCAACATGCATTAAAAGCTCCTGCAGTTCTTCCTCCTGTAAGACACACTGACTCGCTTACCTTGGAGTGCATGATCTCGAGGCCTATTTCCTCTTTCTATGATTGCTCAATTCCCTGTTTGTTTACAAACATGATGGTGGGATAGGAGAATTGTATTTGAACCTCAGCAGTGCGTTTTGGTTTGCTTTCTCTGGCATTTGACTTGACTGGTTCTACTAAATATTGTTGGTCATTCACAATGAAATGACACTTCCCCTTACCAAAGTCAATTTGTGCTTGGTACTTCCTAAAGGTATCTATGCCAATAAGGCAGTTTACTATTAGCCTTTCAACCACAAGAAAAATGCATTGTAAAGAGAAGCTATCAATTTGAATCAGAATCCATACCTGCAATTTTATGCCTTTAGACTTTTATCTCCTACAGCTGTTTACAGTTTTGGACTGGAAGCATCGGTATGTGTCCTTGTTTTTGTAATTGGTGAAACAGACCCCGTGAAATTATATTAGTGGTAGCTCCAGTGTTCAGTACTAGGTATTTGTGAATTTGATTGCTGCCTGTACTGTGTCTTCATTTCCATCTACACAGTTGGTAATATCCTCCTGACATAGGTCATCTTTGATATCACCACAGTTGTCATACCTAAGAAAACAGCTTTCAACTAGTTCCATGGCCCCACACCTATTACAGGTCATTGAACAGGGGCCCATCGAGACCAGTTAGAGTTTTCCGAATTACCCTGAGCACAAACCTCCTTGTCAGGGTAATCTCAACTACGTGCACATTATGCACCTAGTTTCGTCAGTTAGTATCTTGCACAGTTCTCGATTTGAAATTTTGCAGATTATTTTGTCTCCTGGTTGCGTTCTGCACTTGCCAGTTTCTCACCGTATGTTAGCTGTTAGTCGGCTTTTCAAGATTTTTAGGACATCTATGTGTGATATCAGGTTTGCTCAGTAACAAGTTATATAGAGATACTTCTCGAAGTATCGTCTGAGCCCTTGGTGTTTACAGCTGAATGGTGCCGGGTCAAATACTTCACACCTCAATCTCTCTTGTACTTTGATGGATCAGAACATCTACATCTACATCTACATCTACATCTACATCTATACTCCGCGAGCCACCTTACGGTGTGTGGCGGAGGGTACTTATTGTACCACTATCTGATCCCCCCTTCCCTGTTCCATTCACGAATTGTGCGTGGGAAGAACGACTGCTTGTAAGTCTCCGTATTTGCTCTAATTTCTCGGATCTTTTCGTTGTGATCATTACGCGAGATATATGTGGGCGGTAGTAATATGTTGCCCATCTCTTCCCGGAATGTGCTCTCTCGTAATTTCGATAATAAACCTCTCCGTATTGCGTAACGCCTTTCTTGAAGTGTCCGCCACTGGAGCTTGTTCAGCATCTCCGTAACGCTCTCGCGCTGACTAAATGTCCCCATGACGAATCGCGCTGCTTTTCGCTGGATCATATCTATCTCTTCTATTAATCCAACCTGGTAAGGGTCCCATACTGATGAGCAATACTCAAGAATCGGACGAACAAGCGTTTTGTAGGCTACTTCTTTCGTCGATGAGTCACATTTTCTTAGAATTCTTCCTATGAATCTCAACCTGGCGCCTGCTTTTCCCACTATTTGTTTTATGTGATCATTCCACTTCAGATCGCTCCGGATAGTAACTCCTAAGTATTTTACGGTCGTTACCGCTTTCAATGATTTACCACCTATGGCATAATCGTACTGGAATGGATTTCTGCCCCTATGTATGCGCATTATATTACATTTATCTACGTTTAGGGAAAGCTGCCAGCTGTCGCACCATGCATTAATCCTCTGCAGGTCCTCCTGGAGTACGTACGAGTCTTCTGATGTTGCTACTTTCTTGTAGACAACCGTGTCATCTGCAAATAGCCTCACGGAGCTACCGATGTTGTCAACTAAGTCATTTATGTATATTGTAAACAATAAAGGTCCTATCACGCTTCCCTGCGGTACTCCCGAAATTACCTCTACATCTGCAGATTTTGAACCGTTAAGAATGACATGTTGTGTTCTTTCTTCTAGGAAATCCTGAATCCAATCACAAACCTGGTCCGATATTCCGTAAGCTCGTATTTTTTTCACTAAACGTAAGTGCGGAACCGTATCAAATGCCTTCCTGAAGTCCAGGAATACGGCATCAATCTGCTCGCCAGTGTCTACGGCACTGTGAATTTCTTGGGCAAATAGGGCGAGCTGAGTTTCACATGATCTCTGTTTGCGGAATCCATGTTGGTTATGATGAAGGAGATTTGTATTATCTAAGAACGTCATAATACGAGAACACAAAACATGTTCCATTATTCTACAACAGATTGACGTAAGCGAAATAGGCCTATAATTATTCGCATCTGATTTATGACCCTTCTTGAAAATGGGAACGACCTGCGCTTTCTTCCAGTCGCTAGGTACTTTACGTTCTTCCAGCGATCTACGATAAATTGCTGATAGAAAGGGGGCAAGTTCTTTAGCATAATCACTGTAGAATCTTAAGGGTATCTCGTCTGGTCCGGATGCTTTTCCGCTACTAAGTGATAGCAGTTGTTTTTCAATTCCGATATCGTTTATTTCAATATTTTCCATTTTGGCGTCCGTGCGACGGCTGAAGTCAGGGACCGTGTTACGATTTTCCGCAGTGAAACAGTTTCGGAACACTGAATTCAGTATTTCTGCCTTTCTTCGGTCGTCCTCTGTTTCGGTGCCATCGTGGTCAACGAGTGACTGAATAGGGGATTTAGATCCGCTTACCGATTTTACATATGACCAAAACTTTTTAGGGTTCTTGTTTAGATCGTTTGCCAATGTTTTATGTTCGAATTCGTTGAATGCTTCTCTCATTGCTCTCTTTACGCTCTTTTTCGCTTCGTTCAGCTTTTCCTTATCAGCTATGATTCGACTACTCTTAAACCTATGATGAAGCTTTCTTTGTTTCCGTAGTACCTTTCGTACATGATTGTTATACCACGGTGGATCTTTCCCCTCGCTTTGGACCTTAGTCGGTACGAACTTATCTAAGGCGTACTGGACGATGATTCTGAATTTTTTCCATTTTTGTTCCACATCCTCTTCCTCAGAAATGAACGTTTGATGGTGGTCACTCAGATATTCTGCGATTTGTGCCCTATCACTCTTGTTAAGCAAATATATTTTCCTTCCTTTCTTGGCATTTCTTATTACACTTGTAGTCATTGATGCAACCACTGACTTATGATCACTGATACCCTCTTCTACATTCACGGAGTCGAAAAGTTCCGGTCTATTTGTTGCTATGAGGTCTAAAACGTTAGCTTCACGAGTTGGTTCTCTAACTATCTGCTCGAAGTAATTCTCGGACAAGGCAGTCAGGATAATGTCACAAGAGTCTCTGTCCCTGGCTCCAGTTCTGATTGTGTGACTATCCCATTCTATACCTGGTAGATTGAAGTCTCCCCCTATTACAATAGTATGATCACGAAACTTCTTCACGACGTTCTGCAGGTTCTCTCTGAGGCGCTCAACTACTACGGTTGCTGATGCAGGTGGTCTATAGAAGCATCCGACTATCATATCTGACCCACCTTTGATACTTAACTTAACCCAGATTATTTCACATTCGCATTCGCTAATAACTTCACTGGATATTATTGAATTCTTTACTGCTATAAATACTCCTCCACCATTGGCGTTTATCCTATCCTTGCGGTATATATTCCATTCTGTGTCTAGGATTTCGTTACTGTTCACTTCCGGTTTTAACCAACTTTCCGTTCCTAATACTATATGCGCACTATTTCCTTCAATAAGAGATACTAATTCAGGAACCTTGCCCTGGACACTCCTGCAGTTTACCAATATTACGTTGACTTTTCCTGTTTTTGGTCTCTGAGGACGGACGTTCTTTATCAACGATGATAATGTCCTCTCTGGTAAGCCGTCAGGTATTTTATCGTTTCGCCCAAGGGGGGGTCCCTCTAACCTAAAAAACCCCCGTGTGCACGCCACACGTACTCTGCTACCCTAGTAGCTGCTTCCGGCGTGTAGTGCACGCCTGACCTGTCTAGGGGGGCCCTACAGTTCTCCACCCAATAACGGAGGTCGATGAATTTGCAACCATTATAGTCGCAGAGTCGTCTGAGCCTCTGGTTTAGACCCTCCACACGGCTCCAAACCAGAGGACCGCGATCGACTCTGGGCACTATGCTGCAGATATTAAGCTCAGCTTGCACTCCGCGTGCGATGCTGGTTGTCTTCACCAAATCAGCCAGCCGCCGGAAGGAACCAAGGATGGCCTCAGAACCCAAGCGGCAGGCGTCATTCGTTCCGACATGTGCTACTATCTGCAGCCGGTCACACCCAGTGCGTTCAATAGCTGCCGGAAGGGCCTCCTCCACATTACGGACGAGACCCCCCGGCAAGCACACCGAGTGCACACTGGCATTCTTCCCCGACCTACCCGCTATTTTCCTAAGGGGCTCCATAACCCGCCTAACGTTGGAGCTCCCTATAACTAATAGGCCCGCCCTCTGTGACTGTCGGGACCTTGCCGGAGAATCGGCCACTGGCCCAACAGGCGAGGCATCCTGTGGTGGCTCGGAAACGATGTCATCACCACTAGGAAGCACCCCGTACCTGTTGGAAAGGGGTAAGGCAGCTGCCACGCGGCCAGATCCCACCTTCGCCTTTCGGCCAGGCACGCGCGAGCCCACCACTGTCCGCCATTCACCCTGGAGTGATGGCTGACCGGTAAGATGCTCACTGCCGGAAGACGCAGCGACATCAGGGGTTCCATGCGATTCCAAGGCCACCGAAGTAGGCATAGGTCTCACCACAGTTGCCCCAACGCCACTACGAGCCGACGCCTGCGCCTCGAGCTCGATGAGCCTAACAGACAAAGCCTCCACCTGCCCCCGAAGAGTGGCCAATTCTCCTTGCGTCCGCTCACAACAACCACAGTCCCTACACATGACTGTTTACCCTACAAGCGAACGGTGTACTCGCCTTATTAGCAGCAGGAAATCGAAGTGCTCTCTCACTGACGGTCTAACCGACACTGAGCTGTTCTAACCAAACAAACAAGAGCCTGTACGATACGAGGGTCGATAGCAACGGCGATACTGTACACTACACTGTTATTAAAATAAACGGTTGTGTCTAGTAGGCACTCAAACACGCAAGAAATTACAAAAATAAAATAGTAACTACCCAGATAACTGAAAATAAGTTGTACCTGTTTGAAGCTCGCAAAAATGTGTAACAAGCGAACGGTGTACTCGCCTTATTAGCAGCAGGAAATCGAAGTGCTCTCTCACTGACGGTCTAACCGACACTGAGCTGTTCTAACCAAACAAACAAAAGCCTGTACGATACGAGGGTCGATAGCAACGGCGATACTGTACACTACACTGTTATTAAAATAAACGGTTGTGTCTAGTAGGCACTCAAACACGCAAGAAATTACAAAAATTGACATTTTTCTGCCATGTCGGTGACCCACAGCAAGACATCACCCTGTGTATAACCTACCGCAGAGCATATCTTCTGTGCTTCTGTCCATTTCCTTGGGAAAACATTCTGGAAGGCTCTTATGAACATGACTGGGTTTCTCTGCTTTGGAGGGGGAGGAGGGGGGGGGGGGGAGACTGAAACTGCCTGTGTTGTAATAAGCCTTCACCCACTAGCAAAGTAGAAAGTCGTGCAGCACTGTCAGTTGGCGGCGTGTCATTGTTTTGATGTATTGGATCATATTCCAGATACCTCTGTGTGACAAGGACAGAAGTTGGCAAAGCGTGCTGCATGTTATAGTTGCGATCTATTTCACCTGACTGGTTAAGGGTTCAACTGTGGCTAGATGTTAGGATTATCTATCCTGTCTATTGTCACCTGATAGCTTATGGTTAAATGTTCCCTTTCCTTTTCAGTGTTACTAATGATGTTAGTCCGTAATTTTTCCTCCACTGCTTTCAACCTCTGATCTATTTCAACTCTTATTTCTGCCTTATCTACCTTCATTGCTGTCTCGATTACATCTACATCTACATCTGGACTACCTTCTGTGCTGGGATACTGCGTTGGTCAAGGATACCAGCCTCAGCTCTATCCTTTATTTCCTTATTGTCTTTATCTGCCCTTTCTTGCCCCTTTCTCATGAAATGAGTATTTAAACTTATGCTACATAGTAGCAGTGACAGGTCTTGCACCTGTTCAGGTATACCTTGGTACGCTGTTTGTAACCCATCATCGGTACCTGAGAGTGTGTTTATATTCTGGCACAATTGTGACTGTTCCTGCTGCATTTTTTGTCTGAGCCTCAGACTCTTCCTTCACCGTTTCCAGAAACTGTTCTTATGTCTTGCCTACTGATGACACTTTCTGGTGTAAATTATCTATATCTTGTATCAAATCACTGAACAGTTGTGCTTTTAGGTCTTTCCACGTGCTTTTAGGTCTTTCCACATACTAACAAGCTTATCCCACAATTCATTTGAAAGATCAGCAAGCAAATCTTTTGCCAAGTCATTGATCTGTTGTGTTATGTCGGTTTTTAAAAATTATTAAAGATTTTGTTTTGTTCTTTTGATAAATAATTAAATTTTTCATCAGTACTTTGTTTGAGTGTTTGTTTTTGCTCTTCCTTAAACTCATCCGTAAAATTATTGAAGCTTTGTTTAAATCACTGTTGTAATATTTGCACCATGATCAGGGGTTCCGGTGAGCGCAATGCGCTGTGTCCAATCACATTTGCACTAGGTGTAAGTGTGGCAGGCAGAGAATGATTTAACAAGTCCGCACTGTCGCATGTTAAATTTTCACCAAGGGAAAAAATACTCCTTGTGGAAAATTGTGACCCTGTCTCATCTATTGCCATCATTGTATCATTTCGAATGATAATACTACTATCGTCTGTGCCCATGTTAATTGAAAAATATAATTGGTCATTGTCAGTGCAACCGACATTTTCAGTTTTGATTTCATTTGTTGCCACATCCATTTCGGCAACATGCTGTTCCATGGCAATGGATTGGCAACAATGTGCCTATTGTGTGTACTCTCTTTTTTTTTATTTATATATATACAGGGTTATTACAAATGATTGAAGCGATTTCACAGCTCTACAATAACTTTATTATTTGAGATATTTTCACAATGCTTTGCACACACATACAAAAACTCAAAAAGTTTTTTTAGGCATTCACAAATGTTCGATATGTGCCCCTTTAGTGATTCGGCAGACATCAAGCCAATAATCAAATTCCTCCCACACTCGGCACAGCATGTCCCCATCGATGAGTTTGAAAGCATCGTTGATGCGAGCTCGCAGTTCTGGCACGTTTCTTGGTAGAGGAGGTTTAAACACTGAATCTTTCACATAACCCCACAGAAAGAAATCACATGGAGTTAAGTCGGGAGAGCGTGGAGGCCGTGACATGAATTGCTGATCGTGATTTCCACCACGACCGATCCATCGGTTTTCCAATCTCCTGTGTAAGAAAAGCCGAACATCATGATGGAAGTGCGGTGGAGCACCATCCTGTTGAAAGATGAAGTCGGCGCTGTCGGTCTCCAGTTGTAGCATGAGCCAATTTTCCAGCATGTCCAGATACACATGTCCTGTAACGTTTTATTCGCAGAAGAAAAAGGGGCCGTAAACTTTAAACCGTGAGATTGCACAAAACACGTTAACTTTTGGTGAATTGCGAATTTGCTGCACGAATGCGTGAGGATTCTCTACCGCCCAGATTCGCACATTGTGTCTGTTCACTTCACCATTAAGAAAAAATGTTGCTTCATCACTGAAAACAAGTTTCGCACCGAACGCATCCTCTTCCATGAGCTGTTGCAACCGCGCCGAAAATTCAAAGCGTTTGACTTTGTCATCGGGTGTCAGGGCTTGTAGCAATTGTAAACGGTAAGGCTTCTGCTTTAGCCTTTTCCGTAAGATTTTCCAAACTGTCGGCTGTGGTACGTTTAGCTCCCTGCTTGCTTTATTCGTCGACTTCCGCGGGCTACTCGTGAAACTTGCCCGCACGCGTTCAACCGTTTCTTCGCTCACTGCAGGCCGACCCGTTGATTTCCCCTTACAGAGGCATCCAGAAGCTTTAAACTGCGCATACCATCGCCGAATGGAGTTAGCAGTTGGTGGATCTTTGTTGAACTTCGTCCTGAAGTGTTGTTGCACTGTTATGACTGGCTGATGTGAGTGCATTTCAAGCACGACATACGCTTTCTCAGCTCCTGTCGCCATTTTGTCTCACTGCGCTCTCGAGCGCTCTGGTGGCAGAAACCTGAAGTGCGGCTTCATCCGAACAAAACTTTATGAGTTTTTCTACGTATCTGTAGTGTGTCGTGACCATATGTCAGTGAATGTAGCTACAGTGAATTTATGAAATCGCTTCAATCATTTGTAATAGCCCTGTATATGTGTGTGTGTGTGTGTGTGTGTGTGTGTGTGTGTGTGTGTGTGTGTGTGTGTGTGTGTATATAAATATAATTTTTTTTTTTTTTTTCCCCTGATGAGGCAACAGTTTGTTGCGAAAGCTTGAATTTTGTGTGTATGTATGTGTCTGTTTGTGTTTCTATCGACCTGCCAGCACTTTCGTATGGTAAGTCACATCACCTTTGTTTTTAAATATATTTTTCCCGCGTGGAATGTTTCCCTCTATTTTTATATATATATATATATATAATTTTACAAAATGACAAAGTAAATGAATACTTCTGAATGAAATATTGTGTTTGTAAGAGTGATGACACCACCAAAAACTATTCAGTGGTGCCTCGTTACAATGTATCAAAATACTTCGTCAACGTAACTCAGTTGTATGTGCACATTTCTCTCCCTAAATTTATTTTTCTGTCCAAATGTCTATGTATTTTACAAGAATGCTTCAATTTTGGAAGTGGATTAGGAAAGATACTATGATTACTATCGACAGAGACACTACTAAGCGCAGTCATGCCCACAATGAATTATGAATTTTCCTACCTTTTTTTTGGGTTTCTCGCCCCTTGCAGAATAATTCTCCAATTGACTGTGTTTAATCCTTTACACATCGTGTGATCTCCATCCTCATTCCAATAACAAGTTATCCCATTCATGAAACAGAGAAAGACAATGTTTGGTATAATAGAAAATTTTCAAAATCATATGATTATTTTAAATTATTGCAAATGTGGCACTCTCTCATAAGTTCTGATGTTGATTCTTGAGTTTCCCTGGCAGCCGAGTATTTCTTCCATATAATTATCAAAAAATTTTTACAAAAATTCACCTTTCTAGCGTCACACAATTTTCTCATCCTTCAGTAAGGTCACCAAATGTGAATGGTCCAGCTACTCCATACCATGGCTGTGCACAACTTATTCTTCTCAACTTCGTCTCCAGGCAAGTTGAAACTGTAAGTGTGTCTCATTATTTCCAGCTACTAAATGATGAACACGTCTTCAATGATAATCTGTCATATTTTTTCACCTATTTATATCAGATGACAGAGGACAAATCCACTTATCAGTAATTCATAACTTTGAATACATTATTCAGTATATCTGACCACATCCAACTCAATATCTAAGATTTTACAATCTCCATTGTCTCGAGTGTTCACGTTGTAGTATTTCCATTTTCTTATGTCGTAGGTGTTTGACACCTTCGATGGTGTCGCCAAGGAATAAATGTCGGTGTCCAGCTAGTTTTACCATGCTCACTGTGACTTGCCCCTGCTGTGTTAAGCCACAGTATACGCACCATCTGCACAGATCTCAGATCGAAGTGTGCATAGTATAATTTTTACATTACATAAGATGTTTATAAAAGCCACAACCATCTTTCACCAGCGTGGGCTTCGTTAGTGGAACATAGTTCGTTCTCACGCTTAACATCATGTTATGCTACAACCTAAGAAAGGGAACAAGAGTAATCCAATGAATTACAGACCCATATTACTAATGTCAATTTGCAGTAGGATTTTTGGAACATATACTGTGCATGAACATTATGAATTATCTCAAAGAAAACGATTTATTAACAAATACCCAACAGTGATTCAGAATATTTTGTTTTTGTGAAACAGAACTAGCTCTTTATTGTCACTAAGTAATGAGTGCTGTAGACATGAAATGTCAAATTGATTCCGTGTTTTTAGATTTCCAGAAGACTTTTTGACACCGTTCCTCACAAGATACTTCTAATCAAATTGTTTGGCTACGGAATACGGTTTGTGCATTGTGTGACTAGATTCATGATTACCTGTCAGAAAGGTCACAGTTCGTAATAATTGATGGAAAGTCATAGAATAAAACAGAAGTAATGCCTGGTGTTCCCTGGGAAGTGTTACAGGCCCTCTGCTGTTCCTGATCTATAGAAACGATTTAGTGGACAATCTGAGCGACCCTCTTGGGTTACTATCTTGTAAAGTCATTAGGTGATTGGAACCAATTGCAAAATGATTTAGACAAGATATCTGTATGGTGCAAAAAGTGGCGATTGACTCTAAATAATAAAAAGTAATAAAAGGAAGCTGCTAAATTTCGGCTACACTTAAAATCCCACAAATCTGAAGGCTGTAAACTCAACTCAGTATGTGGGATTGAAGTGAACATAAAGATAATGTTGTGAGGAAAGCAAACCAAAGACTGTGGGTTATTGGCAAACACTTAGGAAATGTAATAGGTCTACTACTAAAGAGACTGCGTACACTATGCTTATCTGCCCTGTTCCGCAGTATTGCTATCAGTGTGGGATCTGCATCAGATAGGATTGATGGAAGACACTGAAATATTTCAGAGAAGGGCAGCTCATTTTGTACTATCACATATTAAGGGAGAGAGTGCCATGGGTGTGATACAGGAATTAGAGTGGCAATCACTAAAACAGGCGTTTCTCGTTGTGGCATGATCTTCTCATGAAATTTCAATCAGCTACTTTCTCCTCAGAGTGTGAAAATATTTTTTTGGTGCCCACCTTCATAGGGAGAAATGATTGTGATAGTAAAATAAGACATATCAGAGCTCACACAGAAAGGTTTCAGTGTTTGTTTTTCCCACACACTGTTCAAGAGTGGAACAGTAGAGTAGCAGTTTGAAGGTGATTTGCTGAACATTTGCATTTGACCTAACATGTTAATATAAATTTTGTGCAATTCTCCACGTAAAGTCTCAAAATTTCATTACGAATATTGTCCTTCAAGTTCTCTAATTTCATTGGATTATATGTGTACACTTTTCCCTGGTGAGCGCAGCAGTGACAATCCTTTGCTGACGATCCTTTCTTCCGTAAATCTTCCATGAATTCGTGAGACTGACATGCCTGAAGCATGGCAAGCTGCCCCAACCCGTTGAAAGACAGCATACTTACATTCATAGAGCATTCAACTGCATGTAAAAATTCATCAAAGATTTGCGTATGCACAGCAGTGTCTACTGTTGCTTCAAGAAATATGGGATCCACAAACCGATTTGCTGACATGGCACACCACACAGCGATTTGTTCCCCATGAAGAGGTTCCTCATTAATTAAATAGTAATTGTTTGTTGACCAGTATCTGGTGTTCTCGGAGTTCACATGTCCTGTTAGGTGGAACAAGGCTTCATCACTCAAGAAATGCAGCAACGGATCCAACATTCCACTCTCAGTTGCTTGACATAACCAAGTACTGTAATTCCTATGTTTTGCCTTATCTCCCTCCATCAGTTCTTGGACAAATGTCATTTTGTAGGCCTTAATGCCTGTATGGCGTAAAATTTGTTGATGAGAACTATGTGAAACATTCACTTATTGCTACAGTGTATGTGTTGACTTCTTTGGACTTTCGATCATTCCTACTCGAAGATCCACGATCACAGCAGTTGTACAAACTGGCAGGGCTCGATTCCTTTTTGCGTTTGCAACTGACCCTCTAGTATACCACTTCGTCAACCAATCTTGCTCTTTGCTGATATGGAAACACCAGGAAACATCTTTTGCAAAAATGTCTCGCATTTCCTTAAGTGAACCAGCAGACACGTACATCTCCACCATTGCTATTCTTTCTTGAAGAGGATACATCTCACTGAGATATTTATTTCACACGTCTTAACCAAGTCGCAACAGCTTTGAAATAATATAGACGACAATTGATGGGCGACAATGAGCAATCTGGTACTTGGGATTGATTTTCTGTGCATCACACTATGCTAAATAATGTAAAGCTGTGGAGGAGGTAGCTTAAGATTACCTCTTTTAATAAATTCTTGAATATGACTTGTTAATCTTACCTGATAAGATTAATAGAGGGCGTAGAGAGGATTCAGAGAAGAGCTATGCATTTTGTTACAAGTGTGATTAGTAGGTAAAAGTGTTTCACAGACATGCTCATAAAGACATTACAAAAGAGGCATTATATGTCACAGTGTGGTTTACTGTTTTTGGGTGTTCATTTCAAGAAGAATTGAGCAGCGTATTACTACTTCTTACTTAAAGTTGCAAAATGATCAGGTCAATAAGATTTTCTGTAATTTTCTTGTCAGTTACCATTCCCCTGCACCATTTGCAATTTGGAGAGGTGGGAGGGCTTAAAGAGAAATTCTGCTTATGAATAGCAGCACATCAGGTTGAATCACCAGACTCTTGTACAATTTTGTAGTTATGGCACATGGGATAACCATGAGAGTGCTGCTGTCCTACTCAATCGTACTAGACCATAACTCCTGGTGTAGGTCCACACCGGCAGTTGGTTGCAGGTACTCAACTGGCCTCCTCCTAACCAACACATGGCCATTACTGGCATTGAGACAGCACCAGCTTTCATCAGAAAACACAATAGACCTCCACCCTTCCCTCCAGTGAGCTTCCACTTGACACCATTGAAGTCACGAATGGTGGTGATTTGGGGTCAGTGGAATACTTGCTACAGTGTGTCTGGCTCAGAGCTGTCCTTGTAACAGTTCTTTGTGACACTATGGTGTCAATTGCGACTCTTAATTGCTGCTGTGGATGGAGTACAATGTGCCAGAGCCATATGCTGAACTTGATGGTCTTTCCTCTCAGTTGTGTAACGTAGCTGTCCAGAGCCCGGTCTTCTTGCAACCACGCATTCTCGTGACCACCGCTGCCAGCAGTCATTTGCAGTGGCTACATTCCTGCCGAATCTTTCTGCAGTATCACAGAAGGAACATCCAACTTCTCGTAGCTCTGTTACACGACCAAACTTGGTGAGGTGAGGTGTTCATAATGTTGTCTTTGTCACTTTAAAGGCTTTCTTGACTAACACAACTTACCACATCCAGTCTCAAAGTTAACTAGTGCTCATAACCATTACAGCGTGTATTTAAAGCAAACCTGATTTGCATTCACATAACGGTCCTACTAATGCCTCTCTTAAGTGACTGGTGTGAAATTTGAATAGACGTCACATTTCAGCTGTAAAAACGCACTTATAAAAACATACTTACCAGCTTTCATTTATGTCCCACAACTCCTTCTGTGGGCTGTGGTTTTACTTTTCTTCTTCTTTTTCTGACGTTAGTGTATTTATACTATCAGTTATATTTAAAAACAAAGATGATGTGACTTACCATACAAAAGCGCTGGCAGGTCGAAAGAAACACAGACAGACGCATACATACACACAAAATACTAGCTTTCGCAACCAACGGTTGCTTCGTCAGGAAAGAGGGAAGGAGAGGGAAAGACGAAAGGATGTGGGTTTTAAAGGAGAGGGTAAGGAGTAATTCCAATCCCGGGAGCGGAAAGACTTACCTTAGGGGGGGAAAAAAGGACAGGTATACACTCGCACACACTTTTCCCGCGTGGAATGTTTCCCTATTATATTCATATACTATCAGTTACATTCATATAGGAGTAATGTCATGATCCAGCACCTCCTCAAAAAAAGAAAGCCTTTGTCTTTAACATCATCCTATCTATTCAGTAAAGGGACTCAGAGGTCACAAATTCATGAAGAAATTGATTCAAGCACTCCGACAATTTATAGAATACAACATTTCCTCTTTGGAAAACTGTAATTGTGTGATTGGTAACTTGTGTCTGAGTGCTTTCAAATGAATTGAAAACAATGTGATGTGTGTTTATTTACGTGGCCATCTTCCGCAGCAGATATTATGCATCAGTTCCAAACCCCCACCTCCCTCACATCCTAAGCTTAGTGCAATTTAAGTGAAGCTTGTCAGCAAACGCGTTTCACATATATTTATAAAGTATCTTCTGTGGTCATTGCTATCTTTTCCTCTTGTTTACTGTTTTTCCCCTTCATTGTTAGTGGAGCTTGGAGTCAGGAAAAAAGAAACACGTTTGCACAAGTGCTGAGTGTGAAACTTATGAAATTACAGTTCAGTTTCTGTGAAAACAATTTTTGTGAAATTTACATAGGTGAAGTGCGAAAATTGCGAAAGCCACGAAACAAAAAACAAGTTCGTAAAAGCTGAGAAATTGTGAAAGTTAAATATGCTAATATGTCTTTTTTTTTTCCAACTCCAACCCCTGATAACAGTGCATGTAAAAGCAGTGAACTTCAAAACATAAACAGGAGGAAAAATGCCAGTGAACACAGAAGATGTTCTGTAAATATAAGAAAAACACATCTGATGAAAACCTTTTAAATTGCAATCAGTTTAAGATGGGAAAGAACAATAAATTGCAAATGATGAAACTATTATTCTTCATAGTTCACACAGCCTCCTCTGCAAAACACATTTCCATTCAAATATCCCACTTGTTCAAGATGGGTATGTCCATTGTGACATGTTTCATAAATTTCATCAAATTAGCTTTTGTCTGTAAGCTAACTGTATAACAGTCAATACCGTACCTTCAAATGTTGTTATCGTGCATCAAATTACTAGTAATCAATGAAATTTTTACTGCTCTAGCTCGTATAGCTACGAAGAGAGAATGTGTTTTTGTTCTTGATGTCCAATCTGCGAAAGGAATGTAAATAATGAATACATTTGCATTGTCTTAATTTTATTTGTAATGTATGGTTAGCTTACATCTAATATTTGGAGCAGACAGTGTTCATTCATTGTCTTCTTCATTATTGAAACATCTTTCACACTAGAGGTGGGCATGTAATCATGTTTCTCTTACAAATCAGTCTCAGTTTTCATTATAACAACTTTCTAGCATCTGGCTGTGATTTCAGTCACAACTAGGTCATAAGTATCTACTAAAAGTAGCATTTAAGCATTATAATATTCAGTGCTGTGTGGCATTTGTTGCCCAACATTCGTAGTCCATTATAATAACTTTGTGTCTCATGTTGTGAATGTACAACCTACCTATGGTCAAAGAAATTAACCAAGAAGGAAATTTGCAGCAAGAAAATTTTTACTCTTGGTGTTTTACCTGCCAGTAGAACTCATGATCATTTTTTGTAAGCCAGTGCAAAATGAAAGTCTGCCTGTTGATATGTGTGTAGACAGGAAACATTGCAATTGCAAATTACTGGTTTATTTCTCACTCTGTACCAAATACATACAGGAAATTTCTGAAATAGAATGTGTTTCATTGCTACACATTTAATTAAGATAAATAGAAACTAAAAGTTTCATATATAACTGGAACCTTAAACTAAAAAATTATGTTGAAATATTTGCAGTTTTCACTGGGTATTCTTCAAATTTTGCAATGTGGTGGACTCTCATCATTTTTCAGGACTGGTCTTTGATGTCCAGTTGACATGACTTCCACATATTTGTCAACTAAAGCAGACATATTGGTCACTTCGATGCCTCAGCAATACCACTGGGGCCTGCACTGCTCTACTCTGCTACAACTCTACAAAGCATTGGTCCAGTCCAGCCTAGATTACGGGAGTCTCACATACGGCTTGGCAGCACAGTCTATGTTACAGATGGTGGACCTGATACATCATTGTGGGGTGCGGCTGGCAACTAGCACATTTTAGACTAAACCCCGTCTTCAGCCTCCTAGTGGATGATGATGATGATGATGATTAGTGTTTTTAGGGTTTTCCTAGTGGAGTAGTGGAGGCAGGGGTCCCACCATCACACGCTCTGTGCCAAAAACAGATGATCCCTTATGCATTACGCATCCGCTGCTCTCCACAGCACCGAACTACCATCTCTTCTTTCCAGATACAGAGATCTGCCTCCCACAAAGGCAGTCCAGGTCTGGGGTTACAAACACCATGCTGGGTAAGGGCTTGGCGACCCCCAAGTTACTGAACTGGGGACTGGTAAGCGCTACCAGTCCTTTGTCACCATAAGCTCTGGGCATGCTTCAGCAATCAGTATGCGGTATGGCAGTGGAATGTTGCATGTCACAGGAAATGGGGATCTCGACTTGACCGCCTGGATTGTGAAGATGGTAAAAACCTCTGTAAAAAGCTCCTCAATCCCAACATGTGCTTGTGTGCCATGGCTCTCTCCTTGTTTACTGACCTACAAGCAATAGCTGTTGCAGTTCCTGTTGGTCAGAAGATCACTAACTGGTCCCTGCACTTACCTCTGCAGGATTTAATAGACTCTGAAGCTCTCGCAGGGCTAATTTAACAACTCCCCACACATTTCCCCTACAATGTGATTTCAATGCCCATAATGTATTATGAGGCTCAAATTATTCTTGCACCATGGGTTGGGTCTTGGTGAAGAACTTCATAATGTAACAGGAGCTGTGCATCCTGAATGCGAGCAGTCCCACTGAATTCTTGGCTGCTGCTGGTTTTTCCTCAGCCATTGACGTCTCTTCCTGCTCTCCAGTCCCTGCAGACTCACCACAGTTGGAAACAACTGGTGACCTTCATTCCAGTGACCACTTCCCACTGTGGATCCACTACTCGATGGAGGATTGGTTGAACAGAAGTCACCGAAATGGATGGTCAGCAGGGCTAAACAGATGCTGTTTAGCCAGCTAGTTGTGTTTGAACACCACGATAGCTTACAGAAATGGGTGAATCACCTGAGTGATCCATCATGCTACAGACCTATTGGTACCAAAGTCCTTAGGTGGTGACCTATACCTTGATGGACCGATGAGTGCTGTTCAGCATTCCAAGGCAGACGGCGTCTCTTCGGAAATCTAAATGCCCCCCAACAGCAGTCTGCTTGATGCATAATTAAAGAGAGAGCAAGAAAAGGTCATGGCAAGTGTTCCTGTACTCTGTCGTCCTACATACGCTACTAAAGAATGGGAAACCAGCCAGAGGATTACCAGTAAACACAGTGAGTCTTCAAACTACCCTTTCTCCATATGCGAGCTGAAATTGACACTGTATGAGACTGATTGATACTGCACCTAGACACAACCAAATCCAGTATTACATGCTTAGACATTTACTAGAAGTGTCAAGGAAATCCTCCTCTAATGTTTTAAACTTATATCGCAAATAGGCCAATTTCCCACCTCATGTAGAGACTCAATTCTAATACTGCTTCTCATACCAAGATAGTTACCGGAGCATCACATTAATGAGCTATGTAGGAAAGGCCCTGGAGCGCATCGTTTACCATCACCTTGTCTGGTTGTTGAGACCAGACAATTCTCTAGCCACTCTGTGTGGATTCTGGCGATTTCGGTCCGCTGTCGACAACTCGACCCTACTAGGGGCAGCTATTCAGCAGCCTTTCCTACATAAACATCATCGTCTTGCTATATTCTTCGATATCAGTAAGACGTACGACACTATTTTTGGAGACACAATATTCTTGTGTAACTCCATTAGTGTTGCCTTGCCACCTCACCATTTTCACAAAGTCCGCCCTGTCTAATTGTTTTTCTAAGTTCTCAAGTTAGTGATGATGTGCTGTCAGATCACTTTGAGGAGGAGAATGATGTTCCTCAGGGCAATGTATTAAGTGGTACCCTCTATTGCATAGCCATAGAAATTTTCACATCTACAGTAAGGAGTTTATACAATGCTTCTTATTTGTGGATGATTTTGCTTTTTTCTGTTCCTCCTCCAGTGTTAGACAGCAACCAGTCAGTTGCAACTTAAAGTGCGGAGGTGGAGGTGAAGGACTGGGCTGCAAAGATGGGTTTTCAGTTTTTTGCAGGTGTGTGTGTGTGTGTGTGTGTGTGTACATTGTAATCATTCTCATCATATTTTTAATTTACCTGACTTGCATATGAGGAAAACCATTCCACATTTTAAAGACTTAGTGTCGTTTCTATGCTTAATTTTTGACACCAAACTATGGTTGCCACAGCTAAGGCACCTGAGAAGATTATTGACACTACCCACCATGAGGGGATTAGGTTAGGCTGGGCACAGGTGCTTACACAACCAGCTGCACACCCAGTCTCTGTGCTGAGGGTTGGGAACCACCACTCGCCATCCAGCGGCAGCTCCTCATATAACGTGAGGCACATAAGTTACTCACAGCTCTGATTTAACCTTCATACCACACTTTTGCTCATCTGCCTCTGGAATGCCTTTTCCCCTATCATCAAAGAGCAACAATGCCATTTGGGCTCCGCATGCAGCGTGTGCTGGAGTCAAGTGGTGTGGAGCATGTACAACCCCAAATCCAGGATTTCAGCTGCCAGCCACCATGGTTACTGCAGCAGCCCAGTGTCATTTTGGATTTGGGGCAATATTTTCTGCCATTTCAAGTGAGCACCACGACTATGTAGCTGTCTTTACTGATTGGTCCAAACAGGGAAACTCCACTGGTCGCTCTGTTGGTTTCCCCAATCATGATCTGAAGGTCCGACTGCCCCTAGACTGTACTGTCTTCAATGTGGAGCACATGAGATGTTCTTAAAGTGCTAAATTACGTGTATTCAGATTCTCTGAGTGCCAGTCACTCTCTACAATGCTTGTACCCAGAATATAAAGTAGTTCAGAATATCAAGCATGCTCTCCTCCAATGACAACAGCTGTTGAAGATGTTATCTTTCTGCTTGGTACCAGGGCACACATATATTGCGGTGAACTAAAGGATGGATCTAGCAGCCCAGGAGACAGGCATGTGATCCTTAG
The DNA here is from genome assembly GCF_023864345.2 of Schistocerca serialis cubense. NCBI lineage: Eukaryota > Metazoa > Arthropoda > Insecta > Orthoptera > Acrididae > Schistocerca > Schistocerca serialis. The sequence goes on along the minus strand of NC_064638.1, from coordinate 1,025,112,450 downwards.
TTATTTCAGTGTGCCATCCTCCTGCACGCTATTAGCCTCGCTGTTGAAGTACAGTGTCTTGCATCAAAAGGAAGATGAGTGGGTGGAAGTGACAAGACAATAAGCTCTGTCTAGTAAAGTCCACAATGCATCTGTGGCATACCTCCTTCCAGCCACGTTGACAGGATGAGGTCCTCCTTACTAGTCTTTGCACAGGCGCAGCCCTATGACAGATGACTTCCTGCTCCATTGTGTGGTACTTGTGTACAGATCACTGTATGCCATATTTTATTAGACTCTCTTTTATTGTACAACCAGAAGGCAGTGGAAGGTTTGTCAAAAGATATGCCCCCTACTTTAAGTAAGGTTCAAACGAATGTAGTGAGTTTTAAGGTCCTGCAATATGTCCAACTTGTTTCCTAAAGTTTCATGGCTATGTTCTTAATGTGTTCACAGGGTGACTGGCTCACCCAGTTTTTTGTAAGTGGTCTGCCAGTCACATTGCCCTGTGCCTTTCTTGTAGCTCTTCTGCAGTTTTACTTCTGTTTTAACCTCATGTACAGGACCTTTCACCACATCTCCATTGTCTTAAGGCATGTGAGATAGAGTGAGTGTGTAGGTTTCTTTTAGGATTTGTAAAGGTCACAATAACCTCAGTTTTTTGAGCGCGCGCACACACACACACACACACACACACACACACACACACACACACACACAAAGATCGCCAACAATAACAAGGCCCCCCCCCTTTTTTTTCCAGAACTCCCGCTTTCCCCTCATATCACATCTTCTCCAGGGCTGCTCCTGTACAACTCCGTGGTGCACACCCCCTCCCCCTCCCATCCACAGCTCTGTCTTGACCTACAACTAGGTCCGAAAGACTTGGAACTGCCTGAGGCCTTTATCCACCAATTCTTCTTCATTCCAGTGTGTTCAAGATTCACAAGTAGTCTGTACTGATGGCTCGATGGTTGCCAGTCACACTGGCCTTGCTTACATCATGTGGAATATAATGAACTCCATGCCTTGCCGAATGACTACAGTGTTTTCTCTGCGGAGTTGGTAGCCATCTCATGTGCTCTTGAGCATATCCATTCCTGCATTAGTGAGTCTTTCTTCACCTATAGAGACTGCTTGAATAGTTTACAAGCTCTTCATCTACATCTACATTTATACTCCGCAAGCCACCCAACGGTGTATGGCGGAGGGCACTTTACGTGCCACTGTCATTACTTCCCTTTCCTGTTCCAGTTGCGTATGGTTCGCGGGAAGAACGACTGTCTGAAAGCTCCGTGCGTGCTCTAATCTCTCTAATTTTACATTCGTGATCTCCTCGGGAGGTATAAGTAGGGGGAAGCAATATATTTGATACCTCATCCAGAAACGCACGCTCTCGAAACATGGCGAGCAAGCTACACCACGATGCAGAGCACCTCTCTTGCAGAGTCTGCCACTTGAGTTTGTTAAACATCTCCGTAACGCTATCACGGTTACCAAATAACCCTGTGACGAAACGCGCCGCTCTTCTTTGGATCTTCTCTATTTCCTCCGTCAACCCGATCTGGTACGAATCCCACACTGATGAGCAATACTCAAGTATAGGTCGAACGAGTGTTTTGTAAGCCACCTCCTTTGTTGATGGACTACATTTTCTAAGGACTCTCCCAATGAATCTCAACCTGGTACCCGCCTTACCAACAATTAATTTTATATGATCATTCCACTTCAAATCGTTCTGCACGCATACTCCCAGATATTTTACAGAAGTAACTGCTACCAGTGTTTGTTCCGCTATCATATAATCATACAATAAAGGATCCTTCTTTCTATGTATTCGCAATACATTACATTTGTCTATGTTAAGGGTCAGTTGCCACTCCCTGCACCAAGTGCCTATCCGCTGCAGATCTTCCTGCATTTCTCTACAATTTTCTAATGCTGCAACTTCTCTGTATACTACAGCATCATCCGCGAAAAGCCGCATGGGACTTCCGACACTATCTACTAGGTCATTTATATATATTGTGAAAAGCAATGGTCCCATAACACTCCCCTGTGGCACGCCAGAGGTTACTTTTACGTCTGTAGACGTCTCTCCATTGTTACCCTCGCCATCCCTTGGTCCTGACTATCCAGGATTCCATTTTTGCCCTTGAACAGCATGGATGTTCAGTAGTCTTTGTCTGGACTCCTGGTCACATTGGGATCCCGGAGAATGAACTCACTGACAGGCTGGCCAAATTGGCTACTGGCAAGCTGCCTCTTGAGATTGGTATTCCAGCGCTGGACCTTTGATCAGTATCCCGCCATCAAGTGCTAAGAATTTGGAATACAGAATGGCATACCCTTGACTTCTCTGAACAAACTATGGATGATAAAGGAGACCGTGAATTTGTGGAGGTACTCTATGCAGTCCTCTTGCAAGGATTCCATTGTCCTTCACCAGCTCTTCATTGGCTATACTTGGCTGACTAATGGTAATCTCCTCCATTGCAAGGATCTGCCCCAGTGTCGTTATGATGCCCATTTGACAGTGGTCCACATTTGGCTGGACTGTCCTAACCTCACCACCCTACAGTGGACTCTTTAATCTTCCTGACTCGCTACCCCTGGTGTTAGCAGACGATGCCTGAGTGACCGACATGGTTTTAAGGTTTATTCATGAAAGGTGTTTATAATCACTCCCTGTAAGGGAGAATGTCTCGGCCTTGTTAGCCCACTTAGGGGTTGGCAGGTTACCCTGTTGAATTCTCTGCCCCAACCAGACAATGGCTGACTATCTGGGTTGGTGGTCTGCCCTAGTCCTCACCCTGCCCATTCTTGTGTTCCTCTTCCCTTTCTTGCTTCTTCTGTGTGACTTGGTGTTCTTCGTCTGTTTTCTTGTGCTTTCCTTGCCCTGTCCTTACTGCTTTACAGTGTATTGTTGTGTGAGGTGCCTCTGGAGGAGGAGACGGAGGAGGAGGAGGAGGAGGAGGGGGGGGGTTCATCCTCTATTGCAGTTTCTGCCATTGAGGGCTTCCTGCTGCTCCCTGGATGGAGCACCTGGCCCAACTATCTTCCTTTTCCCCTTTTCTTCTTCCTTGTACGTTTGTCTAGGCTCCGTTGAACTTTGATAGACCTTGAGGGTTTCTTCCGTTGGGTTTTGCCCACTAGGATCTTCTCTGGTGTATAGTTTTATTGCCTTGCCTGTTCCAAGTAGAATTGTATAGTATTGTATATTTATTCATCCTTTGAATCGTATGTTATACATGGGTACATAATGATATAGGACAAGTCAAATAATTGAAATAAATTTTGAACAGAAACTGTTGTACGATTTACAGTATATAGCAATATAAGCCTAACATAAGAGAAAAACAGTCCACACATACATAGAATACAAAGATAAATTTATACATAGACATTTCCTATTTTTACCTTAACTGTATAAACTATTTAAATTTTTTCACATATTTACATAGTAGATAAAATCCATCAACACTATAGTAACAGTTCTGTAGTAGGTAGTCACTCACTGCAGTTTTGAATTTATGCAAGCCAGTTATAGCCTTAATTTTTTTTGGGTGGTATGCTATATATGGAAACTGCACATGTAAATCTTGATTATTCCATGTTTGTAAGAACGGACATTTTGGTTTTTTGTGACAGTCTTGCTGTTGTTATCTATGATTTTCCTTTTTTTGTTTTGCTGTTGTTATCTATGATTTTCCTTTTTTTGTTTTGCTGTTGCTATCTATGATTTTCCTTTTGTTTCAAGACTTTTGCCCAACAGTTCTATGGTTGCAGGTAAGAGGCTGTTTATTCTACAGTGTGTATACAGTAGATGCATAGTGTTCGTTTTCTGTGTGTTTATTGTTAAGTTGTTCATTGGGAACCATTCTGATATATGTGAAGTGCTCTATTGTATTTCATTTTGGAGCTCTTCGGGGGTCTTCCCATTGATAAGACTATTTGTATTTTCAGCATATTTAATGTACTTATAGGTAGGGCTGGATGGTTCCAAGTCATTTACAAACAGCAAGAACAAGATTGATCCCAGTACAGAATCCCTTGGCACACCGTATTTAACATAGTGTTTTTATGAGTGATAGGGAATTAAATTTTTGCCTTCTTTGTACAAGACTTCAATTATTTGTTGTCTGTTGTGTAGGTATGACTTCACCCACTCATACACTGGGCCTCTTGACACCAACATTTTCTAGATTTCTACATAGTAGATCATGATAAATGATGTCAAATGCTTTTGAAAGATCCAGGAATATTGCTGCCATGGTTTTTTTATTTTTTATTATTTATTTATTTATTTTTATTTTGTGTGTGTGTGTGTGTGTGTGTGTGTGTGTGTGTGTGTGTGTGTGTGTGTGTGTGTTCAAAGCTTCATTTAGGAAATCGATAATAGCAGACTTGGTGGATATGTTGTTGTTGTGGTCTTCAGTCCTGAGACTGGTTTGATGCAGCTCTCCATGCTACTCTATCCTGTGCAAGCTTCTTCATCTCCCAGTACCTACTGCAACCTACATCCTTCTGAATCTGCTTAGTGTATTCATCTCTTGGTCTCCCTCTACAATTTTTACCTTCCACGCTGCCCTCCAATGCTAAATTTGTGATCCCTTGATGCCTCCCCCTACCAACCGGTCCCTTCTTCTGGTCAAGTTGTCCCACAAACTCCTCTTCTCCCCAATCATATTCAATACCTCCTCATTGGTTATGTGATCTACCCATCTAATCTTCAGCATTCTTCTGTAGCACCACATTTTGAAAGCTTCTATTCTCTTTTTGTCCGAACTATTTATCGTCCATGTTTCACTTCCATACATGGCTACACTCCATACAAATACTTTCAGAAACGACTTCCTAACACTTAAATCTATACTTGATGTTAACAAATTTCTCTTCTTCAGAAACGCTTTGCTTGCCATTGCCAGTCTACATTTTATATCCTCTCTACTTCGACCATCATCAGTTATTTTGCTCCCCAAATAGCAAAACTCCTTTACTACTTTAAGTGTCTCATTTCCTAATCTAATTCCCTCAGCATCGCCCAACTTAATTTGACTACATTCCCTTATCCTCGTTTTGCTTTTGTTTATGTTCATCTTATATCCTCCTTTCAAGACACGGTCCATTCCGTTCAACTCCTCTTCCAAGTCCTTTGCTGTATCTGACAGAATTACAATGTCATTGGTGAACCTCAGAGTTTTTATTTCTTCTCCATGGATTTTAATACCTACTCTGAATCTTTCTTTTGTTTCCTTTAATGCTTACTCAATATACAGATTGAATAGCATCGCGGAGAGGCTACAACCCTGTCTCACTCCCTTCCCAACCACTGCTTCCCTTTCATGTCCCTCGACTCTTATAACTGCCATCTGGTTTCTGTACAAATTGTAAATAGCCATTCGTTCCCTGTATTTGACCCCTGCCACCTTCAGAATTTGAAAGAGAGTATTGCAGTCAACATTGTCGAAAGCTTTCACTAAGCCTACAAATGCTAGAAATGTAGGTTTGCCTTTCCTTAATCTTTCTTCTAAGATAAGGCGTAAGGTCAGTATTGCCTCACATGTTCCAACATTTCTACGGAATCCAAGCTGATCTTCCCCGAGGTCGGCTTCTACCAGTTTTTCCATTCGTCTGTAAAGAACACGCGTTAGTATTTTGCAGCTGTGACTTATTAAACTGATAGTTCGGTAATTTTCACATCTGTCAACACCTACTTTCTTTGGGATTGGAATTATTATATTCTTCTTGAAGTCTGAGGGTATTTCGCCTGTCTCATACATCTTGCTCACCAGATGGTAGAGTTTTGTCATGACTGGCTCTCCCAAGGCCGTCAGTAGTTCTAATGGAATGTTGTCTACTCCCGGGGCCTTGTTTCGACTCAGGTCTTTCAGTGCTCTGTCAAACTCTTCACGCAGTATCGTATCTCCCATTTCATCTTCATCTACATCCTCTTCCCTTTTCATAATATTGTCCTCAAGTACATCGCCCTTCTATAAACCCTCTATATACTCCTTCCACCTTTCTGCTTTCCCTTCTTTGCTTAGAATTGGGTTTCCATCTGAGATTTTGATATTTGAGGATATACCTTTTTGGAAACCATGCTGTGTGGTCGAGAAAAGTTTATTTTATTCAGTGAAACCTATAGGTCTTTTTGTAAAAGGTTTTTCAGTTACTTTAGAAAGAAACAGATAGTAGAGAGACTGGCCTATAATTTGTCATATCTGTTTTTTCACCTTTTTCGTACAATGGCTTCACTTTAGCTATTTTAACTTTTCTGGGAATATTCCATTAAAAGTGTGCTATTGCATATGTCAATAATGGGCCTAACTACTAAGGGTGCACACTTTTTAAAGATATCGCCTGCTACGTTGTCAGTACCAAAGGAAGATTCCGATTTTAGCTCCCTTACTGTTTTTATTATTTCCCGTTCGTGTGTTGGATATAGGAAAAGAGACTTGTTACTAGGGATAGTTTTAATCTGATTTGCAGTGGGAGCGTATTGAGAGTTTTGCTTCCAGAATCACAGCTGCTTCAGTGAAATATGAGTTAAAATTATTTGCTATCTGCTTGGAACCAAATATTACAGATGAATTTTCTTCCCATTTGATGATGTACTATTTCCTCTGTGTTTCTCCTGTTTCCTGTCTTAGTGTCCCATGTGGTTTTCATTTTATTTGATGTGTTTGGTATGAAGACATTATTTGCCATTCTTTTTGCTTCTTTTATGGCTTTAGTTTTTTGTAATTCTTAAAATAGGAATAAAATTCTGGAGATGTGGTGTGCTGTCTTTCATGAAGTAAACTTTTTTTTTGTTGCAGATGTTTTTTTTTATCCCTGCTGTGATCCATTATATTTTCAAATCCTATTTGTGATTATCTTATTATGAAGTGGAAAGCAAAGTTCAAAATAATAGCTAGAACTGTTCAAGAATTTGTTGAACTTACCCTTCATATTTTTACATTCATAGATCTCTTTCCAAGTTCCTTTACTCAGACAGTGAAGGAAATTTATGTTTTGCTCATTATACTTCCTAGATGTAGTTTTAGACATTTGGCTGAAACAAGCTGTTTTCCTAGTCTTACATTAATTTCTTGGGCTGTGTGATCCCCAAAACCTATCTTGAAGGTTTGTGTTGAATATTTCAAGTGCCCATTCACGATTATTTAATCAATGATTGTGGGTGAGGTTTTTGTAATGTGTGTCGGTGTTTCTGTATTAGCCTTTAAAGGTGCTAAGAATCTCAGTAAAACAGCTTTTTGCTTGGACTCACTTGCAAACTCAATATTGAAATCTCCACATATAATTACTTTTCTGTTATTTGTGTAGTCTTGAGTAAAATATTTTAGAGGCCCTTTAGCATGATGTTAATATTGCCCATTGGTACCATGTATAGACAAATAATAGCTATTTTTTCATCATTGATTTCAAATACATTATCCTCAAATTATTTCTCTATGGATAATTTTTCTATATCAGGTATACATTTAAAATTTATGCAATTTTTAATATAAATGCAATTACCACCATGTTTATACAGTTTCCCCACAAAAATAACTACCCAATACAAAATCTGGAACGGATACCATGTGAAGTTTCTCTCAGTCAAGTCAATGTCCAATAAAATATAATACAGGAGTGTTTTTTCCTGTCATTTTCTTACAAAATATGATATTGATTTAATTTGTTGGATAGCAATTGTACGTTTTGATAAAATACCATCAGGTTTGGAGTTGAGTTCTAAAGCGCGCTGTCCTTAATACTTACATTAATATCGGAGTTTCTGCCTGGGAGATATTTTTATTTTCATTGTCACTTTTGAAATTTCACCCCCTTCACATGGTATCAGTTTCCCCTGTTCAAATGTCTTTAATCATTTAACTAAAATTCATTGAGCCTAGTCTGTTTAAATCCACACCATCCTTTCGCAAGCATTTGTCACTTAAAATTTGTTAAGATCAGTGCTGGTTTTCTGGGGGAACGCTAGGGTATGTGTACCCCAAACATTTATTTCATGGACACAAATTTTTTATTTCAGTTTCTCGTGTTGGTAATTGCAATACGAATGATACCAGTGCAGTTTTTGGTGGGAAACGCAATGTCATTGACTGTTTCAAGCATTTCGAAGCTGCGGCAACCATTCTCGACAACTGAATCGCTGGCAGCCAGTTCGACAAGCATGTAATGCCCTCTCCTGCTAATAGTGGGTGATAGTAGTGCTAAATGGATATGCATACGCTCAAACGCCGAGCTACCGAAAGATGTATCTACGTTCCTGCCACCACTATCCTTCACGATTCATTGTCGTCTGTGTTTTGTTGTTCTTTATTCGTTTCCGTTTGCTGTTCCATTCTTGTCGGTTGTGCGAAGTTTTACAGTGTGTCCTGTCTTTCGTTGCAACTTATAAGTTAAGTTGGAGGTGAGAGATGAGCAGAAAACTAACAAACTATTTTACTTGTTCTTCTGCATCTAAAAAACCAAAAACTGTCAACAATTCGTGTGCGAGTGAAAAGCCAGGAAGTTCAATATCAGTGGATGACGAAAGTGAGACTGTAAACCTTCATTTGAGCTGTAGTAAAGTCAACTGAAGAGTCCGAAACTACTTTTTTTAATTTTTTTATTATTTATTTTTAAGTTAGACGTGTTGATTGTCATGGCTAAAAGCAGACGGGTGGTATCTCATGCTTCAGTTATAAGTAATTTTTGCTGCATTGTATCCAATGCCGGAGTACCCTCAAACTTTTTTTTTTTTTCGGGAAAAAAAACTGCTTAAGATGAATGAAAATTGTTCAGAGTTTGCCACACTGTTCTCTGATTTTGTTTATGGAAGAACTGCTTACTGACGTTCTGTGCAGAATTCCACTTTTAACCAGTCTTGAGTTTGTGAACAATGCTTTGGCTGAGCGAATAATGTTTGGAGGGACTGATGACCTGAGTTTGTTCCCTTTAATCCTTAAACCAACCAACCAACCTACCTACCTTTGTGGAATTCAAAACAATCTTTTATTGAAAAATATTTTTCTTTATACTATGACCTGTTTCGGACTATGAGATACATCATCGGATCAGTAGTTAATCATCATCAAAAGAAGTAAAAACATAGTACATTAAGGAATGTTTTGAATTCCACTAACTTTAAACATTTTGTCATAACCTACTTCAACAATTTTGATAGTAATGAAAATATTGTGAGCAATTTGAAGCCTGCACCTCCTCATTTAGTAAAGAACACAAATACATCTCATAATACATTGGAAGTGTTTATTTTAAATGTCAAATTATGATTCAGGTACATCATATTTTGGAAGGTCCTTGACAGTACATTATCTGTCACATCCAGTAATTCTTCATTGATTAACACCATAAAAAATACAATTTGATTTTGCTGAATGTCTCCCAAAAAAGAAGTAGAGGTTCTAATCTTAAATGGATTGGTGTCACAGTACTGGACATAGCTACTTATAGATATTCTAATAACTGTTTGGTGATATAAGCAATAGTAAGGCAGCATGTTTCATATTTACAGGAAATGTAAAGAGCTCAGTCACATACCTCTGCGATGTGAAGAAGTTGAGAAGCCTGAAGAAGTGAAGATAAGAACTTACATTGAAGACAGGATGACACAGGCATTAATAAGGTATGGCTGTTAACATTCAGAGTTAATTTTGTGTATTCTTCTTCTCTCATCGTCATCATTTTTAGCTTGAGGAACCTGCCTAATCAGTCCTTCATTGAGAATAGTAAATGTAATGTTTCTTTTAAGGAATTTTTTTCTGATTTCCTTTGGTTTTGGTCTAATACCTATTATTAATGGACCAGATGTCAATAGTAGCCAGTTTATTATGTCCACATTGCATTCTTCTTCTAAGAATTTCCTGGCAAACATTTGTCTGTACAGATGAAAGTACTTACTGTGGGCCTTGGCTGCTTATTCTGGTAAACTACATATGGGTAAGAGGGCATGTTCAATGACAGTTGAACCATGCAGCAAAATCTTGCATTCAGTGGGAGACATAGGGTGCCATGGATAAAAATCAATATACAGTCTTAATGTTTCAAAAGTACAAGCAGAAAAGTCGTCTATGCCTGTCTTACATCCATTGGAAATAGCTTCTAGAATGGCCCTGAATCTGTATGTGTTGCAGCTCTACACCTATTATTTTTGCTGATATTTTCAAGGTCTGCAAAAAATCTTCTACTGATATTTCCATCATTGCTATTTCTATAGCCTTGTTTGGGAACATAGACAATTAATCACAATCGATTTCTAAACTTTTCTTGTGTGACTTTTTTTCTCTGTTGAGCAAGTACCTTTTTCTCTTTTGAATAAATTCGCCACGTCTTGAATTTTATTTTATAGGACAAATGCAACAAAAATTTGGAAAATCTAATTCAGCATTCTGTACAAATGGGCCAAACTGAATAGCTCTTGCATTTGTTACGTTGGGTTTTGACAAGTCATTGAAGTCCTTTGAGGTAGCCTTGCAAACGTAGCATCTCATTGTCGATGCTGGCCCTGTTGCTGCATTGCAGACATATGTATATATCATAGTCATCAGCAGTGTGTGTTTCACACTCTCTGTTCTTGCAATTTTTGTTTCATGTAGTTTTTCGCCTGGTGCTATACCAATTTTTTCAGCTGTTTCATGAATACATCTTATTCTTATTGTTCTGTGGTGGTCCTAAAAAATGTTAATAATTTTAATTACATATCAGATCATAACATAAGAAGTGAGCCAGGTTTCGTATGCGAGACAGCCCGTGTGTGTGATGGGGGGGAAATTAAACTGGATATCAGGGGCATATAATGTGTCTCAAAGCAGCTGGACACTATTTGCTTCTTTGAGGCTGTCCAAACAAGCCGGCAAGCAGTACACTTAACACCTCACCAGCAGGGCCAAGGGACAAGATCAGCAGAATGATAGGGAACTTTCCAACACATGTAATGGAGGAAACTAGCATAAATTTGAGTGACTGTCAAACATTAAGATGATCAAATGTCGAAGAAAGCTTTCAAGAGAATATTCCCAACAGATATCATAAAAGGCTGTGTGCACCAAGAATCAGTGTAGAATGAAGTAAAAGCTCAGAGAGGGGCACATTAAACAAGAGAGATATCAGAAATAGCAACAGTGGTAGCAGAGAGGAGATTTGGCGAAAAATCCTAGCAGCCGAAGTACAGTGATGCTTTGTAGCAGCACCTGATGGAGCTGTGGACACTTCAGCTATGACGATGATAGAATCTGGTGGTCAAACAGCAACTGCAAGCTAAGTAGCAGTTTTCAGTGTTCATTGGAATAGCATTGAATAGTGACTGCCTATCAGTGTCTCAAAGAATCAAGGTAGAGGAATTTCAGTGAATATTAGGAACAAGCTACTGTTTGGTACAGTGAGTTACTTCAAAGTGGTGTTGATTTGATACTTAGACCAAGTGGCTAATAATTACCAGAATGAATGGCACTGAAAGCACTCATTTCTGATAAAAGTCCTTCCTATTGGTTACTGAAGGCATTTGACTTTCTGTTAAGGGGTTTTGATCTGACACTTCAATAAACAAATTGACTAAATGTAATAACTTGCTACTTCAGTAGGTCAATCCTGCCAATTCCTTGAAAATTACCAGCCGGTTGTAACTAAATACCCATTCCAACCAAGGAGATTTCGTCCTTCTCATGTGCATTATAAAGGTTGACAAACAAGCTAACTAAAGCCATATTGTTGTTAGCAGCCTGATTGCACCATCCAGATAACACCAAAAACCGAAAGGAAAAAAAAAAAATGCTTTAGGGAAAGAGTGCCAGGCCGCAACAGGTCTGCACTAATGAGATGATGATGGTTTAGGATTTTTCCAAACAATTAGATCTTTACTTGTGCAATTAAAAGTAGAGGGGCACTAAGGATGACTGAAATATGTTCACATCACAATCACAGTTCTTTTAAAATTTTTGTTTGAACTGAATTTTCTGTGAACTATCACAGCCTCATTTATAGATAAGTCCCAATGCATTTATGTCATCATTTGGAAAATCATTTAAAACCCCTTCCAAATACAATATTAATTGCTTGCATCTATGATTAAGCAAGACGTGAAGTTGAATCTCTGTCCATGTGGCAGTCATCTGAGAGGATTCAGTTATGGTTTAGCACAGCTTTTTAGCTCTTTGAAGGATACTGTAACAGGGATAGACCTTCTTATTAACTGTTCAGATTATTGTGTGCTGTTTCCTAGTCTTTCCTTTGAGAAAGTTGATAAGGTTTGGGTATGTGAAAGTCGACTTTTTGCTTGTAAGTCTTTACAACTTCAATCTAGTGCTTGTTTGTATTTAGATATCTTTAACCATTTTGGGACCCTCAACATTTCCAGATTCTCGGAACATTATTTGACTGGTGTATGTTGACAATGTGGCTCCAAAACCGTTTCTTAGTAGCTGTGCAGCACGCTTTTTACTGTCTTCTAACTAGAGTTTTGCAACATGGAAATTCAATGGTACTTTGCAGCCAGTTATGGTTAGTTTTTGAGGAGGTACTTTCAGCTTTGTGTGAAACAATCCATCGTTTCTTTAATTGTGACTTTATATATGACAGCTAATGTTTAAGACCTTTTCTTTTTTTTTTTTCATCACCGAAGTTAGTCTTTGATAATATGCAATTTTCCTTAAAGTCCAATCTTTTTACAAACTCCTTTTCAGAAAATCTCTTCGTAAGATGTTAGAGGCCTTTCCTTGTCATAATTTTGGCTTTTGAAGGACGTAGGATAAAAACAGAATGCTTTCAAAATTAATTTCAGAGATGATGTTTTTTTATAGCTAACAACTAATTAATATAAAACAGCTCTACAAAATCAAACTGCAGTATTCAGCAGGTACTGTTTTAAATTTCCAGTAGAGAAATGATATTTCTATAACACTGCAGTAACAAGTATGCAGGGAAACGACCAGAACTATGACAAAAAGGACGATTACTAATAAAAGTAGTAAATAATATGAATGAAAATAATTATAAATGACGACACATACCTGGAGCTTTGGACAAGTAAAAACACACTTTTAACACATTCTGCAATGCCCAATCAGACTCTCACAAGAAGTTACGCATTCCAGGAATTACTTGCATTTGAAAAGTGGACTTTTGGCCAGCTGTTAGGGCAAAATACACCTACATGGTGCTTTTGAGTAACTTAAACATACTTGCAGTGCACCTTAGCAGTTAAAATTTTGACTGAGAATTTCTTTTGGTGTATTCCTCCTGTGAGAAAATTTTCAGGGTAGGTTTTGAAATGTTGGATTGGACCGTTCCCGTGTTAGTAAATCCATATACAAGTAATCACAGTGAAACTTATGTATTTGTGATCCTGGATACTTTAACCAAGAGCACAGAAGGAATATACTTGTGGAAATTATGCTTTTAAAATGTTTGTAGCAGCATAACAAGCAGTGCATAGACAAACTAGTTTCACTGTATGATTAAAATTTCTTGCCTTGCTTCTTGATCACGTGGTTTTATAATATTCCTTACTATTTCACTACCTTCACGAAGACTTGTGTGTCCCTTCTTGCAATCTAAAGATATTGTAGAGGCGGAAGATATAATCCTAGTGGCTAAAGGTTCACCAGTCATTAATCTGTGCATTGTTCTTGCCAATATAAAAACAATAATGAAACAAAAAAAGTTGTTACAGAAATGTGTGCTGCCATGCCGTGCCATGCTACACGTTCTGCCGCGTCTCAGTTTGTGCCTAACCTTATATTTTGGTCCATGTTATTGCAGTCATTATTGTTGTTCCTAAATCTTAATCTGCATTATTTTGTCCATAGTGAATTAAGAATTTGTTTTAAATGTTTGTATGACAATTACCACTCAAACAACAAGCATCTTGCGACAAAAAATAAGTTGTTGATACAATTGCACAGCCAATATGTATAAATTGTTTTGTCTTTTGTTTTTCCCTCCTACCTTTTGCTTCATCTCTAATGATCTAACTGTCAGTCATTCATTAAATCATGATGACTCTTTCCATTCTTGCTTCATACATAATTTTTTTAAGTATTGACATACAGCAAAACTGTCTGAAAATGTCATGAAATTTCACAATACCTTCATCATCTCATTGTACAAGGTTGTCTGTAGCAAGACTTGCATCATTGACGCCATTCATCATGCACATCAGTATGGTCAGCTTTAAATTTTCACCATCATTCACACACAGCAACATCACTCATAAAATTTTCTCCATGTACTTTGCTCGTTCTTCGATGAATGTGTGCTGCATTATTCCCTTTGACTTGCCAGAAACAAATAATGCTTTGCAATTTGCACACGGTAGCAAAATCAGTTGAGGTGGCTCTTTTTATGTGACTGCAGCTCCACACAGTCTGGTCTTGAACTCGGCAGTGACAGAGTGGTGCAGGAGATGCACAATCACTTTCTGTGAACGCAACCTGCTTGTTGCATGTCTGGCATTTATGCTGTACTATGAGAACTTTAAAAAAATTACCCTCATACACATGCATCATGTATATAAAAAATATCACCACCACTTAGTGTGTTATACAGGATGGCAAAGTGGTCATTTTTCAGGAGGGAATCCCTGTCCAGAAATGCAAATTTTGGCCCTGCAGTGCACCTGAGTTTGAGAAATGTGGCATGAAAATTTCTTCTAATGTGTTTCATATCCAATTAACCACCAGGCTGAGGTAAAGTAACATCCGTGCCTCATAGCCTTCCTGCACATGCACCGCAGCTTTCCAAAATCCTTTGTTCTCGTCCTAGTGTTGTTCAGATATGTGATATAATCACATCAACAGCTCTACTGCACTGATACACAAATATAATATTAAAATGGCCAGTATGCTGCTTCTATGCAGAAAGGTTTCCCAGCAGAAATACTCCACATAATTCATCATTCAGATCAGTTGAGAAAGTTTATTTGGAGCAAAAACATGCCCTTGGACAGCTTCCGGTGATGCTTTGTTAAAGCTTCCCAGTAACCCTACATTTCTCCATGATGGTTAGGCAGCTTAGGATGTCATCTGGAATGACTCAACATGGCTGCAAAATTTCTGTTGTCAAAGATGTTGGATACTGAGCCATGACTGACTTCCACTTTTTACACTATTGCCTCAGTTGTGACACACAGGTCTTCAAACACTAGGTCCTCCGTGTTTCTTGAATTACCAGTGCTTTGCAGGGAGATGATTTCCTATTTCATTTTTTGTCATTTGGACTTGTTTGTTTTCATTGGAAGCATCTGTGCCATCTAACCACTCTGTCGTATGATGGTGCATTGTTGCCATACACTTCCATCAACCCAGCATGGATTATTGCAGCACTGTTCCCCTACAAATGAAGAAAATAAGTTACTGAAGAAAATAAGTTACTGTGTGATAGTCCACAAGAGGCTACATCATTTTGTTTTGCCTCTTCAAGTGTCGTGGTGCAGTAGTGTGGTGTGAGGATTTCAGTGTTTATCATACTGCAGACATGTATGTACAAACAGAAGTGGTGATTAAATATTTGACCACCCCTCCCAGTTGTGATCCAACATTAGTTGTAAATGTGGCAAAGCCTTCTCCTTCTGTGCAAATCTTGCCTCTCTACATGTTCATGTTCCATAATGTTCACAATAAATGACAGTGACTCAGTGTTCATTCCAACAAATCTTTATTTTATGTAATAAAATGGTACACCTGCAGCTGTTCTTCTGATGTTATTTATTATGTAGCTATCAGTTCTGGTGACTGAATACACCATCTTCAGGCCTCAATCGACACTGAGGAGTAAACTCCAATCATATACATGATCGCATCAGTGGCCAACATCTGTGAACTGATTGTCGTAGACTACTGTAACAGTAACGTTATGTATGCAACCATCAACTAACAAATGAGCCACTTGGTAGTTGATGGTTGCAAACACAACATTGCTGTTACAGTAATCTATGGAAATCAGTTCGTATATGTTGGCCACAGATGGGATGTTATATACAACTGGAGTTTACCCCATCAGCGTCAGTGAAGGACTGAAGATGGTGTATTCAGTCACCGAAATTGGTAGCTATATAATAAATAACATCAAAAGGGTGGCTCTCACTATACCGTAAACAATCGGTTCATCTGCCTGTAGAGTTTTCATGTTGCCTGTCCCTTGACTCCCTGATGATAGATACTGGTTAGACAACAAAAGCAATGTCGATGAAAATTCGACTAAATACCTACCACACAAAGGCCACACAACTCCAGTCCATGGGCAGTAGCTGAAAGTTAAACTATCGACTGTACAGGATTCCTGCATGATTCATTTGAAAAAAGTCTAAACTTTCCTTTAAGTTAGTTTATTGTTTTTAAAACATGGAAAATGGCTATCAAGTCCATATGTAATATCTCAACATGAATTATGCTATGTTACTGACTGTCTCTGTTGAAAGTTCACACCCGAAGGCAGGCAGATCATCTTGAATCGAACCCGATATTCTGAATGTTCTAAACAATCACTGACCCACAGCTACTTGCGAGTTAAAACATGCAGTTGTTCAGGAAGCTTCTTATAAAAAAGTGCTCACCATAACGTCTCATAATCTGCACGAAACACAGCACGCAGAGTTTATGTACAACATGAACTGTTCACAAGCAAATATCTCCTAAAACTAAAATAAACCACTCACAAAAGCCCAAACTTTCACAAAATACTCAGTTCTGTCATTGCTTTTCGCCAACAGCATGAGAACCAATCAAAGGTGCGAATGACTTCTTTTTGGCACAAATTTGATCAGTGCAGTTTATAATAGGTGTTCACCAGAAGACAGCTCCTGTGAGACTATCTCAACTCGTAGAGCTGAGGCACAATGCTCTACTCAAATGCATGGGAAATGCTGAATTCCTATTGGCTAGTATGTTAAGCAACCAGTTGGATCGTCTGGAGCACTTGTATATTCATGGTATTTCTAATGTCAGCCAATCAGATTACCACAAGTAACTTAGACTAGAAATCTCGTAATTTCAAAACTAAATAAAATTTAATGAAAACAAAATAAGATTCCTTTCCACAGATTAAAATACTAATAAATTTAATACTCAGCACCCCTTCTGGCTGCCTTTCACAAAATCATTTTACTAAAATATTACATTCTCACTTTATGTATGTCCCATTAGCGCTCTCTCTCTCTCTCTCTCTCTCTCTCTCTCTCTCTCTCTCTCTCCAAAACTCTCACACAACCAAAATAAATGAAATATTTTAATTTTCCGCATTACTTTACTTTTAATTGTCAGAAATCTGTGGTAATGAAACTACAGAACATTCTAGAAAATTAGGTTACATTGACCTATCCTCTTGGTTGTAGTTTCAAGTGATACTACAGATGAATGCATTACACTGCCTAACTCAGTTTCACAATGCCAGAACGGTTATTATATGTTTTAGGTAAAAATTTATATCTCTGAAAGTATCGAAGTTATTGATTTGAAATTTAACAGCATGGTTGTTTTATCCACAGAATTTCGTATATTAAGTATGAAAAAATCGAGTAATATTATAACAGTACTTCTTCAGATTCCTAGAGAGTATGTGCAACGTATTGCACACAGCGTTAGACAAGTATATGGCTCACTCAGCCCTGTAGCCAGTGTCAGCTGTGACAGCTTGAGAACCAAAATCTCCTCTCCTCCCGGCTCAATGGCAAGCTACGCCTTCAGTGCAAGATGACAACTCATAACAACTTGCTGCATTACAAAGTGTACCATTTTATTACATAAGTGAATGGCCAAAGTCCCTCAAACCTTCAATCAGAAAGAAAACGTATGAAAAAATCTATATTTTGGCCCCAGTAGGTTCAGATATTGTTTCTCAAGTATTAAAACAGCTTCATGTGCATTATCAAACATTCGTTCTGATTCAGCACAGGTATTTATCTTAACTCATCAAACCAACTGATGTCAAATCAGGCAAAAGGGATGGCAGTGTTTTATCCTAAAATTACTTTGACATTGTTTGCCAGTACTTAATTGCTTCACATTTTGTTACTATTAACGTGTTGACAATCCTTCCTGTACATTATGCCAGACACCAATGCCAGGAAGCTATCACACTCAACATTGATGCCTTTGTTGTGGTCCCCATCTGATGCACTCATACACACACCACTGTAGTCACAGAACGTATCAGAGCGATGCAACAGTACAAATTAACAAGTACAGGGTATATACATACATACATACATTAATCCTTGTTCCATAGATCATGAATACGACATTTATTATTTATACAATCAAAAGCCTTTGAGGGACCACAGAATATCCCAATGGGTGATGTCTGGTTATACAATGCATTTAATATTTGATCAGTGAAAGCATATATAGCATTTTCTGTTGGAAAGCATTTCTGAAAAACAAATTGACTTTTTGTTAGTACTTTGTTTTTACAAATATTTAATGCTAACCTTGAATACATTACTTTTTCAAGAATTTTGGATGAAGCTGTCAGAAGTAGATTGGGCAGTAGTTGTTAGCATCAGACCTATCCCCTTTTTTATGCAATGGTTTAAAAATAGCATATTTCAGTCTACCTGGAAGAATACCCTGTTTCAGTGAGCTACTACATATGTGGCTGAGAATCCTACTTATTTGTTGGGAAAAAGCTTTTAGTACTCTATTGGAAGTGCCATCAATTCCATGTGAGCTTTTACTTTTGAATGAATTTATTATTTTCCTAGTTTCAGAAGGAGAGGTGATTTGAATTTCAGTTTTATCAAATTGCATAGGTACTGTCTTTTCAATATATTGCCTTGCATTTTCTAATGAATAACTAGATACTATTTTCTCTACAGCACTTAAAAATGATTATTAAAAATGTTTTCTACTTTTGACTTCTTGTTAACAAACTTTTCATTGTTTGATAGAAATAGTGTTCCTGTGCTCTCAGTTGCCCTTTTCCCTTTTAACAGTATTCCAAATTGTTTTAATTTTATTATCAGATGTGCTAATCTCAGACATAATGCACATATGTCTGAACTTTTCAGTAACTTTTCTTAATACAGTGCAGTAGTTTTTATAATGTTCCTTTGTTTCGGGATCATTACTCCTCCTAGCAGTAAGATACATTTCCCTTTTCTGTTTACAAGATATTTTTATCCCTTTAGTAAGCCACGGCTTTTTACGTGGTTTCTTACAATTATATTTCACTGTTTTCTTAGGGAAACTATTTTCA
This sequence comes from Schistocerca serialis cubense, assembly GCF_023864345.2. NCBI lineage: Eukaryota > Metazoa > Arthropoda > Insecta > Orthoptera > Acrididae > Schistocerca > Schistocerca serialis. The sequence goes on along the minus strand of NC_064638.1, from coordinate 1,025,093,274 downwards.
AATACTCTCGCAAAGGTACCATGAAATAGGTAAAATTTTAAATTAGCATCATGTTCCCTGTTCACCTCATCCCACTCTGTTACAAGCTTTCCCTAAAATTTTGTGTTGTTAAATCGTTAATTAAACGCACTATTTTGGAGGACTGTTTTGCATTATTGTCGGGAGCTATATCATATATTGTAAACTAGCTATGGATTATGATCAGACAGGCTATTCTTAACAGGAAAAGTTTTTATTTGATTAAATTTATTTTGGTCTTTGAAAACATTATCTATCTGTGTGCTGCTTTCCTGTACTACTTGAGTAGGAAAATCAATAACTGATGTCAAATTGAAAGAACCAAGTTATACTTCAAGATCAAGCTTTCTATCAGACTCTTTCAGAAAATCTACATTGAAATGTCCACAAACAATAATTTGCTTTCCTCTGTCTGGCAGCTAGCACAACAAAGAATCCAAGTTTTTTAAAAAATAGTTGAAAATTTCCCAAAGGGGACTTATACATGGCTACAATTATAAAAGTGCCATTATTTAGTTTGTAAGCTAAAATGGGGACATCAAATGATACTACACATGACCTCAAGCCCCCACCCTCTTGGGTGGGGTGGGGGGCAACTTTTAAATCTTAAATGCAAACCCCCATTTTTTATTGCAGATTTGGATTCTCCATAAAAAAGTAATCAAGTTTTGTCTGAAACATTTTTTAAAACCATCTGAATTTCGAATAATGTTTTCGCTTGGCTGTCGTCTGTTTGGGAAACAATCCGCATACAGATGCGCAGCTGCAGCGTAATTGTTATGGCGTTCACCTAAAATTAACATCATATCGACATTCTCTGTAGAAGGATAGTGAGCCATGTTTCACTAAAGAATAATTTCTTTTGTCATTTGATGTTTACGGTTCACAATCTGAAAGTGAACTGACGTCTAATCACATTGCACCGACCTTTTTACTGAACCATAGTTCGCAGTTTGGCCACGGTAGCGCCACAGTCAGGTGAGTAAAGCAATTGTGAAGAGTTCCCTAACGAGATTTTAATGCCATTCCACCTCCCTCCATCAAAAAATGTGGTGGGTAGGATACATTTTGTATTAAAAAAAAAAAAAAAAAAAAAAAAAAGCTTAATTTGGCGTAATGAAAGAATTGGTGCACATTTTGTATCGATTTGATGTGTCCTCCTTGGATCATTCTAAATAAATCTGAGTTCTTCCGCAGTTTTAATTTTTCTTGATTTCTGTGCCATCCATCAATGGTTTTAAAAAAAAAAAGTTTCAGACAAAACTTGATTACATTTTTATGGAGAATCCGAATCTGCAATAAAAAATGGGAGTTTCCATTTGAGATTTAAAAGTTGCCCCATCCAAGAGGGCGGGGGCTGGAGGTCACTTGTAGTATCATTGAGCTTATAACTTTCAATGGATAAGCTTATAAACTTTCCTTACCCACTACTTTTACCCGATGTACAGTTTTCGAGATAATCTCATCCGAAACTTCAGATGGACCACCCTGTGTATGTTGCTCTTAGCAAAATTTTTTAGTGGCCAGATTTTTCACACTGCGACAGATTTTAACGTATATGGCAACTCCTCCTCTCTCCATAGTGTCTCTACATGTGCTGAAAGCATATATCCACCTACATTTTAGCCGGCCGCGGTGGTCTAGCGGTTCTGGCGCTGCAGTCCGGAACCGCGGGACTGCTACGGTCACAGGTTCGAATCCTGCCTCAGGCATGAGTGTGTGTGCTGTCCTTAGGTTAGTTAGGTTTAAGTAGTTCTAAGTTCTAGGGGACTTATGACCTACGATGTTGAGTCCCATAGTGCTCAGAGCCATTTGAACCACCTACATTTACCATTTCCATACCTGTGACTATGACATTGTTCATGACTAGTTGGCTTTCATGATGTTACGATGCAAGTTACTAGATATGGGTGTAACATAATTAAGGCATACCTGAATGTGTGGTGTAGGAAATGTGTAAACCAAGAAATTCTGCAAAGTGATACAGAGATGCTTAAAACATCTGAACAAGTGCAGATTGATAGCGGAGTGATAACTGGTCAGCGAAGGACAGTATAACGGCTCTGTCCCTCCAGAAGGTCAGTCACTTCTACTTACAAGCTCAAATTGTCCTTAATTTGGTGATGTAATTTTAGTTACTTATTCTTTATTTGACCACCTCTTATAATTCATCATCTATCAAAATGCTCATTGCAAAAGTGGTAAAATATTGAAACCATGTTTATTACGATAACATGCTTTGAAATACATTTTATACACAACACAATATTTTCTTGGTTACCCTAGCACTGCCTCCTCTGATTGAGTGAATTCATCCAAACAGCATATTTCCTCACATTTTCTATAGTGAGCCTTCATCCTATCAGAGCTTGTTCAGCAAGAGCTTTCTAGAAGCCTCCACATCATGGTTACATGTCACCCAAAACTTCCTTGCTTTGTGTCTTGTGCTACAAAATGCCTTTGTGTTTCTTCAGTACTTATAATAAATTAGCTGTAAAATTGAGCGTTAATTAACAATCAGTAGTTGGCATTCAAGATTAAATTTAAACTTAGTGGGCTTAATTAATGGCACAGATTAATGGTGTGCTTTCAGATGTTCTGCCGAGTTGTTCCCACTTTATGAAAAATACCCAGACGCACACCATTAATCAGTCAAGCTGAGAAAGGCTGAGAGATCAAATAACACAGACCATTGTATACAAATAATCACTTTGAGAAAGTGGGTATTGCTTACATAGATCTGTTAAAAGTGCTTATCTTCAGTTGTACCATTGTACAATAGAATTCTGTGTGCCTTTAATCTGCTCGGAGAATCCACAAGTATTAACTGAGGATATGTGCTTATACTGTAGAGCTAGAGTCTTCAGTGCTAAAAATGGTACTGTGGAGAACAAGTGACAGCCACTGATACTAAACAGCTTATTTTTACTGAGCCTCCTTGCTGCAAACAGGTGCTCTAAACACCCAACCACAAATAAGAATTTTATTGTAATGTTCAGCTTATGATGAATTCTGTTGACTGCAGTGTCCACTTTGATACATACAAATGAAATGCTGTACCAAGTTGCTGACAACTTTTCCACTAAATATATCAAAACACATTTTAGTTGACAGATAACTGAACATTTACCCAAATATGTAAACAAAGATGAGGTGACTTACCGAACAAAAGCGCTGGCAGGTCGATAGACACACAAACAAACACAAACATACACACAAAATTCAAGCTTTCGCAACAAACTGTTGCCTCATCAGGAAAGAGGGAAGGAGAGGGGAAGACGAAAGGAAGTGGGTTTTAAGGGAGAGGGTAAGGAGTCATTCCAATCCCGGGAGCGGAAAGACTTACCTGCTTGTGTCTGTATGTGTGGATGGATATGTGCGTGTGTGCGAGTGTATACCTGTCCTTTTTTCCCCCTAAGGTAAGTCTTTCCGCTCCCGGGATTGGAATGACTCCTTACCCTCTCCCTTAAAACCCACTTCCTTTCGTCTTCCCCTCTCCTTCCCTCTTTCCTGTTGAGGCAACAGTTTGTTGCGAAAGCTTGAATTTTGTGTGTATGTTTGTGTTTGTTTGTGTGTCTATCGACCTGCCAGCGCTTTTGTTCGGTAAGTCACCTCATCTTTGTTTTTATATATAATTTTTCCCACGTGGAATATTTCCTTCCATTATACAAATATGTAAACACTTTTATTTTGTCCGTGCATTCCTTTGGTGTTGTCAGTGTCACGCAAAAGGGCCATAAATCCTTTGGGCTTTTATTGCAGGCGGTTCTGTGAAAATTTTTATTGTGGTTTCATTAATGTTCTGTTGATCATGAGTTTGATCCGATTTTAACGTACTTTGTCCCAAGCACAGAAATAGTGACTCAGTGTTTCTGAAAACATTCTGTTTTTAGTGAAAACAGACATGCTTTCGAACAATCTGCTTTTTGAAAGGAAAAAAAGAATGTATGGGACATAAGTTTCTTTGGCAGATCAACTAATGAAGAAATTGCTTTTTAAAAGTAAAATTTTTTTCTTTTCTTTCATTTCCGGTCAGACTTTTAGCTATTACAGGTAAGTTAAGGTGAAAAGAAAAATAATTTTTTGTATTGTACTACATATGCAGCTATAAATCAAACCATGTGATCAGATGATTACAGTGTGTCCAAGCTGGAAGACAGCGAAGTTGGATGCACAAAGTGCTGCTGGATGTAATTCCCATTTTGACCCACCATTTTCAAGAAAAATATTGATTTACCACATGTGACTGATTTTTAATTGTTGGAAAACAATGAGGCAGACTTGTTGACCTTCACAGATATTTAAATCCACACAGGAGGCAATTATTAAAACATTTTCTGTAGTAGGTCTCATGGCTCCCTTGGTGAGAATGAGTCGACAGGACAGCACTGCATGCCTGTCAAGAAGGTAAGACCTAAATTTTTTGGTCATTCAGACTCCACACTGGCTCTGCAAAATTTCCATTGAAGTCCATGATAGTGGTCTGGGGTTGATGTCTGATATTTGATTAAACTATTAGGGAGTGATGCAGATTACAATTTTTTGAAATATACAACTTGTAAAATTAAGACTCCAAAATGGTATATTATTTACAAGCTATGCTGTGTTTTTGACTACACTGTACAGAACAGTAATTCTGCAAGTGTGTACTAGCAAAACACACTTACCTGCAAGTGTTTCCTAGCAAAGCACACCAAACCTCCGTGGAAACAGTAGTTTTCGATGGTGCTGAGCCTCAGTCACACAGTATTTTTTGGAAGAATACACCACCATGTGATTGTGTATTACATTATTTTTATTCTGTACGATCTAGATTTCAGATTTTATCCCATTATTGAGTACAGTGTAGTTAGTCCACAACACACTATATCTGGTAATGTCAGCCCAAAGCTGATTTGATGTGCTACCGTCTTTAATCTTATCGCCATTGCTTGCAACTTGTTTTAGTCTACCCACACTTCTAATATTAACCTGACATCACTGTTCATTGCTTTTTAGATCTATGACCTGCTTGTTAACTTCCATTTCAGCACAGTTTGTAATTTTTTTTATGTATGTATTTTTTGCTGATTGATATTTTTTATATTTGTTCGCATTTAATACTGTGCCATGTTCTGCACATACACTATGTGATCAAACATATCCAGACACCTGGCTGAAAAAGACTTACACGTTCGTGGCGCCCTCCATCTGTAATTGCTGGGATTGAATATGGTGTTGGCCCAGCCTTATCCTTGACAACAGCTTCCACTCCCGCAGGCATACATTCAGTCAGGTGCTGGAAGGTTTCTTGGGGAATGGCAGCCCATTCTTCACGGAGTGCTGCACTGATGAGTGGTATGAATGTCAGTCAGTGAGGCCTGGCACGAAGTCGACGTTTCAAAACATCCCAAAGATGTTCTATAGGACTCAGATCAGGACTCTGTGCAGGCCAGTCCATTACAGGGATGTTATTGTTGTGTAACCACTCTGCACAGGCTGTGCATTATGAACAGGTGCTCGATCGTGTTGAAAGATGCAATCGCCATCCCTGAATCGCTCTTCAACACTGGGAAACAAGAAGATGCTTAAAACATCATTGTAGGCCTGTGCTGTGATAGTGCCATGCAAAACAAGAAGGGGAGCAAGCCCCCTCCATGAAAAACACGACCACGCCATAACACCACTGCCTCCAAATTTTAATGTTGGCACTACAGATGCTGGCAGATGACGTTCACTGGGCATTCACCATACCCACGCCCAGCCATTGGATCGCCACATTGTGTACTATGATTTGTCACTCCATACAGCACTTTTCCACTGTTCAGTTGTCCAATGTTTACGCTCTTTACACCAAGTTAGGCGCCTTTTGCCATTTACTGGCGTGATGTGTGGCTTATGAGCAACTGCTCAACCATGAAATCCAAGTTTTCTCACCTCCCCCATAACTGTCACAGTACTTGCAAAGGATACTGATGCAGTTTGGAATTCCTGTCCGATGGTCTGGATAGATGTCTGCCTATTACACATTACGACCCTCTTCAACTGTCGGCAGTGTCTGTCAGTCAACAGACAAGGTTGTCCTGTACACCTTCTAGTTTCCACTTCACTATCACATCAGAAACAGAGGACATAAGAATGTTTAGGAGTGCGGAAATCTCGCGTACGGATATATGACACAAGTGACACCCAGTCACCTGACCACGTTCGAAGTCTATGACTTCCACAGAGCACCCCATTCTCGTCTCTCACGATATCTAATGACTACTGAGGTGACCGATATGGAGTACCTGGCAGTAGGTGACAGCATAAAGGACCTAATATGAAAAACGTATGTGTCTGGGGGTGTCCAGATACTTTTGATCACATAGTGTAGGTGTCATTGTTGACAAGAAAATGTCATGAAAAAAATTCTAGTACTATGGCAGAAAAAAATTTGAGTTCCAAGAAGTCAAAATATAATACACTATAAAAATATTCATTTACAGAACATGTTGGCGATGTGAAAAAAAATTTATCAAGATTGATGGTTGCAATAAGATGACATGCACCTGTGGGGCTCTAATGTGCTACATTTGCCGCAAACCTGTAAAAGATTACACACATTTCAATGGAGAAGGCGGTACAGAGTACCATAAGTAAGTATATCCTGTCAGTTTGAATTCCTTGTCATAAAGGGGGGGAAAATATCTGTGTAGTTTATTAAATGACTTAAACATATGTATGAATTATTTTTTATATAGATTCATATTGCATGTATGTTCTGTCAACAACCTATCTTGGGTGGCTTCTGTAATCCAGCTTTTCAGTACTTTCTAATAGACCCTCTTCTATCTTCCATTCTCACACTATCAGAGATATTAACTACTCTCCAATATCCTTGACATCCATTATATGAAACCAAACTCGTGCTTTTCTCATATGACATCCTGTAAACCGTATATCAAAGCAGTCGAGCAGATACAGTATTTCTTCACTTTTGAAAAGAATTTGACTCGTTATCTCACATATGCTTATAAACGATAGTACAGTCATTTGGGTTATTAAGTGAAATTTGTGACTCGATTGGTTAATTGGTGGGGAAGATGCAGCCAGCACGATACGAGGGCTATTCAGAAAGTAGGGATTTTGACATTAAGAAAAAATTAAGTACAACATATATGTTATTATATACATCTGAAAGAGCGATTGACATACTATTTTCCACATAGTCACCAGATACATTGAGGCACTTATCATAGCCGTGGACAAGCTTTGAAAGACCTTCGTCGAAAAATTCTGCCACCTGAGACTTCAGCCAGTGAGTCACGCTCACCAGGAGTTCCACGTTGTCATCAAAACACTGCGTTGCAAGCCAGTTCTTCATCTTGAAAAACAAATGGAAGTTGCTTGGTTCAAGATTGGGGCTGTAGGGCAAATGAGGGAAAATTTCCCTTTTGAATGAATTAAGGAGTTCTTTAGTGCGGTTTGCTGTGTGAGGTTGGGCTTTGTCATGTAAAAACAAAATTTTGGACGTCAGCTTTCTTCGGCATTTGTTTCGAATTGCTTTTCTGAGGCTATGCAAAGTTTGACAGTACCAGGCAGAATTTATGGTTGCTCCACATTCGAGAAAATAATTAAGAATCACACCTTGCCTATCTCAAAGCCCTGTCACCATCAACTTCCTTGTTGCCAAGGTTTTCAAACATTTTCTCAGTTTTCTTTTCTTTTCTCTCTCTCTCTCTCTCTTTCTTTTTTTTTTTTTTTTTTTTGGGGGGGGGGGGGGGGGTGTAATTTTGTCTCGCAGTTGATGTGTTTCACCCAACTCTCGTCACCCGTTAAGATTCGATCCAGTAATGAATCACCATGTTTGTGGTAGGCTTCCAGAAATGTCAACATTGCCCCCATTTGCTGTTCTTTATGGTGCTCTGTAAGCATATTGCGCACCCATCGTGCACAAAATTTGTGGTAGCGTAGCTTTCGAGTGACAATTTCAAACAACAAAGTCCATGAAACTTGTGGAAAAGAAAGCAACAGCTCTGTTATTGTGAAGCGATGGTTTTCACGAATCGTTTCATCAACTTTAGCGACAAGATTGACAGTCACAAAGCTCGGGCATCCACTCTTTTCTTCTTCATGAATGTTGATTCGTCCATTTTCAAACCGAATGCCTCATTTCCATACGGTACATTCACTCATTACGTTGTTTCCGTACACTTCGCATAGTTTATGATAAATTTCTGTGTGTTTTAGGTTTTTTGCCAACAAAAACCGTATCACATATTGCACCTCACAACTGGCAGTATTTTCGATTGCAGTGCACATTTCAAATTCAAATATCGAAAAAATCAGATGCGCAGGGACTTTCCCGCTGTCACGGATGGATGCCTACTGAGCTGCTGAGCATGCACATACCAAAATATACGCGATAGGCATGCACCTAGAGGCATCAGATGGAAACGTTCCCTACTTTATGAATAGCCCTCGCATTTTGGATGCAGAGTCCTTGACCGATATAGAATAACTTCAGGTGTGTCCCAGGGACGTGTGTTGTGACACTTTCAGTTCATGTTTTACATTAATGACCTTGCAGACAATATTAAAAGTAAGCTCGGAGATAATATTAATAGCAACCTAAGACCTTTCACAGGTGATAACAGCTATATATAATGAAGTACTGTCTGAGAAAAGCAGCAGAAATATTCAGTTGTATCCTGATAAGATTTCAGGGTGGTGCAAAGATTTGGCAACTGGCTTTAAATATTCAAAAACATAAAATTTTACACTTCACAGATTGAAAAAAGATGTAGTTTTCTCTGACTACAATATCAGTATACAATATCACTGAGTCACAGCTGTAATTGGTCAGTTCATTCAAATATACGGGTGTGACAATTTGTAGAGATAAGAAATGGAACAATAACATAGGCTCAGTCGTAGGAAGAGCAGCGGGCAGATGTTGGTTCAATGGGAGACTACTAGAGAAAAGCAATCAGTCTGCAAAGGAGATTGCATACAAAGCACTCGTGCAACCCACCTTAGAATGTTGCTCAAGTTTGTGGGGTTCATGCTGAATAGGACTTACTGGAAAGAACAGTGCAAATGGTCACAGGTTTGTTCGATCCATGGGAGTGCATTTGTTGAAAAATCTAAACTGGAAAACTCTGGAAGACAGACACAAACCATCCCATGGAAACCTTTCTAGTAAGTTTCAATAACCAACTTGTCGTGAATCTTGGATTATACTACAACCTCCTGCATGTTGTTCCAGTAGGGATCATGAAGAAACGATCAGGCATTTAAGCAATCATTCCTCCTGCACTCCACATGTGAATGGAATGGGGAAAAAGCCCTAATAACTGGTGCAGTGGGAAATACCCTCTACCATGTACTTCACAGTGGTTTTGTAGTGTGTGGCTGTAGACATTATTTTTGTTTCCATAGTTTGCTTAATTGGGTTGCAATAGATGCCCAACAATGCTGTAAGACAGTGGCTGCAATGTACAAGGGATACTCAAAAGAAAACAAACTTTTTTAACTTATAGTTTCGTATTTTAAGCACAAACCTTCAATTCCTTTCAAAGTACTCTCCACTTGCACTAATACACGTGCCTAATCTTACATTCTATTTTTGAAAACATTGTTTAAATTCATCTTTTGTGTACTTCAGTGCCTTCATTGATTTTTTTTTCTTCACCTCATCAAAATCAGCAAAAATTTTCCTTTCTTGTCTCTTCCCATGCTAGGAAACAATACAAGTCACTTGGGGCAAGGTCAGGTGAGTATGGGAGGGTTTGATTTCGCATGATGTACTTTCTTGGTACGAGGTGAACCCGAAGATTCCTCCACTAATTTGATTATTGCCTTGACTCAGGATCCTAAGCAACATTGGGATCTTTCTTTCAAAGCACAATATGCTTCCGGATGACCTTGTTTTTGTTCAGCAGTCAGCAGTCGTGGCACAAATTTGGCAGCCACCTTTTCATTCCCAAATCTTCTGACACAATTTGCTATACTGAACTAAGTCACACTCAACAGTGCCACAGTCTCTTAAATGGTCAATCATCAATCTTCGTTGATGATTGCATGAATACTTTCAACATTTTCAGGTTTCGGGCCATGGAAGGCCTGCCAGAATGAGGTTTGTCATCAACTGACATTTCACCATTTTTGAAATGGGAAAATCACTATAGCACTTGAGATTTCTCCATAGCATTGTCCTTGTATGCTGTTTTTAACATTTCAAGAATTTTTGTCTCCACTTTTTCATAGCAAAAAGCATAATTTCCCTACTGCATGCACTTCATGAAAATCAGCCATTGTAAAAATGACAGTCGTACAGAACAGTTATCTCTATAAACTCTGTTGAAACTAGTCCTTGACCGCCTTTGGTGACTGCAGTTGGCTTGCTGATCCTAGAATGTTTGCTCTATGTGCTCCTAGTGACAAAACACAGTACTAAAAAAGCTCTGACCACCAAAACATTAGTATGGGTTCGTTTGGGTACCCCCTCACCTGTAGCAAATTTGTGTGAGAATAACTTTCTCTCATACTTTTAGTGGTACTTATGTAAGTTGCTTCTGTAATACTTCCATATGAACTGGATTGGCCAATTTTTAATATATCAACAGTTCTGATTTCATTGTATTTATTATAGTTTGATTTGCTGTGCTAGGCTCTGAAGGCACCACTATTGGGTACTAAATAATTAACTTCTGCTTGTCGCGTGGGAGGTAGCACCTTGTGTGAGAGAAGGGTGAAAAATTGTTGACTCAGTAGAGAGGTGGTGCTGATATCAACAGAATGTTATTTTTGTTATGTTGGCATACTCCGTGCAGTAATGTATATCAACTGTTGACTTCATCAGCAGAACTGTTTTGTTCATGCTAATTTTTAAGGTAATAAAGTTATGTCTGATTTTGCTCGCCTCTTTCTGTCAGATTTGTAAGCTGGAAAACTGTGCCTAGGTAAAAAAATTCTTTGTTTTCAATGGTTTGTAACATTTGGAACAAATGGAAATTCATTCAAAGTTGGATAAGGTTTATAAGGAGTCCCTTCATTTTCAACAGTAGATAGATGTGTGTCTTGTGTGAGATGTGGCTCCACCCTTCTTGAAGATAATACAAATGAAGTACTTCCCAAAGCTGCAACCACAGATGAAGTCTTGCAAAAAGTTAACTGTTGGAAGCTGACCAGAAGCCTGTTTGAAAACAGCTGTATTTGGACCACTTTATAGCCACAAACAGGTTTTGTGCTCAGATTTGTTGCTGTAGGTCCAACACTTCATATCGGAAACAAAACAGAAGGTGAATACCACTATTCTTGTACCAAAAGAGGCAAAGTTTATTATGGACTGTGTGCTATAGTAAGCTAACAGGGTGTATATTACCTGGGGCAACCGGGAGATCCGGGAAAAACCCGGGAATTTTTCATTGTGTTAGTTTTCTGTTAAATTTTTGTCATTTTGACTGGTAAGAACCGATACTCTAACAAAGGATATTACTGTATCCCGCTACTGCAAGATAATACTTCAACAATAAAACATAAACTAGAGAAAAAAAATGAAAATAACTTAAATTGCAGAGGAAATGTGCCATGTATGACGACGACACACAGTGCTCATGCGAGCCTCTGCCAACAGCAAAATGTGTCAAAGGCTTTTGGAAGACAATGCAATGCTTCATAGCAACAAATTGCCTCCAATGAGCGTGACATCACAAATGTTTACATTAGATTTGTTTTAGCAGTTACGAGCGGACTCATGCATGCACAGTTGAATCGCGTTTGAGTAGTAGATTCTCCCGCTTCTGGCTACAGGAATGTGACTGTTGCCTGTGCAAGCAGCTAGATGCTGGGGAAAGGGGGAACCAAATTCATATTCTTGACCAAAAAAAAAAAAAAAAAAAAAAAACTTGTTTCTCAAAGCTCTAGCATCCAGCGCACGTTGGTCTATAGATCGTTCATATGATTTTGAAATGCATCCCTGTTGGTTTCTGAAAATTTTTGAACATATTTTAAGTTGATTTCTGAGTGAATCATAAGTTGATTTTTGAATGTGGGCATAGTGTACATGATGTCTCTGTCAAGAGAATCCTCGTCGCATCTAGAAATGAACTTTCCTCAGACAAAAGGGGACGGGGCTATACGAGCTGAGTGGAGTAAAGCAGAACGGATGAATGCCAATCACGGTCTGATTATGTGGTTGATTGGGTTTGCGAGTGATAAGTGCTGTTATAATTACCAGAGAAATCCATAGATTCAGACTACCAGAATGGAAATAAATGACTAACAGGTGAGAAAGATTACGTATTATCTTCTCGGTGTATCCAAGAAATGGGATTTTGACAGAAAATTTTCAGCCCAATCACTTCACTAGTAAGGACCAGTTGTACAGTTCCCGGCTAGCAGCCGTTTAAGTTCTATTCTGGAAGTAACGCAGAAAACATGTTGTATGAGCACGTAACAACGCCTAACCGGAGAATAATTGCAGGATAACTGAACCTGTGATTCTGGCAGGGTTAGTGAAGTTAATCGGCGAACAAATTTGTCCAATGGCAGGAATAGCTACAGAATTGGTGGTGACAAGATTGTTTGTTAGAACAAGGAAGGAGAAGCAACGAGGACATCACAAAAATTATGGAAGAGTAAGGCGATTCCAAATTTATAAAAATTTCGTAATACTACTTCTCAATCTCATGCTTGAGAAACTGGTGCGTATGAATGAAGTGTGAAATCATTTCCTATAAAGCTTTTTGCTTGTAGTAGGCCTTATAGCCATTTGATATTGGTACTTTGTAAATTATATTGTCATATTATAAAAATGACCATTTGTGCCAAAACAGTCTTGATTATTTGGTGTGTGTTACAAAATGACAAAACAGACGTAATCAGATTGAGAAATCACACCAGTCTTGGGTATTATTTGTATTTACAGCTTTTTCAGTATTATATATCGACATTTCGATTTTTCATGTAGCAAAACGTTTGACGAACTCTGATGAGGTAATAGATTCTTCCGCAGAAAGGAAAGCATGCCATGGAAAGCTGTAACAAGATTAGAGAGAAGAAAATGCTAGGAGCTAAGGATTGAAGAAATGTGTACTTTCTTGCATGTCTCTTGTCTTTATTGGTTTTATGTATCCTGTATTTAATTTTATGTCGCACAAAACAGCAAGTTATTAGCTAATAGGCAATAAAGAGTGCAGATTTTCTGAAGAGTCCTTGTTCTCCAGATTACAAATAATCCCATCCGCTATTAATTGCAAGATTTTTTTGTAAGAGGGGGCAGGCTGTCAAACCGGCCGACTGGGAGCAGGAGAGGCACCACAGGTCATTTCAATTTCCACTGGCCTGAATATAGTTTGACGGCCACCATTACAAAATATACACGTTTCAATTCCACAGAGCTAAATACAGTGACATGCGATAGAAGAATGCTGTATGAAGAGGCGTGGCACTGCACTTGGGCACACTTACGACCAAATAACATGTCTTACATTCCCTCGACACACATATGTTTTGTGTTTCAGACTTTTCAGAAAGATGTGCACTACAAGATGACCATTATTATTATTATTATTATTATTATTATTATTATTATTATTATTGACCCAGTTAGCAAATATCATAGATCCGGGGCTTATGCGCAGAGCAGTCTGAGTTATAGTGGGTAGTCTCCATGTGACCCGTGTTTACATTTAGTGATTTTGCTGTTTCCCCTTCGTTTACTCTCACGTCAAATGAAAACGAAATGGATATCTGTGGCTGGGAGCTATCAAGTGACTTAAAATACATTCACATAATTACGGAAATTTTATTTTATTTCCACCTTTCTGACAGTCATAATCGCCTTGCAGAACATTGAAGTTACTTTTGTCTGTTTGCTAAGAAATTTGACTTTCATTAACTTTTCCGCAGAGGCAGTCAATGTATTTGAAACAAAATGTTTAATTCCATAGTACTGGCTAGTTTCAACTGTTCGCTGCATTTCAGGTGCACATTTTCATCCTCTAGCACGTATGGCATTATTCCGTAATAAAGAACCAAACATGATGTAATACAGTACTGGTGCTCCAAGAAAATTTACATCCTGAAAACCACACTGAGAAGCTTAATATCAGGTCGAGGTCTACTCCAGTGGGAATCTGGACATAAGAATGTACACATTTGAGTATGGTTCACGAAATTCCAATGCTCTTGAAGTATCCTCTGATGTCTTGTTTCTTTTATGACATAATGTATGATCTTTCAATATTTTCCACATACATACATATGGGCTTCCCACGTCATGGTAGCTGGGCAAGTACGATGTCGCCTGTTATCTGCACTCTCTGGCAGCTGCTGAAATCAACCTGTTTCTAACAAGCCACGAGAAAATATTGCGAATGATAGTTCGAAAAGCGTTACTTTGAAAGTAAACATCCTTATACAGCAGTTGAACTTTGTGCGAGAATGTACCATGAATTTCATAAATCGCAGATCATTTGACTCCTATTTAAAAATCGACTCTTTGATGACAAGCCATTTAGATGAATTTTGAACCCTGAATATCAGACATTTATGTCTTTATTAAAAATTTTACTGGCACATTTGTGTGATATATCTTAAAGTGTAACACATCCAGAAAAGATCAACATTGTAAGCAAAAGCTTAGCTTCTCTTGCAGCTTATTAACCTTAGAGACCAAAATTATATGTGAAAGCTTTGCTTTTCTTGTAGAAACACTACGTATATTAATCTAAGCTAAATTTCCCTGTTTGTGTGTTCATGCTACTTAACAGTGTTGTTGCCGTTGGCTGACTACATCACGTATCCTATGCTCAGAATATTTGCTGTCATCGGTGGGCGAGATCACATGACATGAGCTATAACTGGCTTACAGAAGTGCATCGCAATCTCGATTTCAATGAATCGGAAAGTAACATACAGTGTCTGGCGGAACTCCAATGTATACTTTCGTACTATGAAAATACGCAGCGCACATGTTGTTGCACATTAAAGATATTTCCAAAACGTGTCTTTTTCCCTAAGTTTCGTTTTCTGAAGTGCCGGGAAATTCTACGCCCATGTATAAAACCATAATCATTCAAAGAATTGGTAAGTTTTGCAGTTTCGAGGGAAAATATACTGTCACTTAACACAGAAAAAGTGTGTTTTCACCCAGGAGAAAGAGTATTTTTAACCTGGAAAAATCTGGGATCCCCCCCCCCCCCCCCCTTACATACACTGGCTAAAGAAATTATTCGTATTGATAACCTTGCAATGAGGGAGATATCTGTATGGCAAAGGGGGGCAAAAATCGTCACCAATCAGGACAGTGAAAAATGTTTTGCTCTCATATAGGTCCTACACAGCACAGCTGTTGGTGTACCTGTGTGCTGTTACGTGTAACTATATACACAGTGGGATGAGGAACAGTAATGCCCTGTATAGGGGAGACCTTGAGCAGTGAGCAAGCATATAAATGCATGAACAAAATAACTCAGTTTACAAACTTAATGTGTTGTTCAGTTTTCTGTAACATTGCTCAAATTCTCTGAACAGCATGCAAATTAATCAAATGTAATGTATAAAAAAATCTACTCACCAAGCGGCAGCAGTGGAACACACACACACACACACACACACACACACACACACACACACACACACACACACACACACACACACAAGGGTTTAACTTTTACAAGCTTTCAGAGCCAGTGGCTCCTTTGTCTGGCAGAAGAGTTGAAGGGGAAGAAAGAGTGGTGAAGGGAAAGGACTGGTGAGAGTTAGGGAAAGTGGTACAGTTCAGAAAAGCCACCCAGAACCCCGGGTCAGGGGAGACTTACCGAATGAGCTGAGAAGGAAAAAAATCATTAAAATACAAATTAATGAGTATTTGTACCCAACAGAAGGATTTCTATCGAATCCTGTAAAACAGGAAAATGAAGTTTCATTTTTATAGTGGCAGCAAACAAAAGGATTCAGCAGTATGAGGTCTGCTTGTTGCTGAGAAATGCCAGTGTAAATATATTTTAAGCTTAAAGGTTTATTGAATACAATCATAGTAAGAAAGCAGGCCCTATCATAGTGACAGAGAGATGATTATGGAACAAGCTGTGGAAAAAAAAAAGTGCCAAATATTGCTTGACATATGGCCTTGCGGAGTTACTACTTAGTATATTTGTTCAATAACAATTTAGTATAGTTGCCAGTGAGGAGAACTATCCTTTACCTGAAGCTGCAAAGTTTATCCAGTTTGATACAGTGCCACATCTGCTGCAGAAACAGAATGCTAGATTAGCTGCAGTGGCCGTATTCTTAATCATTAGTTAAATCCCAAATGTTTGTCCATTTGCACAGGTGTTCAGGGTATGTTTAAAAATACTGATGTGGGGTCCTCTACTTCTTGTAGCTCAGTGTTAAATGTGTCGTGTAGCATGTCTACAACTTTGATGACTGCTAATGCAGTTCAGTTTTATGTCACTGTGTTATGGACAGCTGTGAAAGAAACAGGAATGGAGAGAATGAGGCCTGGCATTGGCACATAGCCTACTTCTCCAAAATAAAGCCATAGACTTCATTTGACAGACAAATTGTCAATGAAAGTGCCATGTGCCTTGGCTCAATGAAATATTTCAGAGACGATACTAGTGTAAAGTTTGGTGATAATAAGCTGTTAATCTTTGAACCATGCCACTGTAATTATGGTAGACTTCATTGCCAATGCAGTCTTGGTTATGCTGGAATCTACAAGTTTCAACCAATACAGAGTATCTGTTAATGAATACAAAGTTTTTCTTCTCTAACTAACTTCATATATTATCTCCCAAGACACAGTGACTTCTAATATACAAATTTTACAATATATGGAACATTAATTGAATGAACATCTGAAGTTCATTTATAAGACTGATATTATCTCAAATTCTCTCTTCTGTCTTGCCTGGACGTTATACTGCTTGTTATGTCACATGCTTTTACTTGGTGGTACACTGTGCTGCTCCAGCCTGGTGTGTGAACTCCAGGAGAATATGCAAAGCCCGTGCAAGTACTGCAACTTGTGGTCGTACTGCAGTCAACATGACTGCCTTGTGAAGATTCACTGCGTCACTTCGGACGCTCGCCACAAGCGAAACACGTAACAAAACCTCCAAATAAATTAACTAATAGACTGTTATATCATTAAATGATCATGGCCACAATTCGTCAGCTGGCTGGAGATAGTGCTACACATCACTCTGCCGGAGTGATATGTGGCACTGCACTTGGTGTTATAATATTCTTTATTTTGAGCAGTTTATCACCATCAAAAATTCACTCAAAGCTTATACATTTTCAAATGTTATGAAATTTATAGCTATACTACTCTTGTAAAAAAATGTACATGAATGTTGTCCCAAAGCTTCGAGCACAGAAAGTGTACAGTAGCATACTGAACAGTTTTCAAGCAATGCTGTATGGAGTAGTTGATGACGTCATATTGGAAGAAACAATATGGTGCGTACCAATTAAAGAATTAACTGTGAGAAAGCTTTGCTTTGGACAGTAGGAACTACAGTATGAAATAACTAAAAGCATGAATTGCTACTCACCACATTGAGGAGACGTTAATTTGCAGACAGGCCCAAGAAGAAGACTGCTGTACACTTAAGCTTTCAGCCAAAGACCCGCTTCTGAATTAGAACACACACACACACACACACACACACACACACACACACACACAGACTGTGGACTGTATCAGCAGGGGGAGGTGTAGTGCTGCTTGTGGGAACGTGTGGGCACATGATGGGGACAGGGATGCTAGGTGCAGTCATGATGTTGGGGGGGGAGGGGGGTTGCAAAAGAGGAAAAATAGGTAAAGGTCGAGGCCAGGTGGAGCTATGGGAATGAAGGATGTATTACAGGGAGAGTTCCCATCTGTGCAGTTCAGAAAAGCTGGTGTTGGTAGAAAGGATCCAGATGCTGCAGGCTGTGAAGCAGTCATTGAAGTGAAGCATATTGTGTTGGGCAGCATGATCAGCAACTGGGTGGTCCAGCTATATCTCGGCCAGTTTGTCAGTGATCATTCAACTGGACAGACACCTTGTGGGTTATCATGATCATATAGAAAGCAGCACATTGGTTACAACTTAGTTTGTAGGTCATCTGTCTGGTTTCACCGGTAGCCCTGCCTTTGATGGGATAGAAGATGCCTGTGATGTCCATGATGACCAAGTCCCAAACAGGTAGGTCTCCCTTGGTCAGAAGGAACTGTGTCATTCTTGTTCTTCCTTTTATTTTAGGAAGGAGCTGGTAGCTTCTCTTTGCTGTTTCTGCCCTGCCCCAGATTTCTTGTGATTCTCTATCAATGCATGCCTTGACGATTCATTCGATGTGGCTCTTTTGCCTAAAACATCTACATCTGCGTAGATACTCCGCAAGCCACCATACAGTGCATGGCAGAAGCTATCCTGTACCACCAATTGTCATTTCCTTTCTTGTTCCATTCACAAATAGAGCAAGGAAAATCGACCGTCTATATGCCTCCGTATGAGCCTTAATTTGTCGTATCTTATCTTCATGGTCCTTACGCGCAATGTATGTTGGCAGTAGTAGACTCGTTCGGCAATCAGCTTCAAATACCAGTTCTCTAAATTTTCTCAATAGTGTTTCTCGAAAAGAATGTCGCCTTCCCTCCCGGGATTCCCATACGAGTTCTTGAAGCATCTCCGTAACATGTCGTTTGAACCTACCAGTACAAATCTAGCAGCTCACCTCTGAATTGTTTCAGTGTCTATCTTTAATCTGACGTGGTACGGATCCCAAACATTCGAGCAGTACTCAAGAATAGGTTGCACCAGCATCCTATATGCAGTCTTCTTTACAGGTGAACCACTCTTTCCTAAAATTCTCCCAATAAATCAAAGTCGACCATTCGCCTTACCTACCAAAGTTCTCACATGCTCTTTCCACCTCCTATCGCTTTGCAACGTTATGCCGGCTGTGTCAAACAGGACACTAGTAATACTATATCTGAATATTACAGGTTTGATCTTCCTACTCATCAGCATTAACTTACATTTAGGGCTGCAAATGCCCTTACATTTAGGGCTTGATGCCAATCATCACACCAACTGGAAAGTCTGTCTAATTTGCCTTGTATCTTCCTACAGTCACTCAGTTGTGACACCTTACCATACACCACGGCATTATCAGCAAATAACCGTATATTGCTCCCCACCCTGTGCGCCATATCATTTGTATGTGTAGAGAAAAAAAAAAAAAAAAAAAACAGCGGTTCTATCACACTTCCCTGGGGCACTCCTGATGATACCCTTGTCTCTGATGAAAACTCGTCATCTAGGACAACATAATGGATTCTATTATTCAAGAAGTCTTCAAGCCACTCGCATATCTGTGAACGTATTCCATATACTTGTACCTTCGTTAAAAGTCTGCAATGGGGCACCGTGTCAAATGCTTTCTAGAAAACTAGGAATATGGAAACTGCCTGTTGCTTTTCTCATTTTATCATGTGAGAAGAGGACAAGCTGAGTTTCACACGATCGATGCTTTCTAAAACCATGCTGTGGACATAAGTTTCTCAGTGTCAAGAAAGTTTATTTTATTCGAATTGAGACTATGTTCAAGGATTCTGCATCAAATAGAAGTTAGGGATATTGGCCTATAATTTTACAGGTCCGTTCTTTTACCCCTCTTGTAAATCTCCTTTACTGTGTCGTATTCACACTTTTTGACCCAATATTAAGCACCTCTCTTTATTACGGCAAGGTGTACAGGTTGTTGTTGTTGTTGTTGTTGTTGTTGTTGTGGTCTTCAGTCCTGAGACTGGTTTGATGCAGCTCTCCATGCTACTCTATCCTGTGCAAGCTTCTTCATCTCCCAGTACCTACTGCAACCTACATCCTTCTGAATCTGCTTAGTGTATTCATCTCTTGGTCTCCCCCTACGATTTTTACCCTCCACGCTGCCCTCCCAATACTAAATTGGTGATCCCTTGATGCCTCAGAACATGTCCTACCAACCGATCCCTTCTTCTGGTTAAGTTGTGCCACAAACTCCTCTTCTCCCCAATCCTATTCAGTACCTCCTCATTAGTTATGTGATCTACCCATCTAATCTTCAGCATTCTTCTGTAGCACCACATTTCGAAAGCTTCTATTCTCTTCTTGTCCAAACTATTTACCGTCCATGTTTCACTTCCATACATGGCTACACTCCATACAAATACTTTCAGAAATGACGTCCTGACACTTAAATCTATACTCGATGTTAACAAATTTCTCTTCTTCAGAAACGCTTTCCTTGCCATTGCCAGTCTACATTTTATATCCTCTCTACTTCGACCATCATCAGTTATTTTGCTCCCCAAATAGCAAAACTCCTTTACCACTTTAAATGTCTCATTTCCTAATCTAATACCCTCAACATCACCCGACTTAATTCGACTACATTCCATTATCCTCGTTTTGCTTTTGTTGATGTTCATCTTATATCCTCCTTTCAAGACACCATCCATTCCGTTCAACTGCTCTTCCAAGTCCTTTGCTGTCTCTGACAGGATTACAATGTTATCGGCGAACCTCAAAGTTTTTATTTCTTCTCCATGGATTTTAATACCTACTCCGAATTTTTCTTTTGTTTCCTTTACTGCTTGCTCAATATACAGATTGAATAACATCGGGGAGAGGCTACAACCCTGTCTTACTCTCTTCCCAACCACTGCTTCCCTTTCATGTCCCTCGACTCTTATAACTGCCATCTGGTTTCTGTACAAATTGTAAATAGCCTTTCGCTCCCTGTACTGTACCCCTGCCACCTTCAGAATTTGAAAGAGAGTATTCAAGTCAACATTGTCAAAAGCTTTCTCTGAGTCTACAAATGCTAGAAACGTAGGTTTGCCTTTTCTTAATCTTTCTTCTAAGATAAGTCATAAGGTCAGTATTGCCTCACGAGTTCCAGAATTTCTACGGAATCCAAACTGATCTTCCCCGAGGTCGGCTTCTACTAGTTTTTCCATTCGTCTGTAAAGAATTCGTGTTAGTATTATGCAGCTGTGGCTTATTAAACTGATTGTTCGGTAATTCTCACATCTGTCAACACCTGCTTTCTTGTAGCAAGTTTAATATCACCAGCAGCTCCTCAGTCAGTTTGTTCTCTATGCCCATGTCTGGTGCACGAATACACTTTTCTGTGATCACCATTAGTCCCGTACTGTCCTTACCTGTCTGGCTCTATGATCCTAAATGCTGAACCCATAGTCCACAATAGTGAAGTAAAATTGCAATGTGGTAGATTCTTATTGCACTTAATGCCAGATGAAAACTTCTTTGGCCATATATTGCTATTTTGTTTAGGATTTTAATGCCTTTTTCTACATGTCAGATGGCTGACAAAAGTGCATCATAATCTCATTTTCAGTTCTACGAAACCAACATACTGTGTTTGGTGGCATTCATATTTATACTTTTGTAATATAAAAATATGCAGTGTATGTGTTGGTGTGTATTAAAGATCTTCCCAAAACATGTTTTTTCACTATCTAAGGTGCCGATAATTTCTACGTGTGTGGTGTAAAACACATGTACCATTCAGAGGATTGACAATTTTTACAGTTCAGAGTGAAAGTATACTGTCACATAACATGGAGAAAGTGTATTTTCTCCTGGGAAAAGGGGTCAAGAGGAATGTTCGATACAAGTCGTAGCCTTTGACCAGTGACATAAGTTAATGGCTGCTATCACAGCACCTTTTGGTGCATATATTCCCATTTTTACTATTAGTTGGTGAAAATGACAAATTTGAAAAAATAAATAAATAAACTGGTTGTGGTGATACACTGCTCTGTGGCTTAGCCCGAGGTATAGGTTAGGTTCGAAGGCAACAATTTGGTTACAAGTTGGCAAAACCAACAAACGTAATACTAAAAAAACCTGGTTGTGGTTATGGACTGATCTGTAGTCTGTTCTAAAAAATTGCCAATAAAATCATGTTATAGTCACCATATTATTTACGCTGTTTGTCATGCGTTTCCAATGTGACTGGTGGTAGCCAATGACTAGTATCAAACATTCGTCTATATCGCAAAAATGTGTATTTTCACCCTGGAAAAAATAATTTTTTTTTTTAACTTGAAAATCCGAGAATTTTATTTCCTTGTCTGCATGTACACCCTGTCATATTGCATAAAAATTTTGCTTTTCGGCGCTGTTATCTCCAAGCTACCAATGTACTTCATTTCTTTTCATGGATTGGTCATTTGTTCTGATGTGGGTTTCTCGTTCTGATAACATTTATTTTAGTAACATATAAAAGGTTTTGTGTGCTGCTATTGTTAGTTTGTGTTCTACGAACCATTGACTTAGTGCTTCAAGAACTGTTATACTATTTTCCTCTAATTCAGCTCTTGGGATAAAATCTACTATAATTAGCACATCATTTGCATAGGTGATGCAGCCTCTAGTTTTAAACATGGCTGACAGCAGCTACTGTAAATAAATTTTCAGTATGTAAGCTATATAGCCAATATTTGCATAAGACCATTTGACTATATACTTTATATATTGCAGCCTCTAGTGTTGTTATACTCTGCAGCTGATTCAGTAATAGCTCTGTGCCAACATCCCAGAAATCTGGACCACAAGCAGTGCCCTGTGGGCAGCCTTGGTGATGCCTTTCTCAGTTTTCTTTCCAGGGCATTCTAATTGCACTGTCTGTCTGTACAGTAACCTCATGGACTGTTGTACAGACACCTGGGACAATCCATCTGTTTCAGTCTTTTGAAGAAAAGGGCAGGTAACTACCACAAATTATCAAACACCCCATCTATATCACTCATTACGCCTATAATATATTTGCCATCTGTAGTGTTTGCAGTATCCATTGTGATTTATTTCCTGAAACCGTACTACAGGGGGTTCGTGCCTCTACCTATCTCTGGTCCCTCAGGCAGTGGCACAGCTTTTCTTGTATTTTGGCAAGAGCATTTATCAAACAGATCAGCCTGTAAGATTTTGGTTCCCTTGGGTCTTTTTCTTCCCAGTGTTTTTAGTATAATGATTTTTGAGATTTTCAGTTACTGGGCACCTGTACCTGCAAAAGACAATTGTTTAACAACTCTGTTATATATGATAAAATTTGGTCCACTATCTAATGCAACCTTGTGCCAGTATTCTACCAGATCCTGGTGCTTTCTTTTTCTTTAACTTTATTGTTGCCAGCCTCACTTATTCCTGGGTAAATGAAATCATAACACTATTATTCACATCCTGCTCTAGTAATTCAGAGCAAGATGCTGATAGTACTCTGTGCCTTCCATCATTGTGTTGCCTGGCGATAATTCTTTGAGTAGGTACTGCACTGATGTCTCCCAGTCTGTCATCATTGTGCCATCACGTCATCTCAGGGTTGATAATGAAGTGTGCAGTTTCATACCCTGCATTGGAACAAATCTTTTATCTTTTGCTCTGTATTTTATTCCTGCTACCTTCAAAATTTAAAAGAATGTATTCCACTCAGTATTGTCAAAGGCTTTTTCTGAAACTACAAATGCTATAAACATAGATTCACATTTCTTTAACCTATCTTCTAAGATAAGTTGCATGGTGAATATGGCCTTCTATGTTCTTATATTTCTTTGTAACCCAAATTGGTCTTCCCCCAGATTCAGCTCTACCTATTTTAACATTTTTCTATAAATAAGCTGTGTATGTTGCAACCATGATTTTTAAATATTCACACCTGTCTTCTTTGGAACTGGAATTAAGATTAGTACCCTGTTGTTGAAGTTTGCAAGCAATTCACCTGTCTCATGTATCTTGCGTAACAGGTGGAATAGTTTTGTCATTGCAGGGAGTACTAAGGATCTCTATAATATTGAAGGAATATCTACTCCAGGTGTCTTGTTTCAGCTTGTAGCTTTCAGTGCTTTATCAAATTCTTCTTACAGTATCAAATCTCCCATCACATTTTCATCTGTTTGTTCTTCCATTTCCACAACACTGCCTTTCAAGTTCAGTATCTTGTAGAATTAAGGTCAGTTCACAGGTTGTGTCATGCCAAGTCATAATATTCCACAATGCAGTTCAAATAGCGTCATTCACACAGGCTGTCAATGGGCCATCATGTTAATCAAGTTATGTAATGTCACATCACCATTTCTTGGGTAGAAAGTTTTGACAGACTAGTCCTCTACTAATATCGGAAGCTGACCTTTTTTTCACCACACTTACTCATGTTATAATAGTGGAGTTATAGCTTTTGTGTCTCCTTAACCTCTTTTTTTATTATTTTGCTTTGTTGTCATGGCAAACTGCAAATGTTCCTTGACAACTTGGATACATTCCCACTGAGTGTTCTTCCATAAGTGAGGTCAGGTATCCGAAGACAAAAAATGATGTAGGTTTGCAATAATTGAACAGTACTGATGCCTATGCTATGTATAAAGGAGAAAATAATTTGATGAAGCAGTTTACATTAAATAACATTTTAAAGTGAAAACAATCCGCTATAATGAGGGATGAAAAATAAATTGTTAATGACGTAATTTGCTGTGAAGGAAGGAAAAAAATAATGGATGAGGTAAACAGGCCCACATATTCCCTTGTAAATATTATTTGAGATATATATGCTAGCAAATAAATGTCAATGCTTTGAAATGATGTTTCACTTTCAGCACTTTGCCACACAAAACTGATCAAGAACATATGTCACAAAGTTCACTATGGCCTAATAAACTACGTTAATGTTGTTGCCTCACTTCTGATACTATACTCCAACCTTTTATATCATAGATGGCATCTCATAACCTCACTTTTATCGTTCAGCACTGGTCTTCAGCAAATTGACAGACTTGATGTCCAGTGCGAATATACCGTGACGTGACATGACGTTGTGTTGATGTCCAGTGTGAATTAGCCTTTAAGGACCATATGGTTCATGTTTATGGCGGTAATTCTGAAGGGTGATTAACTTTAGGAATTGACAGGGATGTTTTTGTCCCAAGAGACGATTAGGCATTCCTTAGCTTTTAATATTAGTTTCAATCAGGGAGTGAAGCAGAAAACACAGGTCAACTACTTCCCATGAGTAACACTGGTGCACATGCCAGCTCAGGCATTGTATGCCCATTGGCTGTTCTGCCTCATATTGAAACATTATTAAGAAGGGAGATGAAAGGGATTAGAGAGAGAGGGAACAGCAGGTATAGCAATTTATTGCTGTTTAATTGTCCTATTCTAAGGACTGAATAACAGAGAGTCATTAAAAGTGATGACAGTGCTTACAACAAACTTCATAGCAGCTCAAAATTGAAATCATTTTCTCTTATAGCACTTTCTTCCTTCTTTTTATTTGAATTAGGAATTTACTCCTTTTTCCTTGAATGATCATTGGCATTATCCATAACAGAAACAAAAGCTCTTCTGAACTATGTAATAAATCTAAAACCAATGTTTAAATACATCACTCTTCATCTCTTCATGATGGTCACTGGATTTGCAGGATGTATATTGGCCATCAAACCAGTCTCAGGACTGAAGAGCACAACAACAACATATATTGGCTTTGCAATTTTGATAAAGCAATGCTCAGATGATCTTTTTTGACAGAAAGTAAGTCTGCTTACGTTGCCATACTTTCAAATGCCCACTGCCCTTCGAATAGTGCCAGATGTGCTTTCTGGAGTGATTTTGATTTGGCCAGGTCTCACTAAGGTAAATAACAGGACACCAATGATTTTCCTTTCCAATATTTTGCATTTTTCTCAGAAAAGTTGCCCTAACTGTTACAGCATTAGGTCTTTCCATCAGTCTGTGTTTTCCATTGTTCCATTTTCTGTAACTGAAGTCCAAAGACTAGAACTCTTCCACTCAAATGGCAACCCCCGGCGAAAACGGTTTTGTCGTGTAAAAATTTGCTACCTTTTGGCTTGTATGATATTCACCATGGTCATAAATTTCCTATACAGTACAATGAACAAGTCTTGATGGAAATAGTCCATATCAGTGACAGTTCTTCTTCCACTATTATCTTTCCTTGGAGAATAAAACTTCTGACCACAGGTTTCCATTGCCCAGACTTCTGCATATATTCTCTGTATAGTTCCTAATCAAATACTACCACATGCCTTTGCTGTATCGAGCTGCAGTGCTAATAAAATTGTGACTTTCTGTCATTGTCTTAAAGATCACAAAGAAATTTGTATATCTTGTATATGACTCCCTTTGGTTGTGTGTGTCTTGAAATTTGGTCATCTTACTTTGTAAACAAAAATAGAAATAAACTGTGATGAAAATCACATCTCTCCTGGCAGATATGTGGCATTTTCATACAGCAAACACATAAGTGAATGCTGGGTAGTGTGGTCCCTGCTATAAACTTAATCCTATCAAATGGTGCATCCATTGCAATGCGTATTGTGTGAAGTAGCAGAAATGGTGTTTGTAATCTTTTAAGGAAGTGCAAAGAACTTACTTATTACATTTTTCCCATGACCATCTTTTCTCTTAGATTGCATTACAATGTGAAAAATTGGAAGAAAAGGACACCAATTGGTGGTCCATGATTGATTCAGAGTTTAGTATTGCAGAAACTTGTGCAGAGTATTTTTGTGATAAATCAGGGATAATGGAGTGCATGTTTGCCAAATTATTTTATTATTTTTGTAACAGACTCTACTTGTAGGGCTATTATTGCTTCTTAGAAACATTATACAATAGAAACCTGAACTGTACATGAGAGGAAATTTTAAAATATCAAGAGAAAAAAGTGCTACAGCGATTTTATTTCAATTCACGGTGTTTTCTAATTGGAATAATATTTAAAAAGTGTCAGTCCTTGGAGCATTATCTGCTGTGTGTTACAGTTTGTTGTCACCAAAAATGCTCTGATGTTTCCAGTTAATTTACTTTCTTCATTTTTCTCCCTTAAGGTGTCCACTGTTCAGTAAAAATGATGACCTACATGTCAAGGCTGTGGAAGAAGAAGCAGCAAAGGCTAGAAATGAGGCTCTAGCTAAGAATCCCAATATACAATTGAAACATGATCCAACACACATACTTCCAGAACGGACTCAGCCAGATGTTCCTGATCGACATAATGTTCATTTTGTGCCGTTTAATGGAAGATATCCAGTTCATGTGAATTTACACTTGCCAGGTTTGCTTCATTTGCAAGTAAATATTAATCCTTTTTACAATGAAAATCCAGACCACATTGCTCAATTGCCTAACTATGCAGCAGGTGCAGCGGAAATTTTGCCAGCCCGCCGTCACCACAATGTACACCCTCCGCCAGGTGGTGCAGCAGAGCTGAATTGGCTGAATCCAGTAATTGCTGTAGGTCAGCAACGTTTCATGGTAGCCCAGGGGCCTCATATTGTGGTGGAAGGACCCAGACACGGTGCCAGGCTAATAGTTCCCCCTGGAATCGACAATGGGCCAGAAGCACAAGGACAACAGGACAGGCCTGCTGTGAGGCTAATAGTTCCCCCCAGATTCGACAACGGGCCAGAAGCACAAGGACAACGGGACAGGCCTGTGGAACGGGTTCAGCTGGCCAGACCGGCAGTGGGACAGGGTCAGCAGGTCGTGGCAATGGCGCAGGCGGTAGTGGCAGCAGCTGTGCACCAGCAGCACGCCAGGGTGATAGAATTGGTGCACGGTCAGCGGGCCAGGGCGGCAGAAGCGGCGCACGGTCAGCGGGCCAGGGCGGCAGAAGCGGCGCACGGTCAGCGGGCCAGGGCGGCAGAAGCGGCGCACGGTCAGCGGGCCAGGGCGGCAGAAGCGGCGCACGGTCAGCGGGCCAGGGCGGCAGAAGCGGCGCACGGTCAGCGGGCCAGGGCGGCAGAAGCGGCGCACGGTCAGCGGGCCAGGGCGGCAGAAGCGGCGCACGGTCAGCGGGCCAGGGCGGCAGAAGCGGCGCACGGTCAGCGGGCCAGGGCAGCAGAAGTGGCGCACGGTCAACGAGACAGGGTGGCAGAAGCGGCACACGGTCAGCGACCCAAAGGAGCAACACAGCGTCATCAGGTTAGGCTGGTGGCATCAGCAGGAGGGGCTCAGGCTCTGCAGGCCAGGCAAGGTGCTCAGGGACAGCAGGTGAGGTTGGCAGCAGCACAGGGACAGCAGGCAATGCCAGCAGCAGCACAGGGACAGCAGGCAATGCCAGCAGCAGCACAGGGACAGCAGGCAATGCCAGCAGCAGCACACGGGCAGCAGGCAATGCCAGCAGCAGCACAGGGGCAGCAGGCAATGCCAACAGCAGCACAGGAGCAGCAGGCAATGCCGGCGGCAGCACAGGGACAGCAGGCCCGACCTGTGGTGCCGCACCGTCTGGTTAGGCGAGCAGTGGAGGCTCAGAGAGGCAGTCCCGTGGCACACCTGCTGTTAGCAAGAGTTCAGCGGCAGCTGCCACCACCTGCAGAAGGTCAGCCTGCAGCTCAGCTGGAAGTTCCTCTAGTCAACCATCCTCCACTGGCAGCTGATGACTTTGTTGCCCAGTGGTTAGCTGCAATTCCACCCGAGCTGGAAATACCAGTCGCTCAGGATCAACAAAGACCCCAGGAACCTTTGCCACATTAGAGAGGACAAATTGTCTTCTTAAAAAACTACATTTTTAGTATCTGATAGGTGAATAATTTCAGACAATTTGTGCCAATTGTGTGTGAAGTTTTCATCACATGTTGTTGTTCAGAATCCTATTACTTTATTATCTGTGTCCCCCTAAAGGTTATGTGCTGTAAACCTGGAATAACATCATGTTATTGGATGAGAGTGTTACTGAATAAACCAGTGTGTTACTTACCTAGTATGTTTCCTATGTGGAACCAGTGCAACCTATACGGGCTGAAATGGACCCGAGTCGACTGTAAAAATATTGTATACCGTCAGTAGCAGCTGTTTACACAACCCATTTAAGCACAAAAATTTAACATTTTTCTGTGAATTCTCTCTCTACATATACAACAAAGAATGTTAAATTATGTGCTGTGTGATTGTCTCTCTCTCTCTCTCTCTCTCTCTCTATCTATCTCTATCTGTGTGTGTGTGTGTGTGTGTGTGTGTGTGTGTGTGTGTGTGAGCTTAGCTGAAAGAGCTAAACACATTAATATGTTTTTCTGAGAATGTATAAAAATATTGTAAATCGGCAGGGGACTCTCAGTTTCTCGAATAAAAAAAAAAAAAGCTTTGTGTCTCTTTTAAATAAACATCCTGTAAAGCTTTTAATTTGTGACTTCACTGTTACCAATTCATATATATGTATATCCCTTATTATTAAGTTGAAAGTCAAAAGATACTGAGCAAAAGTCTATAGAAATCATATATTATGATTTTGTATATAATATTCCATAATTTAATGTGTATTTGAAAATGGTTCATTCTGAAATTTAAATTGTCATTTTAAGAATGATTTAGCAGAGTTAACTGGGGATCCTCTGGTATATATTTTTCAAATGTAGCACAACATGTGAAGGTGTCTTGCCAAAGAAAAACTTGTACAGTGTATATTTAAGGAAAAAATACGCTTAGATTGTATTTTATGTCCTGTGTATGTGCGTGTGTGTGTCCCCCCCCCCCCCCCCTTATCAAACTGTTACAGAGAGCATAGACTGATAAAAACAGGCTCCACGGTGTGCAAAAATAGCCAGCTAGTTATCACAACAAACGCTTCTTAAGAGTTGAAGACACCTCAAAACAGTACTCTGCATATTATGCTGCATAATTTATGTAACATTCATTCTATCTTTTGGTGTGTTCTCTACTCATGTGAAGCAATTTTTAATATTCTGAACACTTTACAATTTGTGGTCTAAAACCGATACTGAGTAAAAATGATTCAGTGGTAAACTGTCAATCCCGAGCAAGTAGAGGCCAGTTAAATGATAGTGTCTTGATGAGACAGGAAAACACTGAAATACACACACTCAGGAGGAACAAGGAAATAATGGGAGATGTTTTTAAGCTTTGTTTCATAGTGGTAAGAAAATTTGAGGTGATGACATATCACTCTCAAATTCAGAGGTAGCTGTGCTAACATATGAAGCTGGTTGTATTCAGATACTTTGTAATCTATAGGCTGTATACTGTTTCAGGGTTGTCATATACTTACCTTGTTTGTTTACATCATGGAATCATTTCTATTTATGTAACCTCTATATTTTCATTATACCATAAAAGGCAAAGGCTAATCAATGGTTCTGACCATTGTTGCATGCATTTGAATCTGTTAAATACTTTTTATGGACTATCAGTAGAATCGAGGATTTCATAACTTTCTTTAAAATCATTATAATGACCTTACTGAGGGATGTTGTTCTGTCATCTAGTAGTATGTGACACAACTACTGTGGTGGAACTTTGGCACAAGTAAAAGAATTTTAAGAATGAAGGTTTTATATTGATCAGGAGATTCCGTTGTTGTTGTAGAAGTGAGATAGTGATGAGACGTGTAAGCAAAAAACATGGTGTCAGCAGCTGTGCTTGAAGTGAGTTACTACGTCGAAGCAAACACCATTTGTCCTTTGTCTAACATGGAATTTGCACATTAAATGATCAATAAAAGTTTGCTTAGAGAGAATGGGGATTAAGCTGCAGAGGAAGATAAAACATATGGCAAATTTTAATGTACTGACATAACTATCTCTAACCTACAGGGAAAAAAAGAATGCATTTACTGTGGAAGTCTAAAAACCAGGTCATGGTTCTCCCTTTCCACTCACATTCTTTTGCCACAATCATCTTGTCCCCTTCCATCACTCCACTACCAATTATTTTTGTTCTACCCCATTACAGTTTTGTAGCAGTTTTTGCTTTAAACTGTCATTTACACAAGGAGCCTGACAGCTGATTTTCTGCATTTGCAGTATTGTTTATTTATATACTTATTCATTACTCCTAGTACTGTAGCAACAAAATTACAACTAAGCCGTAGAGTGAGTACTGCATAAGACATTATTTGGCAATTTACACATGTGTGTTTTGCATGCACAGAGTGCAATGGTACTTCATCTGTTCCCCTCATGAGTATCCCTTCTGCTTTATCTCTTCAGCACTGTAAAAGTGTGTGTTGTGCTTGTATTATTTCATTTTGTATATGTTTATGAGTTAGGACATCCAAGTGTGTGATTTTTATATTTCTGCTGTTGTATTTATTTATAAGAGTTTTTAACATAATCTTTTATAATTTTATACATTATTGTAAATAATCATATGGTTCCTTTTAATTATATTCCATAGTGTTATATCTCAAAAATCAATGTTGAGCAGTTTGAATGTGATGACATTGAATATGAATATATATTGTTGTGATTTTATGACAGTATTTTACACGAACTGAAATTATAGTTTTGTATATTCTTGTGTTAAATTCTATTTTCAATAAAATTATTTTATTAAGAAGAAATTCGAAGTATCTTTCTCAGCCTCAGTCCTGTCAAGATTTCAGGGGAACAGTGTTATAACTAGGTGAAGGACCTACAGATTAAAATCTATTCTTCTCCTGAATTCCTAGTTGCAAATAAACTTTTACTTCCACATTTCATACCTAATTAAACTTTAAATTGTTAATTTTATAACACCTATGACAGCCTATTTTTATGTTAATGCCTATTAGCTTTAAAATCCTAAAATTTACAAATTTCCTTTAAAGTGAAATTTTTTGTTTTCAAAGGATTACAGTTGCTTACAAGAATTGGAGGTTGGAAGATGGAAGGTGGTATTTGAAAATCTGTAGCTCATAAAAATCCTGCAATATTTGAGTTGCAACAAAAATCTTGTTCAGTGACAGGATGCTTGGAAAACTAATTGCTAAACTTTATTGTACTTTTTTTAAATACAAGTATCCCGTAACAATACGAAGTACTTGTTATATGCATTTGTGTAGCATCTTGTTTCTTTCTTGTGTTGGGTTTCCAGCGAAAAAAGTCCCACTTAGATCGGCATGCAGATGGAGTGCTACATAAGCAGGGTGTGTACGACACGGGACAAGTGGGAGATCCAAGAAAAACCCGGAAATTTTTCGTTTGGGAAAAACCCGGGAATTTTTTAGAATTCCAGAAATTTTTCATTGTTTTAGTTTCCAGTTAAATTTTTGTAATTTTGGCTGGTAAGAATCGATATTCTAACAAAGGATATTACTGTATCCTGCTACAGCAGAATAATACTGCAACAATAAAACATGAACGAGGGGAAACAAACAAAATGCGCCACAAACAACAAAACACAGTGCTCATACAAGTGTCTGCAAACAGCAAAATGTGTCAAAGGCTTTTAGGAAGACTATGCAATGCTTCATAACAACAAATTGCCACCGATGAGCATGATGTCATAACTATTTACATTAAATTCGTTCAAGCAGTTGCGAGCGAGCTCATGCGCTCCGTTTCTGGCTACAGATGTGTGGCTGTTAGCTGTATAAGCAGTAGCAGAAAGCAGCCAGACGCTACATAGAAAATTTTACTGGCGCACCCAAGCTGTCAGATCCACGCATGCCCAGCAGGCACACATCTGTGGGACGTGGATGGGGGGGTGGGGGGAACTGGGGTGTCTGCCCCGGGCGGCTTTTTCATGAGAGGAGGTGCCAGATTCGTATTCTTGAGGAAAAAAAAAAAACCTTGTTTCACAAAGCGCCTAGCATCCAGCACACATTGGTCTAGCGATTATTCATATGATTTTGAAATGCATCCATTTTGATTTTTAACATTTTTGAACACATTCCTTGTTGATTTCTGAATAAATCATAAGTTGATTTTTGAATAGGTGCATACTGTACATGATGCCTCTGCCAGAGGAATCACGGTCGCATATAGAAATAAACTTTCGAGCAGACGAGGGGACGGGGCTGTACAAGCTAAACGGAGTGAAGCCGAATGGGTGAATGCCAATCGCTGTTTGTTATATGGCTGACTGGGTTTGCGAATGATCACCTTGTTATAATTACTAGCGAAATACATAGATTTGGACTACCAGAGTAGAAATAATTGACAAACAGGAATAACAGATAAGAAAGATCATATTATCTTCTCGGTGTCTCCAAGAAAATGAAATTTTAACAGAAAGTTTTGGCCAAATCGCTATACTAGTAAGGGCCAGTTGTACAGTCCCCGGCTAGCAGCCGCTTAAGTTCAATTCTGGGAGCAGTGCGGAAAACACGTTGTACGAACACGTAATAATGCCTAACAGGAGAATAAAAGCAGGGGAACTAAACCGGCAATTGTGACAGGGTTGGTGAAGTTAACCAGAGAATGAGTCTTGACAGTGGCAGGAATAGTTACAGAATTAGTAATGACAAGATTGTTTGTTAGAAGGAGGAAGGAGAAGAAATGGGGACATCACACAAATTATGGAAGAACGTGAAGATTCCAAATTTATACAAAAATTTTGTACTACTACTTTTCGATCGCATGCTTGAGAAGC
This sequence comes from Schistocerca serialis cubense, assembly GCF_023864345.2. NCBI lineage: Eukaryota > Metazoa > Arthropoda > Insecta > Orthoptera > Acrididae > Schistocerca > Schistocerca serialis. Next base: position 1,025,059,900 of record NC_064638.1, on the reverse strand, counting down.
TAGAGCGTATGAATGAAATGTGAAACTATTTCCCAAGTTTTTTGCCTTTAGTAGGCCTAATAGGCATTTGATATTGGTACTTCGTGAATTATATTCTGTCGTGCTATAAAAATGACCATTTGTGGCAAAACAGTCTCCTTTATTTGGTGTGTGTTACAATTGCTGCAATATTAGAGAGGCCTGTTTCGTTTCATCTAGCAGACAGTGACAAAAAGATGTAATCAGATCGAGAAATCACACCAGTCTTGGGTACTATTTGTATTAACAGCCTTTTCGATATTGGACAGCGACATTTCGATTTTCATGTAGCAAAACGTTTGACAAACTTTGGTGAGGCAATAGATTCTTTAGCAGAAAGGAAAGCATGCCATGTAAAGCTGTAACAAGATTAGAGAGAAAAATGCTAGGGCCTAAGGATTGAAGAAATGTGTACTTTCTTGCTTGTCTCTTGTCTTTGTGGTTTTGTGTATCCCATATTTAATTTTATGTCACACGAAACAGCAAGCTATTAGCGAATAAGCAATACAGACAAATTTTCTGAAGAGTTCTTGTTCTCCTGGGTACAAATAATTAAAAAAAAAAAAAAAAAAAGCAGGATGTCAAATGGGCTGACTGGGAACAGGAGAGCCTCCACAGGACATTTCAGTTTCCACTGTCATGAATATAATTTCATGGCATCCATTACAAAATATACACATTTGAATTCCAAGAGCGAAATACAGTGACATGCGATAGAGGAATGCTGTGTGAAGAGATGTGGCACTGCACTTTGGCACACTTAAGAGCAAATAACATGTCTTACATGTTCTTGAACATTTTTGCTTTTTGTGTCAGACTGTTAAGATGTGCTCTACAAAATGATGAACATTTTTTGAAACGTCAGTTTTTAAATTTTTGGCGTCCTATCTCAAAGGCATGGGGGGTCGGAAATATTGTCGACCCATGGCAGATGCGCAGTGCAGTCTGAACTGAAGTGGGGAGGTGGGTAGTTTCCATGTAACCCGTGTTTATGTTTAGTGAGTTTGCTGTTTTCTCTTTTTACTGCTCTCACGTCAAATGGAAACAAAACAATTTTCTGTTGTTGGGAGCTATCAAGTGAATTAAAATACATTCACATAATTATGAAGGGCTAAAATGTTATCAGTTTCAGATCTTATTATATTTCCACATTTCTGGCGATCAGGCATTAATCGCCTTTCAGAATGATGAAGTTATTTTTGTCGGTCTGCTGAAGAAATTTGACTTTTATTAATCTTTTCTACTGTGAGAGTCAATTTATTTGAAACAAAGTGTTTAATTTCACACTATTGTTTAGTTTCAACTGTTCATTGCATTTAAAGTGCATGTTTGCATCTTGTAGCACGTATAGCAGTATGCCAGAATAACCAAACATGAGATAATACAATACTGGTACTCCAAGAAAATTTACATCCCAAAAACCACACTGAAAATCTTAAAATCAGGTTATAATGATGTTATGCGTTAGTTTACTTATCATAGCTGGCAATCTGTCACAGCAGAAGTCCTAAATCCTCAGTCACTGTAAAAATTCCAACATCAGAAAAGTTAAAATTATAAATCGATCTCGTATTGTGTTTTAGCTGAATATTTATTACAATTTCAAAGTAATTAAAAGCATCTTGACAAATCTGAAATAAGTTGTAACATACTTACAAAAGTTGTGATCAACAAGCTACATGCTTTCTGTCCAACATCACACAAAGTACTGACTCCCTTTGCCAACATGGCTGTAACTATTTATACTTCCTTAACAATCCTCGGCATTGTTTAGAATCATTTTTTGATTAATTAACAATTAAAATTTACATTGAAAAATTGAAAATAAGTATGGCTCTGAGCACTATGGGACTCAACATCAGTGGTCATAAGTCCCCTAGAACTTAGAACTACTTAAACCTAACTAACCTAAGGACATCACACAATCCATGCCCAAGGCAGGATTCGAACCTGCGACCGTAGCAGTCACACGGTTCCAGACTGAAGCGCCTTTAACCGCACGGCCACACCGGCCGGCGGAAAATACGTATCTGATGGTATATTTACTCCAGAACAGCTAGTACACCATGATATTAGTACATGTCTGTTGTTACATTAGAGAATAAATTCTCGAGTAAGAAATTACAATAATACATTTACATTTGTTATTGATTACTAGAGGCTCCCTTCATGGGAATTGTTCCCTTCATTTACAGAGCTTCTACACTTTGAAGTGAAAGAGATTAAACAGTTATTTTTTGAGTTTTTTTTTTTTCCTGGTCGAGTTACATATTTTGTTTACATGTGCGATTCTGAATTAGACTGGAAAATGTTCATTTTAAGTGGGTCTTAATGGGCTGTTACGTTTCAACACCCCCAAAAGGATTTGTGAAACTGAAAGTTGAACAAAACATTTTCTGACAGATCTATGTAACAGTACACATTTTGCAATAAACTGGAGGAACCAGCATTTTACTTATGGTATGAGATAAATCTTATGTTTGATTCAAAACATAAATTAATTATGAAGCATTATGCAAAACTATTACTCAATAGTACAAGGCAAGAAGCTAACGTGTAACTTAAGAGTTTCAAACTACTACAAAATTCCTAAGTGTAAATGCACTAATCTGTACTTTACATAAATGTAAATGGTCTTGATGTGTGCAGTACGCAGACTGCTTTATGGATAATCTTGAAGTTTGCAGTACGCAGACTGCTTTATAGGATAAAATGTCTGACCAATGACCAGTCTTACTATTTTTCATTTGTCAAGACACTTCTGATGCTTCACTCCTGTCCTTTACAATCATTCACACATTAATTAACAGAATTATACGTAAGAGTGCAGTTACATATTACTCTGAGTGGTAATATAAGTGACTAATACATCATATTGGTTATTTTTTATAATTAATTGAAACAGCGCCAACAACTATGTGTTTGGGCCTTATATACAGGTATGTGTTCACCAATTGGGTGTGAATACACAATAAATGAATCGTAAGTGATTGGTACATCATGACAAAACATGGTTGGGCATTATACACTAGTAAGTGTTCACCACTTACGCGTGAATACACAATAAATGAATCATAAATGACTGGTACATCATGACAATAATATGAATAGGTTTTATACATTGGTAAGTTGGTTTGAGCATTATATATTGGTAAATTGGTATGTAAGTGACTGATACATCATGACAATTACATGGTTGAGCATTATACATTGGGAATTGGTTCATAAGTGATAGATACATCATGACAATAATATGAATAGGTTTCGTAAATTGATAAGTTGGTTTGAGCATTATATATCACCCATAAAATTATTTAAAACTTATTTAACGACAAGTGTTGATACGGTAAATTAGAATGATCTCAGCAATAGAGGTATATGCATGTGGACAGGGGGAAGAATAGCTTTGTACTCTGAAGTAAAAATTAAATAGGAAATTTGGAGTGTTGGCGTTGAATAAGAAAAGATGATACACCCCACAGATTAGAACAGCATTACACATGAAACAAAAATAAGCAAGTCATTCCTCACGACAATATACTGACAAAGCATACTTGCATATAAGTGAGTGTTCACAACTTTGAGCGCTGGTATAAGAAAAGAAAAAAAAAAGAAAATACATACAACAAACTTAGACATTGATAAATACTGAGAGCAGTGTAAGTGAGACATTCCTCATGATATTTACCAAACATTAGTAAGTGAGCCATTCCTTACAATATTTAACAAACATTATGCATGGTAGTACAGTGTGTAGTAGGTGAATCATTCTACTCACGATAATATATTAACAGAGCATATTTGTTTATAAGTAAGTAATCACGACTTTGAGTGCTGGTATTTAGGAAAAGGAAATACATAAGTAAATGTTTACTAATTGGGTGACAACATACAACAAAATCAGATATAAACAAATAATATAGTATGACAGAGCATAGTTACATCTAATAACACAGAAATGCTAGCTTGTTCCCCGGATCCTCCTATAAAATAGGTTTTAGTCGCTTAGTAAAACTGACACGATAAACTAGAAGGGTCTCAGCAATAGAGACCAATGCATGTGGACAGAGGGAAGGATAGCTTGGCACTCTAATGAGAAGTAAGAAATGAAACAGAAGGTTCGGAGTGTTGGGGATGAAGAAGAAAAGACGACAGACCCCAAAGACAGGAACACCCTACCCAGGGCCCCCACTGTTCCAGCACTGGAGGGAGAAGAGTGTTTGGCATTCACTGCAGAACGGACTTGACACGGCTTCACCTTCCCAGTCCCCAAAAATTAACCCCAACACTCCCTATTGACTAATCACTGAAGGATGAACAAATAGCTTTCTGCAGGACAGAGTAAATGACATATGTAATGCTGTATTGGCCAACCCAAGTAACAAATGTTAGATCCTACCAGCCGACTTACAAGTAGTCCCTCTAGTATCCGGGTTTCATCAAACATAATCAATTACTTAAACATGAGATAGTGAAACCTGTGACATATCTGAGAAATAAACATGAAAATACTAAAGTGAGGTACAGAATTACTGTATTCCTCTGATATCTGTTGCTGCTCAAACATAAATTAGTACATAAATATAATAATATAGAAATAAGGTACCCAAATTCATCGAAATACAGCATATCTCATATCAATTAATAAACAAAGTCAATTGCCTCATTGGGCAGATCATCCAAGTGTTACAATGTTCACATTATGTGAAGTATTTTCTTATGCATCAATATATTTGCTAAACACCACAGAGATAAGTGTGATAATGACAAAAAGAATTTTTTTTTTACTCTTTCAAAATTAAGCACGAGGCAGGTCTGAGATATGAAATTAAAGTTACTGGAATCTCAGCCAAGTAATATATGAGTCCCCTTTCCAATTGACAAGGCATATGTAAGTCTTACATTAATTTCAAGACATATTCAATGTGTTTATAATGTTACAAAATTTTATATAAGGCAAAGATAAAAGATATTCAAGTGGCACTATGTATAAATAAACAGTCATTAGCAGAGTGATAGAATCAATTATAGTTATGATATTGCTGTTAATAATAACTGGAGTAGGCTCTTATGTCGCAAGAAAGCAGTTTACCTCTTAGACAATGAATGATTACAGAGAATTAGGTTGCATGTGACAGCACATCACAGTATAATATATGTCAATACATCAGTAGTTCTAATTTTGTGCCTGTAAGTTGTAGATTAATTAAAGTAAGTATATTTCTTTTGAAAGGAATAGAACATTAATAATAAGTGGTTACTGAGAACCATGTTGTATGTAACAGTATGTCATTGTATTGAGTACACCGTAGGCAGAAAATATTTCAAACAGCAGTGCGTACAGATAAACTCTCATAAACTTGAGAATACATTGACAATGGGTGATTACAAGAATTATATTGCATGTAACACAGTATATCATTGTATTAAATCTAGATAGACCAGATTAAACAGATGATTATAGTGTGCATCGTATCATGTAAAGGTAGCTGTCAAGCAATTTACAAGAAACAGTCATTGTTAGCCTTTCAGACATCTATTTTCATGGAAAAATTATTTCAGTTTTCAACTGTTGAAATGCACATAGACATAATGACTGTACCACTTGTAGGATCAAACGTCCTCATTTCTTTACAAGTCAAACTCAGACTTTAGAGCAACTGAACCAACATGAACATGAACATTTCATGTAAGGAAACCACAAGGATGGATAAAGGGATTTGCCCACAATAACTGTCAAAGGCACCTTGTTCTTGTAGCATAGATGTAGTCATTCCAAATTTTTCAGCATCTTCTTGTAGGGACTGAGAGCCACCATGGCCACATGCCACCACAGAATCAGATTTACATTGGTAATTATCTGCAGGGTACTTCCCGAATATATACTGCTCAATAACCAGTTGACAGACTTCTCATTGATCGTCACCACATTAGACATATTTTGTTTAGATGTGCGATTCTGATCAGACTGGAAAATGTTCGTTTTAAGTGGGTCTTAATGGGCTGTTGCGTTTCCAGGTCGAGGCCTACTTCATTGGGAATCTGGACATATGAATGTGCACTATAAGCCGAATTATGCATTTGAGTATGGTTCGCGAAATTCCGATGCTTTTAGAGTATACTCCGCTGTCTTTTTTCTTTTACGAAATAATGTAAGATCTTTAATGAACGAACATACGCGCTTCCTACGTCATCGTAGCTGCGCAAGCGCAGTGACGCCTATTATCTGGAGCTCTCTGCCAACTGCTGAAACGAACCTATTTCTAACAGGTCGCGGTAAAATATTGCAAATGGTGGTTTACAAGGGGTTAAGCCTAGTGTATAAGACGACATTGGGTTGCACCACTCGTTGCGTGGAATGAGTTGCACGCAAATAGTTTCATATACAGGGTGTTACAAAAAGGTACGGCCAAACTTTCAGGAAACATTCCTCACACACAAAGAAAGAAAATATGTTATGTGAACATGTGTCCGGAAACGCTTACTTTCCATGTTAGAGCTCATTTTATTACTTCTCTTCAAATCACATTAATCATGGAATGGAAACACACAGCAACAAAACGTACCAGCCTGACTTCAAACACTTTGTTACAGGAAATGTTAAACATGTCCTCCGTTAGCGAGGATACATGCATCCACCCTCTGTCGCACGGAATCCCTGATGCGCTGATGCAGCCCTGGAGAATGGCGTATTGTATCACAGCCGTCGCCAGTACGAGCACGAAGAGAGTCTACATTTGGTACCGGGGTTGCGTAGACAAGAGTTTTCAAATGCCCCCATAAATGAAAGTCAAGAGGGTTCAGGTCAGGAGAGCGTGGAGGCCATGGAATTGGTCCGCCTCTACCAATCCATCAGTCACCGAATCTGTTGTTGAGAAGCGTACGACGTGCATGAACCACATGTTGTGTTGTACTTGTAAAGGCACATGTTCTAGCAGCACAGGTAGAGTATCCCACATGAAATCATGATAACGTGCTCCATTGAGCGTAGGTGGAAGAACATGGGGCCCAATCAAGACATCACCAACAATGCCTGCCCAAACGTTCACAGAAAATCTGTATTGATGACGTGATTGCACAATTGCGTGCGGATTCTCGTCAGCCCACACATGTTGATTGTGAAAATTTACAATTTGATCATCAGAATCGAGGAAGTACAGTACATACTGACGAAACTAAAATGAGCTCTAACATGGAAAGTAAGCGTTTCCGGACACATGTCCACATAACATCTTTTCTTTATTTGTGTGTGAGGAATGATTCCTGAAAGTTTGGCCGTACCTTTTAGCAACACCCTGTATGATTGTAGACCCGGCGACACCAGTGTACATTTCAGTTTCGTCGTTTTGTAGGCTCCTGAGTCGTGTCTGAAATGAAAGTTTTGGCAGCTGCACGTCGCATGAGTTGTGATGTAGTTAAAGCTTGTTGTGTGGAATAGCTGCATAAGCAAAAAATAAGAAACGTGTTTCGATTCGTGTCTGGATGAGGAAAAGACGTGAGCTTGGTTGCTCAGCAAACTTGCTACAATAATTTATAATGGAAGATCCAAGAAGGTCTTTTAACTATCTGTCACCAGAAATGTTCATGTTTCTTCTAAATAGAGTTAATTATGTGATAAGGAATAAATACTGTAATACACAAAGCCCTGTCGCTGGAACTGAAATTACGAGGGTCCACCAAAAGAAATGCACACTATTTTTGTAAAAATACTGTTTTTATTCTGCATGTGTGAAAGTTTTACAGTGTGTAAATACATCCTTCCCGCTTGTTTTCAAACTTAGTTCAACCTGTTCCCGCGAGTGGCGCCGTCACAGCATGTCTTCAAGATGGCTACTACATTTGACGTCGGTCAGAAGCAACTTGCTGTCATAGAATTTCTGTGCTGTGAAAATGAGACAGTGGGAAACATCCACAAGAGGTTGAAAAAGGTGTATGGAGATGATGCTGTCGATCGCACTACAGTTAGTCGGTGGGCAAGCAGGTTACGTGATGAAAGTGGTCACGGCAATATTGAGGATTGTACTCGCAGTGGCAGGCCTCGTACTGCACACTGCCAAGTATCACCATAAATGCTGATGCATATGTGACGACACTGAAGAAACTTCAAGCTCGACTGAGTCGTGTTCGACCACATCGGCAAAAGCAGGATGTTTTGCTGTTGCACAACAATGCATGGCCACATGCCAGTCAAAAATCCCATGGAAGTGATCACAAAACTTGGATGGACAACACTGAAACACCCGCCTTACAGTCCTGACCTGGCTCCATGTGACTATCATCTCTTTGGGAAACTGAAAGGTTCCCGGGTTCGATTCCCGGCGGAGTCAGGGATTTTCTCTGCCTCGTGATGAGCCAGTGGTTCTATGTCCCCACAAATCTTAGTGACCAATATTATATGTGAAAGCGTTGCTTTTCTTGTAGCAACACTATGTATATTAATTTAAACCATTAACGTTTCCTATGACGGCCGCTGTGGCCGAGCGGTTTTAGGCGCTTCAGTCCGGAACCGTGCTGCTGCTACAGTCGCAGGTTCGAATCTTGCATCTGGCATGGTTGTGCGTGATGTCCTTAGGTTAGTTAGGTTTAAGTAATTCTAAGTCTAGGGAACTGATGACCTCAGATGTTGTGGTGTCACTGCCAGACACCACACTTGCTAGGTGGTAGCCTTTAAATCGGCCGCGGTCCGTTAGTATATGTCGGACCCACGTGTCGCCACTATCAGTGATTGCAGACCGAGCGCCGCCACACGGCAGGTCTAGAGAGACTTCCTAGCACTCGCCCCAGTTGTACAACCGACTTTGCTAGCGATGGTTCACTGACAAAATACGCTCTCATTTCCCGAGACGATAGTTAGCATAGCCTTCAGCTACGTCATTTGCTACGACCTAGCAAGGCGCCATTACCAGTTACTATTGATACTGTAAATACTGTACCGTCAGGGGCGACGTTCACCATTAATGGATTAAAGTTAAGTATTCCACCAGCTGCGTCCGCTTTTTCTAAAGTCTAATTTCCTTGTCCTATTCCAGATCTCACGCCAGCCTGCGTGAGCTAAAACGCGTGCCTTGCGGCTTCCTCTAGTAACACAGTGTTGGCTCTTCTACCAACCACAACAGATGTTAAGTCCCATAGTGCTTAGAGTCATTTGAACTTTAACTATCTGTGTGTTCGCGCTACTTAACAGTGGTTGAAATTGGCTGACAATATCACCTATCTTATACTCTGTATATCTGCTGTCATCGGCTGGCGAGATCACGTGACATGAGCTGTGATGCTTACAAGACCACATCGCAATCTCGATTTCAATGCTTCAGATAGTAACATGTGGTATTTGGTGGAATTCGCAATTATACTTTCGTAATACGAAAATATGCAGCGTACATATTGCTGCACATCAAAGATCTTTCCAAAACGTGTTCTCCCCCACCCCCCACCCCTCAAGTTTCGTTTTCTAAAGTACTGAGACATTCTATGCTGGTGTATAAAACCATAGCCATTCAAAGGATTGATAGCTTTTACAGTTTGAGGGAAAGTATAATGTCACTTAACATGGAGAAAGTAAATTTTCACGCGGGAGAAAATGTATTTTTAACCGGGAAATCCAGGAATTTTTTTTCCTTGTCCACGTATACACCCTGATAAGGCAAATATTAAATGAAACTGAAGCAAACAGTGTGAACAGAGACATCTGATGAATGCACCAAAAAGAGCCAGTTATGCAGTGAATTGTGACATGCTATTGTAGCAGCAAACCTTCCTTTTCGAAAACTAGTAAACCTGTTTTCAAAGGTTTTATTAAGAAACACTGCCATCAGACTGCTCCTGCAGAGTCAACATTGCATAAAAATTTGTGGATACAACTTACACTGACGCTTTGCAAAAAACCCAAGTGGATATTGGGGAGTCTTGGATATGGATTTCTGTTAATGCACCTATTGACATTTGTAATTGGTACAGTGCAAGTCAGTCTGTTGGCAAGTTGGACCCAGACGCACCATCTGGGACTTACTTGATTTGTTCAAAACAACTTCCAAAGACTAACCAGCATACAGGTGCGCAGTTTGTCAACAATGGGCTGAAGGTGCTATATTCAAATGGCATTGATTAAAGAAAATGCTCTGGACCTTCACAGAAGCTGCTGCACACATCGTTGCAGTATTTCAAGTGTTCTACCCTTTCTACATCTACATCTACATTTATACTCCGCAAGCCACATAACGGCGTGTGGCGGAGGGCACTTTACGTGCCACTGCCATTACCTCCCTTTCCTGTTCCATTCGCGTATGGCTCGCGGGAAGAACCAACGTAAAGTCCCGAGCGACTGGAAAAAAGCACAGGTGACGCCTGTATATAAGAAGGGTAGAAGAACGGATCCTCAAAATTACAGACCAATATCCTTAACATCGGTTTGTTGCAGGATTCTCAAACATATTATACATAAAATAATGAATTTCCTTGAGACAGAGAAGTTGCTGTCCATGCATCAGCACGGCTTTAGAAAGCATCGCTCCTGTGAAACACAACTCGCCCTTTTTTCGCATGACATCTTGCGAACCATGGATGAAGGGTATCAGACAGATGCCATATTCCTTGACGTCCGGAAAGCGTTTGACTCGGTGTGCCACTGCAGACTCCTAAGGTACGAGCATATGGGATTGGTTCCCAAATATGTGATTGGCTTGAAGACTTCTTAAGTAATAGAAACCAGTACGTTGTCCTCGATGGTGAGTGTTCATTGGAGGTGAGGGTATCATTTGGAGTGCCCCAGGGAAGTATGGTAGGTCCGCTGTTGTTTTCTATCTACATAAATGATCTTTTGGATAGGGTGGATAGCAATGTGCGGCTGTTTGCTGATGATGCTGTGGTGTACAGGAAGGTGTCATCATTGAGTGACTGTAGGAGGATACAAGATGACTTGGACAGGATTTGTGATTGGTGTTAAGAATGGCAGCTAACTCTAAATATAGCTAAATGTAAATTAATGCAGATGAATAAGAAAAAGAATCCCATAATGTTTGAATACTCCATCAGTAGTGTAGCGCTTGACACAGTCACGCCGATTAAATATTTGGGCGTAACATTGCAGGGCGATATGAAGTGGGACAAGCATGTAGTGGCAGTTGTGGGGAAGGCGGATAGGTGCGCAGTTTGTCAACAATGGGCTGAAGGTGCTATATTCAAATGGCGTTGATTAAAGAAGGTTCATTGGTAGAATTTTGGGAAGATGTGGTTCATCTGTAAAGGAGACCACTTATAAAACACTAATACGACCTATTCTTGAATACTGCTCGAGCGTTTGGGATCCCTATCAGGTCGGATTGAGGGAGGACATAGAAACAATTCAGAGGCGGACTGCTAGATTTGTTATTGGTAGGTTTGATCATCACGCGAGCGTTATGGGAATGCTTCAGGAACACGGGTGGGAGTCTCTGAAGGAAAGGAGGCGTTCTTTTCGTGAATCACTACTGAGGAAATTTAGAGAACCAGCATTTGAGGCTGACTGCAGTACAATTTTACTGCCGCCAACTTTTTTTTCGCGGAAAGATCACAAAGATAAGATAAGAGAGATTAGGGCTCGTACAGAGGCATATAGGCAGTCATTTTTCCCTCGTTCTGTTTGGGAGTGGAACAGGGAGAGAAGATGCTAGTTGTGGTACGAGGTACCCACCGCCACGCATCGTATGGTGGGTTGCGGAGTATGTATGTAGATGTAGATGTAAGAAAGACTGCGGGAAAGACTATGTGCGCGCTCGAATCTCTCTAATGTTACATTCGTGATCTCCTCAGGAGGTATCAGTAGGGGGAAGCAATATATTCGATACCTCATCCAGAAACGCACCCTCTCGAAACCTGGACAGCAAGCTACACCTCGGTGCAGAGCGCCTCTCTTGCAGAGTCTGCCACTTGAGTTTGCTAAACATCTCCGTAATGCTATCACGCGTACCAAATAACTCTGTGACGAAACGCGCCGCTCTTCTACGGATCTTCTCTATCTCCTCTGTCAACCCAACCTGGTACGGATCCCACACTGATGAGCAATACTCAAGTATAGGTCGAACGAGTGTTTTGTAAGCCACCTCCTTTGTTGATGGACTACATTTTCTAAGAACTCTCCCAATTAATCTCAACCTGGCACTCGCCTTACCAACAATTAATTATATGTGATCATCCCACTTCAAATCGTTCCGTAGGCATACTCCCAGATATTTTACAGAAGTAACTGCTACCAGTGTTTGTTCCGCTATCATATAATCATACAATAAAGGATCCTCCTTTCTATGTATTCGCAATACATTACCTTTGTCTATGTTAAGGGTCAGTTGCCACTCCCTGCACCAAGTGCCTATCCGCTGCAGATCTTCCTGCATTTCGCTACAATTTTCTAATGCTGCAACTTCTCTGTATACTACAGCATCATCCGCGAAAAGCCACATGGAACTTCCGACACTATCTACTAGGTCATTTATATATATTGTGAAAAGCAATGGTCCCATAACACTCCCCTGTGGCATGCCAGAGGTTACTTTAACGTCTGTAGACGTCTCTCCATTGAGAACAACATGCTGTGTTCTGTTTGCTAAAAACTCTTCAATCCAGCCACACAGCTGGTCTGATATTCCGTAGGCTCTTACTTTGTTTATCAGGCTGCAGTGCGGAACTGTATCGAACGCCTTCTGGGAGTCAATCAAAATGGCATGTACCTGGGAGCCTGTATCTAATATTTTCTTGGTCTCATGAACAAATAAAGCGAGTTGGGTCTCACACGATCGATGTTTCCAGAATCCATGTTGATTCCTACAGAGTAGATTCTGGGTTTCCAGAAATGACATGATGCGCGAGCAAAAAACATGTTCTAAAATTTTACAACAGATGATGTCAGAGATATAGGCCTATAGTTTTGCGCATCTGCTCAACGACCCTTCTTGCAAACTGGAACTACCTGTGCTCTTTGCCAATCATTTGGAACCTTCCATTCCTCTAGAGACTTGCGGTACACGGCTGTTAGAAGGGGGCAAACTCTTTCGCGTACTCTGTGTAGAATCGAATTGGCATCCTGTCAGGTCCAGTGGACTTTCCTCTGTTGAGTGATTTCAGTTGCTTTTCTACTCCTTGGACACTTATTTCGATGTCAGTCATTTTTTCGTTCGTGCGAGGATTTAGAGAAGGAACTGCAGTACGGTCTTCCTCTGTGAAACAGCTTAGGAAAAAGGTGTTTAGTATTTTAGCTTTAAGCGTGTCATCCTCTGTTTCAATGCCATTATCATCCCAAAGTGTCTGGATATGCTGTTTCAATCCACTTACTGATGTAACATAAGACCAGGAAAAAAAAAAATGGTTCAAATGGCTCTGAGCACTATGGGACTTAACATCTATGGTCATCAGTCCCCTGGAACTTAGAACTACTTCAACCTAACTAACCTAAGGACAGCACACAACACCCAGCCATCACGAGGCAGAGAAAATCCCTGACCCCGCCAGGAATCGAACACGGGAACCCGTGCGTGGGAAGCGAGAACGCTACCGCACGACCACGAGATGCGGGCTAAGACCAGAACTTCCTAGGATTTTCTGTCAAGTCGCTACATAGAATTTTACTTTCGAATTTACTGAACGCTTCACGCATAAAACCTATCCTAACCTAACCTAACCTAACCTAATCTCATCAAGCCCTCCTTACGCTAACTTTGACATCGCTTAGCTTCTGTTTGTCTGAGAGGTTTTGGCTGCGTTTAAATTTGCAGTGAAGTTCCCTTTGCTTTCGCAGTAGTTTCCTAACTTTGTTGTTGAACCACGCTGGGTTTTTCCCGTCCCTCACAGTTTTACTCGGCACGTACCTGTCTCAAACGCATTTTACGATTGCCTTGAACTTTTGCCATTGTCAGTGTTGGAACAGAAATTTTCGTTTTGATGTGTTAGGTAGTCTGAAATCTGCCTCATATTACTCTTGCTAAACAGATAAACCTTCCTCCCTTTTTTTATATTCAGGGATGCTGCAACGGCTTTATGATCACTGATTCCCTGTTCTGCGCTTACAGAGTCGAAAAGTTAGGGTCTTTTTGTTATCAGTAGGTCCAAGATGTTGTCTCCTTTAGTTGGTTCTCTGTTTAATTGCTCGAGGTAATTTTCGGATGCTGCACGTAACGTATCACGTGGTATCAATCTAATAGCATATCACATAAGGCAAGAATTCCACGAGGTAAATAAATTGATTTCCATAGTAAAGAAAGTTGTTGTAAGACACCATCAAGGATACAAGCATTCAAAGAACAAATTCCAGATATCCCATTACCACCTAAACTTGTTACCCACTGGGGCACATGGATAGCAGAAGTGGACTACAATAACCATCTCTCAGTAGCCCAGAAGCTAACTGAAAAGTTCACTAAAGGATGCCATCTTTGTACCTTCAGCTAGACAATTACTCAAAGAATCCTTCAATACAATGGGGTTTGGCTTATATTACAGCCGACTATACATTTATGGCAAGAATTATTTCCCTATTAGGAGTCTCAAGGAGACCCATCTCACAAGCACATTTCTTTACTGGTGGAAATTAAAAATAAAATTAATGAAACAACATGTGAAGTGGGAGGACAAGTATGAGCAAAAATGCACAAAGTTTGGTGAACAACACCACCCTGAAGGACTTGGGGACAACAGCATAGATGCTTAGCAGAAAACCAGTTACCCAATTGCAACATTGCTGTCCAACATGTGTTGAAAGTGAAGTTTGCCCTTTCACATCCATTGATGTAGAACATTACTTTTTGGGCATATAAATTAATACTGACAAGCGCCATAGTTTTTCTCTGGAAAATCTAGAAAAGGTTTGTTATTTACTATGAAGCCAACTATGATCTGAATGTTTTAAAACACTGGTATGTCTGGCATTTAATATCATACATTACATATTACAAGTATTTTGGCATATGGTTATAATTGTTTCGTACTATATCTCTATCTTGGCAAAACTAGGAAGGTTTGTGATTAGTATAAAGGGCATTCAAAAAGAAACAAGCTGGAAGCGTAATTACAAAAACCAGTACCTGTATGATAGAAGTATTGACCGTGGCTGTTGAGACACTTACCCCACTGTGACAAGGCGGTGAACGGCGACTCATAAAATTCCCAGGGCTGTGATGTCAACCACTTCCACACGTACAACTGGACGTCGTCGTCCGAGGTGAATCGAAAAGGTTACGGTGACGTTCTTTTTTAACCAAGATGGCCCCCTTCTGATTCAATTCCTCCAGCATGGGACAAAAGCGAATGCCCAGCTTTACTAGAAACCTTGACCACCCTTCATCAAGCGATCAAATCAAAATGAACATGTCATCTCACCCTGTGTGGTCATTCTGCTCCACGACAATACAAAGCCTCATACGACCAACACAATCGCGGCAGTCCTGCAGAAATTCAAATGGGAAGTTCTTGGCCGTCCTCCATACAGTCTGGACTTCTCTCCCTGTGATCGCGCTATTTCTGGTCCCCTTAAAAAGGCTCTGAGGGGCAAACGATTCACCTCGGACGACAACGTCCAGCTGTACATGCAGAACTGGTTAACATTGCAGCCCAGGGAATTTTATGAGACAGCCATTCACCGCCTTGTGTCACAGTGGGACAAGTGTCTCAACAGCCAGGGTCAATACTGGTTTCTGCAATTATGTCCCCGGCTCGTTTCTTTTTGAACTCCCCTTATATAACATGCTCATTTGTCAACCCTGTCCATTTTACATTACATTTAATTTTCTGCATAATACTTTTTGGACCTATTTTAGGTTTTATGTAGCCTAAATGTGGTACTGAAAGAGCCTGTTTAAGGCACCTAAAATTCATTTTTTATTACCTATAAATCCATGGCCTAATTGTAACTGTGTAGGCCAGTGAAAGGTTTATAGTCAAAGCAAACACTAGGTGTCATTCCTGTTGCTATAAAAAGCACTATCTGCACCCGTATGTTGTCAAAATTTATGAAACATGACACTGAGTACACTAAACTCTCGCTAATACAGCCCTCAGTAGTCCAGCCTCTCAGTAATCCAGCACACTTCCAGCTTCTAGTCGTTCAACCTGAAATGACGCCCACAATAATGAAATTTCGTCTGCAACGTTGTTAATTAATTATAATGTTCAGCATTCCTGTACACTTTGAAATTGTGGCTTTCCTTACGGATCATTATCATGGCTTCTAAAGGGAAACACGTTATGCTAGACCTCAAGCAGAAAATCTAAATTACGTATAAACTGATCTGAGGTTCTTCACAAAAAACCATTGTTGCTCGCAGCAGTGTTGGACGAGCAACTATTTATGACCAAACTTCAGCATAAAAGAGGTAATCATAAACTCACAGGAAAGTTACGATGAAACTGATGAAGAAGAGGACATAGGAGGAGAGAACATGAGGATATCTCAAACTGCTGGTACTGAAGCTGGAGACGTCTCCCTGGAGTACATTATGCAACAATCAGACACATGGCAGTACCTACGAAATGCTCGTAACGCCTTTGTGTGATAAAGCATACTACCATCACGTATCATCATGGTGACAACTAAAACTTTGGGACATGTTTCATAGTGAATGTCGATTGATACTAATATGCATGTATACACTCAAGGGCTACGTTTTCTGTAAAAATGAATGTATCTCTTGATTTGATAAAGTGTTTATTCTAAATTTTTAGACACTCTAAACAATCTGGCACTTCCAATAATCTGACACCGATATGTGCGAGGAGTAAGAGTCTAGTGTAGTTACGTATACTCAATAACACAAAAATCAGACCAACCCTGAATTCCAACCTGACTGTATGCAACCAACATAGCATAGCTGTGTTACAGTCGTTTGGCTATACGCAGTGGGCACCTCAAGAGACCACTGCTCTCCATGGTATCTAGTCCAGATGTAAACTAATACCGTCATACAACAGATATTAGAAAACACGTTATCAGATGTGAGACAGTCCTTAACACTTGTAAATTAAGCTTCATTACAATAAGTCACACTGCAGAAGTGTTCTGCATTCCTGACATGACGAGATGTTGTTCGTGATCCAAATTTGAACCCATTGTTAACCAAATAAAGCTTGCATGTCTGATCGAGATTCGATTAGGCATAAAGACACGCAAGATATCGAAGTGTTCACCAGTATCAGTTTACAAGGTCGAATGTCCAAATCCGAAAATAAATGACGATACGTTAAGCACTGCATCAGGAACACCATGAAGTCTATATTGCTCTTGAGAAGTAATGAAGAAAGGTATTTAATAATGTGAAATGCCATGAAGTAAAGTTATGGTGGCGGTTGGGAACTAGAAGCCAGTACGTTTATGATTTGTTAGCTAAGCACAATCAAATATTAAATACGTGATATTGGAAACTGAAATGACAATACAAATGATTTTTGCCTGGCAGGAATTTGAAACCGGCACCTTTTGCTATTGTCTGATAACTACGAATAGACATGGAATATTTATAATTTCTTCACCAGTAGCAAGATGTCTACATATTCGTCTATAGGTAAAACAACGAATAGTTCTGTGCTGCCTGAGAGCCCAGCTCTATGCATATCATCGTTGTTGACTGCACACCAACAGGTCTCAGCTATCAAATTTTGTAGTTAGGATCGCGCCGTTCATAGGGAACTGGAGGAGTCTGGCATCGTGGGGAAACAACGAAATGATGGGACATTTTAATCTCGAAGTGCTCAAAACTAAAGAAAAATTGGAGTAGGAGCTTGAATCGGACCAATATTTTCAAAGTCTCAAGGTCGCGTAAAATAAGAATTGCAGAACCTATGACGTTACATGACGATTGGTTTGTGAATTAAAGTAACATTACTAGAGTAAGAAAGCCTTCTAGAGACAGAGTTTCTGCAAGGAGTGACTTCCACCTCTGACAGCCAAAACTAATCTAACTCTGTTCCAGTCAGCAGTGAATGAACATGTGTAATGTTGATTTGGAACCACAGCACAGTCCTGCGTTCTTTACTTTGCACTATTGGAGGTGCAGAGGGTATGTTTGTAGCTGTTAAAAACTGATACCTCCAGCGTGAATCGAACGCACATCTTAGCCATTATAAGCTAGCCTCAGTTCAACCAACCACCGAATTTCACATGTTAGTATCATGTTTTTGCCATAATGGGGTGCGCAGCACACGGTGCGAGAAATATAGACTTCTACTTGAGCTGTTGTGAATAACCTCTTCGTGGTCTTTTATTCAACATCATGCAGTTCCAACGCAAAGACGTGATATCAAACCCATTCTTTTCCTTCCTTTTTTAAGCCGTATTCCATATTTCTGCTAATAGCATTAGTGAGACAGAAGGTAAGAGCCGGTTTCGTTCATTCTATAACCCGCAATTAATAGAAAAATCTTGCGCAAACATTTTTGAGAAAGGGCTCTTGAGTGTCTGTCATAGTAATGCCAATTTCGGCGCCATCAGCCAGCGGCCCGGCATCTGGCCAAGTGATCGCAATGCGTTGAACATGGGGCCGGTGATCTCCAGCGGACTTTTCTGCGCTCGAATTAGCAAGTATAACATTATGTAACGTTGCGTTTGTAGTATAGCTCGTGCCATGACAACTTGAATACTTCTCATTTTTGACATTATGAGGAGCGTCGTTTATGCATTAGAAACGGAGTCTAAAACAGAGTGAATCTAACATTGGGACATGTATTCCATTTGTGTTTAATTTAAGGGGCGAAAGTAATGGAGGCAATTCGAAGCACCTGTGCCCAGCATTGACTGAATGTTGTGGAGAAAGTCAAGTTCTATCATTTCAAGTACGATCATTTTGAGATAAATAATCACCACAGTCAGATAAACAGGCGTTGATGAAGAACGTTTCTGCGATTTACTACTATGGTCGATGACATATGTATTCGGTAACTGGCTAGTGTGACACTTGCCTTCATTAGTCACATTGAAGTTGAAAGAAAGGAACGAGGAATACGGTCCAACGTCTCGTCGAAAACGAGATTAGACACGAAGCAGTAAAGATGAGGAGGGAAGTCATCTGTGTCCTTTCAAAGGATTGATCTTGGCATTTGCCGTGATAGGTTTGAGGAGGTAAACCTAAATCAGTGCAGCGTGATGGCGATTTGAAGTACCGTATGATAACTTCATAAGGAAAAAACAGTGGGTAAGCCATAACAAACATTATGTCAAACTATGGCCTGTACATGTCCACAAAATGTATTTTTATTGATATACATTTGATGGCACAAAGAAGGCGCTTTTTGTTATTAACTGCCACACAGGGGTGTGTCCATCGCAGTTGACATTTGTTGCCAACAAATGAGATGCCTTACAGTTGCAAAGCAACAAATGCGAGCTGGAGACAACGGCAAGGAGCTTGATTGGCAAACGCGCCTACGGCACGTCTTCTAATCAGGCACCCGCGTGTTTACCTTTCTAGCCTCTTATCGTTCAACCACCAAGAAAGTTGGTTTTTGTTTTCTTTTGTTTGTTTTGATTTGGCGAATGTGCTTTAAATTTGGCTTAACTGAGAATCAGCAAGTCGCTACATGCGTGGGATTGAAAGACGACCTGCACATCGTCAGACAGTTTGCAATAACGTTGAATGTATTGTTGACATTTCCTCTGATATTTGTCACTCTTTTGTTCAATAATCTGACGGGAAAAACAATTAATTTGGACTACACTAATACTACTAGTGTCTCATGGTAATACCATACAATGAATGGCTATCGTAATTAAATGTGAATTCTTTCGTCATTTTGTTTCTTACCACTAGATCTACTGGTTTCTGAACATAGCAAGACGTCTTGTTGATGTTGTGGTCTTCAGTCCTGAGACTGATTTGCTGTAGCTCTCCATGCTACTCTATCCTGTGCAAGCCTCTTCATCTCCCAGTACCTGCTGCAGCCTACATCCTTCTGAATCTGCTTAGTGTATTCATCTCTTGGTCTCCCTCTACGATTTTTACCCTCCACGCTGCCCTACAATATTAAATTGGTGATCCCTCGATGTCTCAGAACATGTCCTACTGAAACGTCCCCTTAGAAAAATTATTGAATTACTGTGCTGATAAATCCCTTACGTTATATGATTTTGAAACAGCTGAGCAGAACTGAACGTACTCAGACATTTCGCTCTTTACCTATTCTGATCAACACTAAACTGACACACAATATTTTTAGCACAACGCAATCTGACTTTCAAAAATCCCTACGAAAGAATGGCCCTGACTGACATTAACCTATACCATTCACAAATCACTTACCTCACAAAACAAAAATCTTCGTTACTCTAACTACTGCCAGCTAAATAAAAGATTCAAACTACTGAAGGCACTAGCTACTGATAGGCATAGTTAGCAAATGAAAGATTTTGATAGAGAACAAACAATGTATTTACCTTAATAGTTTTCAAAAGTCATAATATATATAGCAGTTCATGACATCCATTCTTACAAATGTACTGTTTCTGATGGACACACGTCCAGATCATCCGCTCTCAAAAACTCGCCATCTCACTTCCCCGCATCCACCACTGCTGGCGGCTCACCTCCAACTGCGCAACGCTACGTGCTGTTAAGAGCCAACAGCACAACACTACAATAGCCAACAACAATGCAAACCAGCCACAGACTGCACACAGCACAGTCAGTGATTTTCATATAGAGCGCTACGTGGCGTTACCAACAAAAGAACCTAAACATCCTACTTACATAGCCCCCATGCTCCCCACAAAAAATTTTGCAAATTGTTTTGGGCAGTGGCCAATACAGATTTGAAAATTTTTTTCATAATTACAATAACAAAGAAATCAAATGCACACACTTATCGATACAATGTTGGTCAAAAGCTAAAATTTTCTCACAGTCCATAACGACAGACCTGATCGTTCATCACAGTAAAATTGCACTGTTTTTTTCTTTTTCTTTCTCAAAGTCTGAGCAGTACAAGAGAATGCACACAGAAGTAGTGGCTTTTCATGCAGTCTTGAACAAGTAGTGTTGTCCTTCCAACGGAAAGACAGTGCTGACTCTTGACATGCAGACAAGTAATGGGCCACAACAGAGCAAGCTCACCCCAGAGTCAGTTGAAGTTTTGAAGAATATTGGTAGGTAGGTCATCACAGAGCAGACCCACTGTAGTCCTGGTAGAGATTACGATATTGGTGGGCCATAAAAGATACCGACCCAGTGTAGTCCTTGTAGAGATGGCCAGCAGCCATCTGTTGCGACTGTGCAGGTGCACAATCACCATCGAAGAGTCTTGCGGACAATATAGCAAGTCCATAAACCACCATTTGTGCACTCACTAAGTTTTTGGAATTGTCCTTAGAACCAGCAATGCTGTTAACCAGTCCCTTGCTGAATTATTAAGACACGTGCAAACACTAACAGTCGCAACTTCTCATCTATTGAGCGTATACTATGACCAACAGACATGTGTGCAGTGAAATGTATGCTTACAAGGTACTTAATTTGTTCAACTGGTGTCCATTACAATTTTATAACATGAGAGTACAATAACAAAGGTACAGAAAACATCATTACAGAACACAATAGTACAGATAACATTTGTAGTAATATAGGCTTTACAAAAGAATAGAAATAGACATATACATCAGTGTTACAGGAATTTTGACATAAGTAAATATATAAAATAATGAGAATAGTTTTCGAAACATTAATTTCACACATAAGCATTGAAACAGAACAGAATTAATAATGTCTATAAACATCTTTACAAAGAAAATAACATACTATTAATGCAAATTATATTTGAGGATAACAGTAAACCTCATCATAGTGAATGTAGCTTAGTACTAGAAAAATTCTACAACATAAATCGTATTAGCTAAACACATAAAGACACGAAAAACACAAATACACAAGAGTACACAAACACACAGCAGAATAGCACAGGAGGAAAGGACCGGGTTTGTTTTCAGTGTAACATTTGGTACTGCAGTCCAACCCAAAACTTCATTCCATAGATCTTTCGTCTTATTTCAACATTTGTTTCCTCCAAAAAAATCCTCTCCAAGCATGCTTCCTGTATTTATATGTTCACATATTTCTTACCTCATTATTTATTTTCCATTATCTTACCTCATCATTTATTTCCCAGAAAATCCTACATAAACCTGTTGTCCCTAAACCGTAATTTTTGTTCATATCCTCTTTCAAAATCCTTTTTTGGCCAAACCATTTTCTTATAGTTTCTCAATGCATTTCATCCAATTCATCACAACTCGCTCTCATGTGTAGCCTACCCCATCTTAAGCTAACTTAAATCTACTGAGCTCAGATGCTAAACTAAGGGACGAGGCAATGCAGCAGCACAAAACAATTAACACAAACAGCAATGACAAAAAATACAAATTGGCAAAACTAGCAGCAGTAAATCTAAATTGGCAAAGCAATTGCAATATTACAACTAATATAAGGCACTGTGCAGCAAACAACAAAAATAAATCAGTAGTAAAACTGGCTTAACAGAGTAATACAAAGTGAAATTCAGTAGCACTATGCCTGGCAAACAGCAGCAGCAAATGTAATAACTTATATCTAAACATGACAAACCCACAAGCAGAAAAAATAGTACACTAAAGACAACAATGCAGATAAGGGAAATGTATATTCACATCTTAATGTCTATGTAATTAAAGTGGTGCACCACAAAAACTTATTCTACAAAAAATTACCAAGTACCTGAAAAGAAAATTATGTATGCAGTTACTGTCATTAGTCCCTTCTTATTGTTCTTTCCTTTCCAAGTGCTCCTTTTTCGAAGAATGTGGATCGTAAAATTATTATTTAATAGATCTGTTGACAGAAAGTGTTCACATTAGCAAATGCATTTAATTTTATTTTATAAAACCAATGCTGCAACACAGCTGGAAAACAGATATCAAATGAAATAAGCAACTATGTACAAAGCATAAAAATATCATTCAATAGTCATGTGGCATTTCATAAGTTAGTAGAAATTCTCTCAATTGTCGTAGAAAGACACTTGTCATAATCAGGTGTGCAGATGTAAGAATATTTCCCATCAATTCATAAGCATTTCAGTAAGTAGCACAAAGTACGTGCTCCACAGTATAATCATATGTTTCCAAGTAATAGCGTGTCATATTTGCGATGCTTTCTACAAAGGAATGTCAATAGCGAGGTTAATGGCCTCTTTCCTCACCACCTAATGGCTTTTTCTCAAGGCGGCTGGCACACCTGGCCGCTCACAACGCATTACGCCACGGTCACTTACCTTTCTTACCGAAATATTTACGACAGCAGTTTCCGCTACAGTGACAGTCTCATATAAAAATTTCACCGGCCGAGAATTTGCGTTACAAATGTGTAGAAACAAAAGCCTATAAATATAACAGTGTCCAAAAAATTTTCGTCGGCATTGTGATACATTCACACATTTCCACACATTTCATAACTCTTAAAGTCCGATTCTTGGTTTCCAACATCCTTTTTCACAAGTCAGAGTCCCTAACCACTACTCATTATTCCTTACCTTATTACACATATACATATTCGTCGACACTTCTTCAATATTTCATCATAATAAATACGTAGCATAATCAAATTCCTCATATAGCATCAGCTTATTGATCATAAACGTAACTCAACAGCATAATACACATCATCGTCGTAATAATAACATCATAGCACCTCAGTCAAATCTCAAAATCGTCGTAGCTTCTTCCAATAATGTTAAAACCTAAAAAAAAATTCTCTGCTCATTTCAATAGTGTCATCTACCTCAAACGTACTTTAAAAATCATGATCCCATACCAAATACATCATTCAAAGCTCTCATATTATCACAATGGTTCCGAAAAACTATGAAGAGTTCACAAAGTACATACAAAATACAGTTTCATAAGTATGAAGTTATCCAACTGTGTAATTGCGTAAACATCTATCACTGAAGTAGTAAAAAAATGTTTGTTTCTCTGTTAAATAATCAGGTAGCTGTGTAATTCTGTGTTGGAGAAATATGGTACCGATGTGTAAAGTTGTATAAGCAAATACCATATTAGCTAGGGCTCCTTGTGCTTGCCACACACATGGTACACAAAGTAAACGTGTACCCCCCTGAGGATTAATGTAATTATACCCTCAGGTGTTACAGATTACAGCAATGGAATGAAATGTATCACGGAAAACTTTCTTTGTAATTCAAAAATATTTAAAAATAAATGTTTTAAGTACAAAATTAATCACTCAAATACGTGTCCTGTAGCGCTAAATGTGCGTCTTGCTGTAAGATAATTCTGTGGAAGTGTCGTAGTTATCGTCCTCTGTAAGCAAAGTTCTGCTGAAGTCAATGTACTCACCTCATCATAAACAAAAGTGAAATGCTTTGTGTATAGATATCTTAGTTATTACGCTTATTGCCGTGATGAAGAAAGTACTGTACTGTAACGTATTGTTGTGCTACGGAAAAGGCTGTCTCATTGTAGCTATACCACAAAAGTTACTACTAAAACATGTTTTACTTTCCAGAATAATACAGAAAAACTGTGCAGATATAAAACAGATACACCGCAAAGCAACAATGTAAATTGTGTCACACATTAGTAGCGTCGTGATATAGTCGTGTAGCTGTCAAATAAACTAACCACTGTGTCATCTGGTATCTCTCAGAAAGCACTTTAAATCCATAATGTATTTTCAAGTAAACCAAAATGTTGCAATAAAATCTCATTAGCAGTACTGTTATATGTTCTAAGTATGTAAGACTGATAGTCGTTACGTAATCGTGCAACTAACAAGCAAGAATGTACAAATAACAACACTGTGTCGTCTGTTCACTATAACAATGCATTCGTAATTTCTGTTTAAATAAGTTCTCTTGGTTCCTGACTGGATATTTAACTTCAAACATTGTTGCATGTTAACAGTTTCTAAGTCTGCCAAAGCATACTGGAAATGTTAAGTGAAAAGTTTTATGGCAAAGACAAAGCTAAAAACCAGATTATCTTTCAATAAACGGTTTCACATGTGAAATGTGGTGTAAACCTTTACTCGTCCTAGTACGCAGTGTTTCAACTTCAACGCAATTATCATGTGGTATACGTCGGTAAGCAATGCTAAAATTTTTCTCAAGGTTAGCGTCTATGTTATTTTTCTGTGTGAGCCAGCCGGCGCACGTAGCTGCCTGCGGTGCGAGTCATTGTCTGTCTCTTTGTTGGTGCGCGTCGTTATTAGGATTAGGAGACCTAACTTCTACAAATTCACCTTGCCGAGAGTGCCCTGTTCTGTTTGAATCCCGCCAGTTCTGATGCAATTCAGGTCTGTCGTTACGATTATATCGTCTGTCGTCATGTCGGTAATTTCTGTAATTAATTTCTTGTCGGTCACGTGGTGGAGAACTTCTCCCTGAGTCGTAACTGCGCGGAGGATCGTTGTGTCTGACGTTATTCTGTCTCCCTTGATTATAATTATTTTAGTTCCCATATTGTCTGTTTCTATGGTTGTCTCTGTCACATTCATTACTATGGAAATGCGATTTTTCTCTGTAATTATTGCAACTCCGCCAACGGTTGTCATACGGGTGGTTACTGTTTTGGTCACGATGTGCGTTGTAAGAATAGCCTTGTCGTGTCCAGTTATTATTTCTGTCATCGTGGAATTGTGACGGATGTGACCTGTAATTGTTGTGTTCCTGTTTTCGCGTCCCGCGATTGTCAGTGTCAATTTGTAATTCTTGTAAGAGTCCCTGAAAAGCTTCAATGTCGTCTTTGCAACGTCCTGCGAAAATAATATGTCGTAAATGTTCAGGTAATTTGATTAAGCAAATGCGGATGAGTTCTGAGGGGCTGCATGGGTTTGACAGGTACTGTTTCTTGTGCAACAAGATATTTCACAAGACTGAAAAATTCAGATTGTTCGAAATGTTTCATCATTATGATGCTATGTTTTACTCGGTCTTGCGTAGCTTGAGACCAGTATGCTGAGAGGAAGGCATGATAAAATTCTCTCCTTAACTGTGATAATCGTGAATGACCGATCGCATTCTTACAGCTGGTTCATTCTCTAAATAGCCACACATAAATTCTAATCTGTGCTCTAATGACCAATTGGGAGGAACACAATGGGAGAATTGATGGAGCCACGCTTGTGGATGAATGTCGTTGCCAGAATTCTTAAATGTTTTGAATTTACGTGTAGTAATGAACAGCTTATAGTCAAAATCATCGTGTCGGCGAGTCGCATATTGGTCATTGTTACGTCGTGTCGGCGGTTCCATCTCAAAATTCGGTGCACCTTGCCAATTTCTTTCATAATTTCCGAAATGCCCTGTGTTATTATTTTGTTGCTTTTCCGTATTTCTAAGTCCCTCTTCCCGTGTTGGAGCGCGAGTGTCCTCTGAAATATGTAATTTTTGTATTACTTGTGCCAACTGATCTTGTACTTCCCAGATTTCTCTTTTGTGTTGCGTATTAATTTGATTTTGATTTTGTTTGAACTTCTTAATTTGTTCATACTCTTCTGTGTCAGTGATGGCTACAGGTCTTGTGTCATTCAGATCATCATCTACCTTTGTAGATAAGTTAGTGAACTGATTCGAAAGTTCGGCTACTTTCACCGATAGTGAACTTATTTCCTCAGTGTGTTTTTCTGAACCAAGTTAAAGAGTGTCAATTTGTGTTGAAATCGTATCTACTGTGTCCTTTAAGTTTGCCTGAGTATTTGCAAGTTGCGTAACCGAATCGGTAGATGCAACTGAGTCAATTTAAGCTTGCAAGGTGTCGTGATTTTCATGAACAATAGTTTGCAGTTCCTTTATGGCTGCTTCGTGATTCTGTAATGCATTTTCATGACGCGAAAAAATAGGTTGGAAATGCTCACAAATTTGTGTTTTTACATCATTACAGACTTTGTACCTGCCACAAATCTAACAGAAATGTTCTAATTGTCTGCTAAATGGTTTATATATATTACAAATAGCAAAAGGTTTGCATTACTTCACTTGCGGAACCACACTTGTGACACGTTCCACATCATTACAAAACGTCGTATTCATTATCTATGAACAAGGATTAATGTATGTATGTATGATTCCGTTTCACTAGTTGACGTCCCGTCAGTTACCGCGAACTTTGATCTTTCAGACTGGAAATCATGAATCCAGTCACACAATCAAGACAATAGTCCATAGGAAAGTAATGTGGTTGTAAGCCGCTTACGAGGAATGATATCAAATGCCTTTTTGGAACTCTATAAATACGGAAATCAATTTGAGAGCCCCTGTATGCAATACATCGTGCAAATAAAAGTGCCAGCTGGGCTTCACAGGAGTGATACTTTCCAAATGCACGCTAGTTTGGTCAATAGGAAATATATTTCGGGGTATTTCATGACGTCGGAACAAAGTATTTGTTCACACACCCTGCTAGATGTCTATGTCAATGAAATGGATCTCTACCTCAGAGGTTTGCATTTATTTTCTTTTGTATGTATTTTCTTTTGTATGTATTGCTTTGGTCTATGGAACTTTCCATTCTTCTCCCTCGCCATAAATAATACTAGAATACTCCGCATGGCATAGTAGGAAAAGTAAGTAAGCCGCTGCATCACTGATGCACTTCCAAATTGTTAGCCCACTCAAGAAAAAAAATGGCTCTGAGCACTATGGGACTTAACATCTGAGGTCATCAGTCCCCTAGAACTGAGAACTACTTAAACCTAACTAACCTAAGGACATCACACACATCCATGCCCGAGGCAGTATTCGAACCTGCGACCGTAGCAGTCGCGCGGTTCCGGACTGAGCGCCTAGAACCGCTAGACCACCGCGGCCGGCGCGTAAGGGATTTATCAGCACAGTAATTCAATAATTTTTCTAAGGGGACGTTGCATATGGCGACCATGCCAGGATACCTCACTGGAATCTTCTGATTTTTTTCTTGTAGTTTGTGTAATTAGTGTAGCTATTGTTTATTACTAGCGCATAATCATAGAGAGAATTTCCTTTGTAGCTGTAGTTTTTCATTGTTGTACAGTAAAACAGTTGTGGCATGCATGTAGATTTGCACCAAGTATTTCGAAGCTGCGCTTGCAATTAACAAGATATTATTTTCAGTGCTATGTTAATGTGTTTTCTTATTTTGCTCTTCAAATTGTGCTTTTCTGTGTTGTCGTGTGTAATATTGTGACAATAATGGCGTGTGAAAAACATAACACTAGGCTTCAAAGTAAACTGACAAGGGAACCTCCCCATCGCACCACCCTCAGATTTAGTTATAAGTTGGCACAGTGGATAGGCCTTGAAAAACTGAACACAGATCAATCGAGAAAATATGAAGAAGTTGTGTGGAACTATGAAAAAAATAAGCAAAATATACAAACTGAGTAGTCCATGCACAACATAAGCAACATCAAGGAGAATGTGCGCTGAGGAGCGCCGTGGTCCCGTGGTTAGCGTGAGTATCTGCGGAGCGAGAGGTCCTTGGTTCAAGTCTTCCCTCGAGTGAAAATTTTATTTTCGAAAAGTCATGATCTGTCCGTTCGGTCATTGACGTCTCTGTTCACTGTAATAAGTTTAGTGTCTGTGTTTTGCGACCGCACCGCAAAACCGTGCGATTAGTAGACGAAAGGACGTGCCTCTCCAAAGGGAACCGAAAACATTTGATCGCAAGGTCCTAGGTCAACCGATTCCTCCACAGGAAAACACATCTGATATATTCTATACGACACTGGTGACGGCATGTGTGTCACATGACAGGAATATGTTGTCGGCCCACCTAACTTGTACACTTAGCGAATGGATAAAAAGATTCTTCTACCCTGCCCGATTTAGGCTTTCTTGTGGATGTGATAATCACTCCCAAAAAAGAGATGAAAACATAAGAGTTTGTCACATAAACTGTAAATAAAAAAATTAAACTTTTCACTCGAGGGAAGACTTGAACCTAGGACCTCTCGTTCCGTAGCTGCTCTCGCTAACCATGGGACCACGGCGCTCCTTGACTCCAATTGTCCTTGATTTTGCCTACGTTGGCATGGACTACTTAGTTTGTATATTTTACTAATTTTTTTTCATAGTTCCACACAACTTCTTCCTGTTTTCTCGATTGATCTGTGTTCAGTTTGTGAAGGCCTATCCACTGTGCCAACTTATAACTAAATCTGAAGGGGGTGCTATGGGGAGGTTCCCTTGTGAGAAATAATAGTGACGACGAGCGTAGCTTATCAGCACCACTGTGTAATGAATTAACAGACATTCAAAGTGGTAATTTGGTAATTGTGCATAGGGAAATGGAGCGGGCGGCAAATAATGGCGTAGACAGTGAAACAATTAGTGAACAGGGATGCATTATTGATCGATCGGTCGGCAACAGCTCGCCTCAGGAATCCGAAATGACAGGACACAATCTCGCAAAAACTGTTGATTCAGGTTTTGGGTCCTCACGGTTTTCTCAAATAAGTCAAGACACATTTTCTGCTTGTCAAAATGTGAATGTTGCCGGTGCAAATTCACTGCTGAGAAGCACTGAGGAACATGTTTCAGACACCAGTGCATTGTTATTACGATTAATACAACAAATGGGAAAAACACAGCAAAATCTTCAAAAGTTAGACACAATGGAACAATATCTTCAAAAGTTAGACACAATGGAACAAAATCTTCAAAGGTTAGACACCACACTTGAACAAACACGTGAAGATTTAACAGGTACTGCCATCTAATAAACTCGTCAGAAGAGCAAAGCGAATTGCAAAATGATGTTGGAAATATACCTTCACAGTGCAAAATGTGACAATTAACTCTAAGCAATAAAATGTGAGAGGTTCACCACTTGATTACTAGGAATATTTCGTCAAGTTTCGAGAGATAAATAAGTAAAACAAATTTGAGGGTTGTAGATCTAACGATAGTTCTAAGGGCTACAAATATAAACAACCAAATTGGTGAACATCACATGCTGTGGCGAAGGTGAAACAAATGTTGCGTTATTGACACAACTCTTAGAAGACCCAAGAAGTCTACTAAGGAGACTGCCAGCACTACGATTGTTCGATTTCTTCTGGAATATTGCTGAGCACTGTGCGATCGTTACCTGAGGGGATTGACGGAGTAAGTGTTCAGAATGTGAATGATATCCTACATGTACACAATTATTTGGCAAGGTTGCCTTTACAATCCGCTTAATTATCTTAGTAGAATACATGTTTTCTTAAGGCGAGATCTACATCTGCATAGATACTCCGCAAGCCACCGCATGTTTCTACGTACACTACTGGCCATTAAAATTGCTACACCATGAAGATGACGTGCTACAGACGCGAAATTTAACCGACAGGAAGAAGATGCTGTTATATGCAAATGATCAACTTTTCAGAGAATTCACACAAGGTTGGCGCCGGTGGCGACACCTACAACGTGCTGACATGAGGAAAGTTTCCAACCGATTTCTCATACACAAACAGCAGTTGACCGGCGTTGCCTGGTGAAACGTTGTTGTGATGCCTCGTGTAAGGAGGAGAAATGCGTACCATCACGTTTCTGACTTTGATAAAGGTCGGATTGTAACCTATCACGATTGCGGTTTATCGTATAGCGACATTGCTGCTCGCGTTGGTCGATATCCAATTACTGTTAGCAGAATATGGAATCGGTGGGTTCAGGAGGATGATAAGGAACGCCGTGCTGGATCCCAATGGCCTCGTATCACTAGCAGTCAAGATGACAGGCATCTTATCTGCATGGCTGTAACGGATTGTGCACCCACGTCTCGATCCCTGAGTCAACAGATGCGGACGTTTGCAAGACAACAACCGTCTGCACGAACAGTTCGACGACGTTTGCAGCAGCATGGACTATCAGCTCGGAGACCATGGCTGCGGTTACCCTTGACGCTACATCACAGACAGGAGCGCCTGCGATGGTGTACTCGACGACGAACCTGTGTGCACGAATGGCAAAATGTCATTTTTTCGGATGAATCGAGGCTCTGTTTACAGCATCATGATGGTCGCATCTGTGTTTGGCGACATCGCGGTGAACGCACATTGAAAGCGTGTATTCGTCATCGCCATACTAGCGTATCACCGGCATGATGGTATGGGGTGCCATTGGTTACACGTCTCGGTCACCTCTTGTTCACATTGACGGCACTTTGAACAGTGGACGTTACCTTTCAGATGTGTTACGACCCGTGGCTCTACCCTTCATTTGATCCCTGCGAAACTCTACATTTTAGCAGGATAACGCACGACCGCATGTTGCAGGTCCTGTACGGGCCTTTCTGGATACTGAAAGTGTTCGACTGCTGCCCTGGCCAGCACATTCTCCAGATCTCTTACCAACTGAAAACGTCAGGTCAATGGTGGCTGAGCAACTGGCTCGTCACAATACGCCAGTCACTACTCTTGTGAACTGTGTTGAAGCTGCATGGGCAGCTGTACCTGTATACGCCATCCGAGCTCTGTTTGACTCAATGCCCCGTCGTATCAAGGCCGTTATTACGGCCAGAGGAGGTTGTTCTGGGTACTGATTTCTCAGGATCTATGCACCCAAATTGCGTGAAAATGTAATCACATGTGAGTTCTAGTATAATACATTTGTCCAATGAATACTCGTTTATCATCTGCATTTCTTCTTGGTATAGCAATTTTAATAGCCAGTAGTATAGATCTAATGCAGGGCGCTTACAGGAAAGAATAGTTTCATGCGTCGTGCGACGGCTAGCTAGTTGAAATATTATGGGGTAGCTACATTTATCATGAATGTGTTCTTTAACTTAATGTTCGTTAAAAATTTGAATGAAACGGCAAACGTAGATGTGACTGCTCATGATATAGCAGAATAGCTCTGGCTGCATTAGTTTATACTACAGTGCTGCCCGCTGTGGCCGAGCGGTTCTAAGCGCTTCAGTCCGGAACCGCGCTGCTGCTACGGTCGCAGTTTCGAATCCTGCCTCGGCCATGAATGTGTGTGATGTCCTTAGGTTTAAGTAGTTCTAAGTCTAGGGGACTGATGACCTCAGGTGTTTAGTCCCACAGTGCTTAGTGCCATTTGAACCACAGACTTGGGTAGGATAGATCCTTCAAGGCATGAGCCGGCTTTGCAGCGTGGGCCTGCCTAGCCATGGCTTGCGAGCTACGGGCCAACCAGGCTGGACGGCTGATGGGCTGGCCAGCCGGCTACAGCCTGGTGCCGAAGCAAGACCGAACTGAGTGACTCGGTAGTGGCGGGATGGGGCAGCACGGTCGCAGCACATGGCTCTGCCTCTGCCGCTCCTTTGACGTAAATATGTTTACTTGCTCTCCTGGTATCAGTATAAGAGAAGCAAGCGGAAATACACATCAGGCCGTCTGCTGCAGTGGCTCACTGGGAGAGATCAACTCGAGATAAAGTCGGCGCTCTTATTGGAGAAGGTGGATGTTTCATCAGAGAAGCTGCAGAAGATATGGCGTACCACATACCACTGCAACGAGATGATGGAGGAAGTACCTTGAAAGACGCACTACCGACAGAGCTCCTGGCTCAGGCAGGAAGAGAGTGAGCTCATAGGAAGTCTATAATAGCGGAGAAAACCCCTTTCTGGGCGTGAAGCAGTTGTGGTGGCAAACAAATTTCCCCTGCTCCAGTGAAATAATTCGTCAAAGGCTGAGTGATACTGGACTGCGCGCAAGACGGTCCGCCATGAAAAAACAGTCAACGAAGACAGTGTTTTATACTGGCTGGCATTTGTAGGCCTCCATCTAAGTGCGTCAAGGGAAAACATCATTTTCACTGACAAGAAGGTATTTCCCACCAGTACAACGGCTCAAGAGTCGTTCACAGGCCGCAAGGAACTCGTCATTGACCTGAATATGTAACCATGACGAGAAGAAGTGGGCGGCTATCTGTTTCCTCCCGGATATGGATTTCTGCGAGAGGAGCAGGAATTCTTCACAGGATAGAAAGAACTCTCGACCGCGAAGCAGTTCACCCATATATTGGAAAATATGATGCTTCCGTCAGTGTGAATGCTGTACAGAGAAGGGGACCTGCAAGAGGGCCATTCTCCTGTTCATAAGTCTGCTTTCGTTGAGCAGCAGCTCTCCACAATTGCCGTTAACGTTATGAACTGGCCGCCACGGACTGCTGATATGAGTCTTATGGGAAACATGTTGGCTGAGGGAGCCAGAACGCTGACAAATAACTGGCCACGAAACCAACCAACTACACCTTACGCTCTTTGGGACTGTGTTCTTGAAGCCTGGGAGGAAGTTGCTTCTTCAGGCTGTTACATGCAACGGCGTATACATACTACGCCAAGACGCATGACAGTAGTACAAAATAATGAGGGATTCTGAAAAAGATATTAGAGTCGTTAAAACATATTGTTATGTCGTCTTTTTCTCACTGAGAGCCACTGGAAGATAACTTTGCAACAGATAAATTAAAATTTGAGTTAGTTTTCCTTTGAGTTACTTTTCTAATTGTAGTGTGTTTGTTTTGACTATACAGTTTGTTAGGTATTCTGTTGTGTCGGTAGCTGGGCCGACACCGTTGAAGTTGAGATGGCTGAAAATGAACTCTAGACTAACGCTGTAGCCGATAGGGCACGCAAGGCTACGCCGACGGGCGTGAAGTCTGGAACATGAGAACTTATAAATGAATAAGAAGAAAAGTATGTAGATGCTTATTACTTATCTTTTATTTAGTCCTTGGAATACATCTCTCTTGAATACTCGTAAGCTATAGGCACTGATACAAATGGCGCCTTGCTAGTTCGTAGCCATTAACTTAGCTGATGGCTATTCTGTCTCTCGGCTAATGAGAGAAAGGCTTCGTACAACTGGGCGGTAGCTAGGTTCTCGTACAACTGGGCGGTAGCTAGGTTCTCGTACAACTGGGGCGAGTGCTCTCTCGTATCACGAGACCTGCCTTGGTGGTGGCGCTAGGTCTGCGATCACAGTGGCGACACGCGGGTCCGACATGTACTACATGGACCGCGGCCGATTTAAGCTACCACCTAGCAAGTGTGGTGTCTGGCGGTGACACCACATTCCTCCCCCGCAAATCGGCGAACGGTCGTGTGATAAGGCTTCCGCCCGCCGTGGGGAGGACCACATGTTGACGTATGCGATGAGGTGGGGAGCCTAACAACAGGCGAGGCTGTGCCACCCGCACCCGGCCATTCGGTCCGAGGGGAGCTAGAAAACGCCGGAAAAACTAGTCCAGGGTGCACGTCAACATGCGGTGTATGCGCCCGTAAAGAGACAGGAGTGACCGAAGGATCAACCTCCATTGCGTCGGGGTAGCCGACGCGCGATGACGTCATGTGGTCCGGAGCGGGCGGGAGTTCCATGGCGGAGGACAGCTGGTCACGGGAAGCGATCGGCGGCGCGTGACCCTGGGAGGCGCTTGGCGGCTGCAACGAAGCGTCGAATGCGGGCGGCGCCGGCGGGAGAACAAGCGGCGGCGGCGGCGGCGGCTGCTGCTGCTGCTGCGGCGGCGGCGGCGCGTCGCCGTGGGGCAAAATGGAAGGCATCGTCGGTAACACCTGGGGATGAGGCGAGCCCGTAGATGGGTCCCCAGGGCGCTGACCGGACGGCACCGTCGCTGAAAGCAGACGGGGAGCGGCAGAACCCGAGCGACGACAGAGGCGCAGCTGATTGAGATGCCGACGCACCTCACCAGAGGCCCCCAAAACCAAATACATCGCGCGGCCGAGGCAGCGAAGAATGCGCCCTGCGAGCCAACGCCGTGAACCTCGATAGTTGCGATAAAATACAACGTCGCCTGGAGCAAAAGCAGGAGTCTGCCGCTGCACAGGAACCTGATGCGGCGGATGCAGCAAAGACATCAAGGTGCGATGAGGACGACCGTGGAGCAACTCAGCCGGCGAGCGACCATCTCGGGGCTGAGAGCGATACGAAGACAAAAAGAGCAACAATGCGTCCTCCCGAGAATGCGACTCTTTCAATTTCAACATCTGTGACTTGAAAGTTCGGACCAATCGTTCAGCGGCACCGTTGGACTGAGGCGAAAACGGCGCGGATGTCAGATGTTGAATACCATTGGCCTGGCAGAATGACTGAAATTCTGCGGACATGAATTGCGGGCCATTGTCGGAAACAATAGTCTGCGGAAGACCTTCAATGCAAAAGATAGCAGACAACGCTTGGATAGTGGCGGAGGACGTCGTGGAAGACATCCGGACAACAAAAGGAAAATTACTGAAGGCATCGACCAGAACCAACCATCGAGCATTCCAGAATGGACCAGCAAAATCAATGTGCAAGCGTTGCCAAGGGGAAGTGGCTTTTGGCCACGCAAAGACTTTCCGCGGCGGTGCGGACTGTTGTTCGGCACACGCCGGGCACGAAGAACACATATTCGTAATCGCAGCATCGATTCCGAACCAAGTACAGTGCTGACGAGCAAGTTGTTTCGTTCGCACTATACCCCAATGTCCTTGGTGAAGAAGCCGTAAAACAGAGGACTGTAACGAACGTGGGACCACGACTCTGGACTGATCATTATCAGAACGCAACAACAAAACACCACGTCGAACAAAAAGTCTCTCCTTGGGAGCAAAAAATCGGCGAACCAACGGATCCTCGATCCGAGCCTTTGACAAAGGCCATTGCGTAGCAACAAAACGTAAA
The DNA here is from genome assembly GCF_023864345.2 of Schistocerca serialis cubense. NCBI lineage: Eukaryota > Metazoa > Arthropoda > Insecta > Orthoptera > Acrididae > Schistocerca > Schistocerca serialis. The sequence continues at coordinate 1,025,024,276 of NC_064638.1, read as the reverse complement.
ACAGTAGCAAGGACAGGGTCAGCAGCTGTGGCTGTAGCTACACGACGAAAATCAATCGGAAACGATTCGACCACTTCATCGGTTTCCGAATCAATGAACATGCAAGCAAGTTCGGAAGAATCGAATGCTTTATCCTCAGCAACAGGCAAACGGGACAACGCATCGGCGTTTCCGTGCTTAGCAGTGGACCGATACAAGATATCGTAGCAGTACTGCGAGAGGAAAATAGACCAGCGAATGAATTTCTGCGCTGTACGTGGAGGTACAGGCTTGGTCGGATGAAAAAGCGATGTCAAAGGTTTGTGGTCTGTGATAATGGTAAAGTGACGACCATACAAGAAATCATGGAACTTAGTAACACCAAACACGAGAGCCAAAGCTTCTTTCTCTATATGTGAATAATTGCTTTGCGCAGACGAGAGCAATTTGGACGCAAAGGCAATAGGGCGATCATGGGAGCCAACTTTGTGCGCAAGTACAGCACCGATCCCGAAATCCGATGCATCTACCATCAACAAAAGGGGTTTCTGGGGATCGAATGGCGTAAGGCAAGTATTAGAAAGCAACGCCGATTTCAACTGGCGAAAGGCGCGTTCACATTCCGTCGTCCAGACGAACGGAACACCTTTACGGCGTAAGCGATGAAGCGGAGCTGAAATAGAAGAGGCATTGCGCAGAAAACGATGATAATAATTAAGTTTACCCAACACACTCTGTAGCTGTTTCACATTTTGAGGGGAAGGCAATTCTTGTATGGCACGGAGGTGCTCTGGACTCGGATGTATGCCTTGGGCATTAATGACATGTCCCAGGTATGGTAAGTCACGAGCAAAAAACACACATTTGTCCTTCCTCAAGCGAAGACCATTTTGCCGCAAGACCTGAAATAATGTTCGTAAGTTCGCAAGATGATCTTCTTCTGTCTGTCCGGAGATCACTATATCGTCCAGATAGTTTGCTGCAGTAGGGACCGACGCACAAATAGTTTGTAAATATTGCTGAAACAAGGCAGGGGCGGATGCACACCCGAATGGCAGTCGTTTGAAGCGGTACAATCCAAGATGCGTGTTAACCACCAATACGCGCTGGGATTCGTCGTCCACCGGTATTTGCAAGTACGCATCGGCTAGGTCCAACTTTGAAAAATATTTTCCCGGGCACAGTTTAGCAAAAAGATCTTCCGGGCGGGGCAAAGGAAAAGTAGCAGTCACTAGCTGTGGATTCACTGTGGCCTTGAAGTCCACGCAAAGTCTCAATTTTCCGGAAGGTTTTGGCAAAATTACTAAGGGTGAGGCCCAGAGAGAAGCTTGCACACGTTCAATTACACCCTGTGATTCGAGATCGTGTAACGTTCTTGCGACCTCATCACGCAATGCGTGGGGAACATTGCGCGCCCTGAAAAATTTCGGTTGCGCGTTTACCTTCAGTTCTAAATGTGCTTCATAGTTTTTAGCGCAACCTAAGCCCGGTGCAAAAATGTCTGCAAATTCGTCACACAGCCGAGAAACACTGTCTGTAGGCACAGTCTGATTCACCGATAGGACCTGATTTACAATAGACATGTTAAACAACTGAAACAAGTCTAGCCCAAACAAGTTCACTGCAGAAGAAGAACGAAGAACGTAAAATGACACAAGTTTTGTTTGTCCCTTGTATGTTGCAAGAAGGCTGCACTGTCCTAACACAGGAATTGTCTGTCCGGAATATGTAGTTAGCTTAACATTTGCGGAACGCAACGGAGGTTTGCCCAGTTGTTTGTACGTGTCATGATTGAGCAATGAAACTGCAGCTCCGGTATCGAGCTGGAATGGTATCACTTTGCCTTCAAAGTCTAAGTCCACAAAAAGTTTATTGTCCTGCTGACGACAAGAGCGACTGTTTTGTGCAATTGGAATAGACACTGGTACAGAATCACTTGCTAATTGACGTGATTTCCGGCGACGTCGACGCACAGTTTTTGTGGGACGAACACATTTACTGTTAGAGAAAGTGTCACTGGACGAAGTGGAATGAACGACATGAATGTCCATAGGCGAAGGTCCACGAGCCTGAGTGTCCTTGGTTCGATTCCGGCGCAAAGCAAAGGGCCTGGAATGATTGTGATTGTCTGATCTGAGCTTTTTCTGGCAAACACTTTGAACATGTCCTTTCTTATTGCAGAAAAAGCAAATAGCTTGGCGTGACGGGCAATGTTCACGCGAATGTCTAGTAGCACACCGCGGGCATGATTTCACTGCATTTGTGGGCTGGCGCGGCACACCTGGCGTAGCACGCGGCGGTCGCTGTGTCGACGTGCGCAAGGCCCGGTTACCGGGCCGCGCAGCGCGTCCAGCGGGCCGGTTAATGTTACACACGGCTGGCGAAGTTTCAAAAGATTCCTGAGCACAGTCAAGTGTGTCCTGTCTATCCAATATGTCTATCACTTGTTGAAGGGAGGGATTAACTAGTTTCAAAATTTGCTCCCGTATGCGAACATCAGAAACGTTCTGTGCAATTGCATCACACACCATTGTATCTGAATAAGAAAGACCACAGTCACATTCAAAGGCACAGTCCCTAGTAAGTCCTTGCAATGTTGCTACCCACTCCCTATTAGTTTGACCGGCCGTACGTTTTGTACGAAAGAACGTATACCGTTTTGCAACCACATTAACTGTTTCTTTGAAATAGGCATCTAATGCAGACAAAATTTCCTCGTAGGACAGAGTTGCTACGTCTCGTCGGGGAAACAATTTCACTATCACACGGTATGTGGACACACCGACACAAGAAAGCAAAAACGGCTGCCGCTCATTACCTTGAATTCTGTAGGCAGCAAGGTGGAAGCTGAACTGGCGAGACCACTCTTGCCAGGTCTCATCGGCTGCCACGTATGGTCGAAAGGGAGGCGCAACAGCGTTTAGTGGCAGCGGTAGCGAAGAAGCGGCGGCGGCCGCATCGGTGTGCAGCGCACGTTGACCCTGGACGAGCTGTCCAAGGGCATCCAGTAACGCCTGCGTCTGCTGATTCTGCAAGCGATAAAATTCGGACAGTACATCTGGAGAATGTGGCGAAGCCATGACACAATTAAATGTAAGCAATCAGAACACTTTAAATCGTCGCCAATGTTGTAAACGAATTAATACAAACTCTTTTGCTCGTCGCCAATATCCCATCCTCGTCGCCAATAAATGTTGTGTCGGTAGCTGGGCCGACACCGTTGAAGTTGAGATGGCTGAAAATGAACTCTAGACTAACGCTGTAGCCGATAGGGCACGCAAGGCTACGCCGACGGGCGTGAAGTCTGGAACATGAGAACTTATAAATGAATAAGAAGAAAAGTATGTAGATGCTTATTACTTATCTTTTATTTAGTCCTTGGAATACATCTCTCTTGAATACTCGTAAGCTATAGGCACTGATACAAATGGCGCCTTGCTAGTTCGTAGCCATTAACTTAGCTGATGGCTATTCTGTCTCTCGGCTAATGAGAGAAAGGCTTCGTACAACTGGGCGGTAGCTAGGTTCTCGTACAACTGGGCGGTAGCTAGGTTCTCGTACAACTGGGGCGAGTGCTCTCTCGTATCACGAGACCTGCCTTGGTGGTGGCGCTAGGTCTGCGATCACAGTGGCGACACGCGGGTCCGACATGTACTACATGGACCGCGGCCGATTTAAGCTACCACCTAGCAAGTGTGGTGTCTGGCGGTGACACCACATATTCTATTTTTATTTCATTTTTATCCTGTCTAGATATTATACCCCCCATGAACCATGTACCTTGCCGTTGGTGGGGAGGCTTGCGTGCCTCAGCGATACAGATAGCCGTACCGTAGGTGCAACCACAACGGAAGGGTATTTGTTGAGAGGCCAGACAAACGCGTGGTTCCTGAAGAGGGGCAGCAGCCTTTTCAGTAGTTGCAGGGGCAACAGTCTGGATAATTGACTGATCTGGCCTTGTAACAATAACCAAAACGGCCTTGCTGTGCTGGTACTCCGAACGGCTGAAAGCAAGGGGAAACTACAGCTGTAATGAAACTTTCTACAGCCGTAATTTTTCCCGAGGGCATGCAACTTTACTGTATGGTTAATGATGATGGCGTCCTCTTGGGTACAATATTCCGGAGGTAAAATAGTCCCCCATTTGGATCTCCGGGCGGGGACTACTCAAGAGGACGTCGTTATCAGGAGAAAGAAAACTGGCGGTCTGAGGTTTGGAGCGTGGAATGTCAGATCCCTTAATCGGGCATGTAGTTTAGAAAATTTAAAAAGGGAAATGGATAGGTTAAAGTTAGATATAGTGGGAATTAGTGAAGTTCAGTGGCAGGAGGAACAAGACTTTTGGTCAGGCGAATACACGGTTGTAAATACAAAGTCAAATAGGGGTAATGCAGGAGTAGGTTTAATAATTAATAAAAAAAATAGGAATGCGAGTAAGCTACTACAAACAGCATAGTGAACGCATTATTGTGGCCAAGATAGACACGAAGCCCACGCCTACTACAGTAGTATAAGTTTATATGCCAACTAGCTCTGCAGATGACGAAGAAATTGAAGAAATGTGGGATGAAATAAAAGAAATTATTCAGATAGTGAAGGGAGACGAAAATTTAATAGTCATGGGTGACCGGAATTCGGTAGTAGGAAAAGGGAGAGAAGGAAACGTAGTAGGTGAATATGGATTGGGGATAAGAAATGAAAGAGGAAGCCGCCTGGTAGAATTTTGCAAAGAGCGTAACTTAATCATAGCTAACACTTGGTTCAAGAATCATGAAAGAAGGTTGTATACATGGAAGAACCCTGGAGATACTAAAAGGTATCAGATAGATTATATAATGGTAAGACAGAGATTTAGGAATCGGGTTTTAAATTGTAAGACATTTCCAGGAGCAGATGTGGACTCTGACCACAATCTATTGGTTATGAACTGTAGATTAAAATTGAAGAAACTGCAAAAAGGTGGCTATTTAAGGAGATGGGACCTGGATAAACTGACTAAACCAGAGGTTGTACAGAGTTACAGGGAGAGCATAAGGGAACAATTGACAGGAATGGGGGAAAGAAATACAGTAAAAGAAGAATGGGTAGCTCTGAGGAATGAAGTAGTGATGGCAGCAGAGGATCAAGTAGGTAAAAAGACGAGGGTTAGTAGAAATCCTTGGGTAACAGAAGAAATATTGAATTTAATTGATGAAAGGAGAAAATACAAAAATGCGGTAAATGAAGCAGGCAAAAAGGAATACAAACGTCTCAAAAATGAGATCGAAGGGAAGTGCAAAATGACTAAGCAGCGATGGCTAGAGGACAAATGTAAGGATATAGAGGCTTATCTCACTAGGGGTAAGATAGATACTGCCTACCTTTGGAGAAAAGAGAACCGCTTGTATGAATATCAAATGCTCAGATGGAAACCCAGTTCTAAGCAAAGAAGGGAAAGTAGAAAGGTGGAAGGAGTATATAGAGGGTCTATACAAGGGCGACGTACTTGAGGACCATATTATGGAAATGGAAGAGGATGTAGATGAAGATGAAATGGGAGATATGATACTGCGTGAAGAGTTCGACAGAGCACTGAAAGACCCTAGTCGAAACAAGGCCCCGGGAGTAGACAACATTCCATTAGAACTGTAAGGTGTCAGGCAAATCCAACACCTTCTATGAAAACCCTGACATGATAAGCAAATCCAGTAGTATGTCACATAGCTCCGAATAAATTGTGACATTAAATTAACCAAAGTAATATGAGTAACGAGTGAGCAAATGGAATTCCACAGACTAACACAAGAATGCCTAAATGCATGTCATACCTTCCCACTGTGAGACAGACGCAGTTCCGAGGTGAGAAACGAGAAAAGAAGCCGAGAGCAGAACCGTGTTAAGCTAGAAGGCGCTACGATAAGGGACGGACACCCACGTCGCCAGCTAACTGCTAGGACCATCCCCCAGCCCATGTTAAAAGCTAGAGCCCTCCAGAAGAACAATATAGATCTTACGATAACACTAAAAGGTCCACACCAGCTGCAAGTTTTAGCGTGAGACTTTTTCGCGTCTCTGTTACGTTGCAAACTTTAAAAACATTGCCCCACCACGAAAACCTAGATTATAGATGTGATATGGCATAGGTCATCCTTCGATCCATTGTAGAACTTGGAAACCCACTCAGGGAATATTCGTTCACATTTTTGTTGAACGCAGTTGGTTTTTATCATCCTGTATTAAAACATTTCCTTTTATCAACAGTGCAATTTATAAACAATGTTTTGTGAGTAGAATAAAATTTCCAATGGTAAACTTAACTGCTTTTACGATGTTATTTTACCAGCTAACTAAAAATAGGAAAGCCTTGAACCCCTTCCACTAAATTTAGTTACTATTAAGATTCTTTTACAGGGAGTGCAGTGGAGCTGACGCTGAAATAATTAAGTATTTGGTTATATCATCGCTAGTCTCACTGAACTCTTCTGAACTCTACATGTCATGTGTGGTCTGGCGTCTCCTTACCAGCAACAGGTCCAGGGTTCAAACTAGTCAATTCCCTAAAAAACACACTCAGAGCGTTGCTGCGCGAAAGTGGTAGGGAGACACGATATAGAACAAACAGACACCATGCAGAATGTTAGAAAACGGCGACCCTGCCAGGATGGTAAATTACCATGATTGAAGGTCGACCACATGCCTAACTAGGTCAGAAAAATATCCTGTTAAAAAAATTTTCGTAATAAAAAAAAATTTTTTTTAAAGGCATAAATAGTTGAAAACAGGAGCTGCAGCGATAGATAGTAAGAAAGTATTCAATAGAACGTGAGACATTCTAGCAGAGACAATAGCATAATTAAGTCATGAATTTTAAAAATTGTTAGAATTAAGTTTTCTCCTCAGTGCAAGCGCACAGGTGGCGGATACATCGATGACAAGTTGGTTCTGACCCAACAAGTAAGTGAATGGATTGTCAGCCTTGGGTATAATAAGTGTCAAGTCGTGTGAACAAAAAGTTTATGAAACGCGTGAGATCGTATGAGCGCATGTTGACTCGAAGTAGGGCACGTGAATTGCTTTTTAAACAGAAAATAAGGGATTCGGAAAGATTAGCAATGGCAAATCGAGACCTTGACCGAATTGAGGTACAGACCCAGCATGAAAATGGACAGAGAATAGAGGACAGTACAACAGACGATGCAGTATCGCGAGAAATAGGACATATAACGCACCAGAACGATTATAATGTACGTCAAGGCATAGAAAACGTAAGTCAGCATACGACAGAGAAGCAAGAAAGTAGAGAGACAGTCGATGAGGATTCTAACTTGCGTCTTGAATACGTAGAACCCATAGTACAAGTAATCATAGCTCCCTCACCACAGAGTACAAGGAATGCGAGCAGAAACGTGTCACAGCACAGTTCAATGCAATCGGTTGCGAATCAACACTTGGGCGAAAACACAAAGCGTAGGACGTCGGAAGAAAACGCATTAGGACCCACCAATCTGGCAGAATTATTACAACAAATTACGGAAACCATGACAAGGCAAAATAAAGACATAGCGAACCAAATTCAAACTCAGAATGCAAGAACCACGAGACAAATGCGTGTGATTAAAGAACAAAACAAAAAAATTCAGTTACACCGAAGTCATATTGAAGACGAGGCAAAAGAATCGCGAGAAGTGATAGGAAACTTAATAACAGGTGACAATCAATTGAGAACAGACATTGACAATGTACAAGCGGACGTACAAACATTGCGTAATGACATTCAGGACGAGATCAAAACATTGCGTAACAACACCCAGGGAGAAGTCAAGAAACTAGAGAAACAGATAAACGAAATTACTAGACAAGCAGCAGGTACAGCGCGTGAAGTTGTTGAAAACAGTGTGCTACACAAACGTATCACAAAAGCAGCGCTGAAAAGATATGATAACCGCTTAGTCAAAATAGAAGCGCAAACGAAGCGACAATTTCAGAAATTGCGAACAGAGTTGTTGCAAACCATTGAAGAGCGTAGCGAACAGGATCGAACAAGCACAGAGTCTGCAACCACATCCGTATCTGTAACAGCACCGGAAAAAGAAGCAATTAACGAAGATATTACGCATTTGCGATTCCAATCGCAGGCGGAAAGTAACGTACGTGAAATCAGACAGCCTGCACAGCAACAAACACGTTTCGAAATTCTTGATGAACAAACGTCATCATAAACACATGCGGAACCACAAATGTATGTTTCAAGACAGTTTGGATCGTGCAATGAAGCAGCAAGGTTAGCCAGACAAGATACCGAACCAATACCTGACAATGGAAAGCCAGGTCGCGAAGAGTACAGTGCAATGCATTCAGCTACACGTTCACAACCGATGGAGGAAAATTATTGCGTACCACTCGGAACGATACTACGCAAGCGTAGGCGAAAGTTACAGTGGACAATATTCAATGGATCTACCACAACCGGAAAGAACGACGGGAGAAATGATCAGAAACAAAAGTAGCGAAGAATCGCGAATTTCATATGGAACTATGACGAAGTACGACGACGATCATTTCCTCACAGTCAGACAATTTCAACACTTTCGAGAGGGAAACTCATTACATCCACGAACTTTTATTGATCAATTCCGAGTAGGATTACCAGAACACTGGGCGCTAGCACACAAAGTAGACTTTATATGTGCACACATGTCAGGAACAGTCGCAGAAACCATGCAGAATGTTGCAGCGACATGCCGATCATACGAAGATTTCAGAGAGAAGTTTCTCTCACGATTTTGGTCCAGCGAAGCACAGAACAGAGTGAAGTACGAATTATTACAGAACCCATATTTTGAAAATTCAGGAGAGAAGAGTCCCGTGAAATTTTTCGAATTAATGGCAAAGAAAAATCAATGCTTAGATGTCCCATACAGTGACAGAGAGTTGATTAAATTATGGGCGGTGAAACTACCATTGAAATACCAGCAATCATTAGTATGTCGCGGAGGCAATGACGTCGGAGCATTAAAAGGTATTCTAAGGGAACTAGAGTTCATATTTTCGGAAGATTACGCAAGAAAAAAACGAAGCGCACGTGAAAACGAAAGCAAAAAACAGTGGAATCCCCAACATACAGTACGAAGAGACAATAATTAAGAACCATGGGATAACTTCGCACCAAGAAACGACAATAGATTTCAACAAAGAACCGGTTATGGATTTAGAAGAGAATATGGCAATAACTAAAATTCACCCAGGAACGGCAACAACTATTACAGAGGTAATAACGACAACCGGAACGGGTACTGGAGAACCAATAGACCGACAAATTATCAACAAAGAAACCACTATCAACAAGCTGAACAAGAAAAGAGAATACAGATAGAAGAGGTGGAGGTAAGACCACCAAACCCCGATAAACGTTCGAATTGACAGTTAAGCACCCATGCCAAAGAGAATGACGCACCGACCCAGGACAATTGCAGCACCTTGAACAGAGAAGTAAAAATCTTATCACAAGAAGAGAAGAAGGAAGAAACAAATCCGCAGGGACCAGATGAAAACGAAGACAAGAAAATAACAATATCGTGTCGGGACGAAATTAATTGGGAGAATACTGACGAGAAAGATAAATTACCAGAGGCATGCACAACGAATGTAGGAGGAAAGGTCGAAGTAATGACTATTGCAGAGCTATTTGAGATGGAAACCACGGAAAGCGAATTCAATGAGGATAATGCGCAGTCGACAGAAGTTGAAAATAAGTTACGAGTGGGCACACAACCCAACGTATATAATGAAGGAAGTTATGAAACGATAATTAGAGCATTTATATGCGATTGTGTGGAAGTAGCGACGAAGAAGGAGAAGATAGACGAGGATGAGGAAAAAGTAGAGGATGTTGAAGAAAGCGTAAATGAAGGAAGAAATAGAGAAGAGGAAATAAAAGAGAGAGAAGTAGCAGTCCATGCTTATCCTACAGAAAGTTCGAATTCACAAGGGAAATTCCTAAAAAGACTGAAGTATGATTCAGTGGAGGATTCGTTGATGCAAGAAGAAGAAGAACAGAACCAACCCTTTCAAATTCAACCAATTGTGAAGGCCATGGTAAAGCATATCCCAGTCAATATTGTAATTGATAGCGGAAGTGAACTGAATGCGATCTCAGAAAATTTATTCATGCAGTGTAATGCCAATGAGGAATTGCCAGTTCTGAAAACACGTAAGATTAAAGTAAGAGGTCCTATTAGAAACAATGCTGCGGAAGTTACGAGACAAACAAGGTTAACTCTTTCGTGTCAAGGTCAAAAGCCAACTTCGTGATTATACCTAAACTAACTGTAGATTTGATTATAGGTGCAGATTTTTTAAATGAGAGACGAACGATAATAGATATGGGGAAAGGTAGCGTAACATTCGGGAATTATTATTATATATACCTAAACTAACTGTATATTTGATTATAGGTGCAGATTTTTTAAATGAGAGACGAGCGATAATAGATATGGGGAAAGGTAGCACAACATTCGGGAATGTCACACTTCTCTTTGAGCAAAAGCTAAAGTTAGAAGAAATACCAGTGGTAAACAAACAATTAAGAATGACGCGAGATAAAGAGGATGAAGAATTAGAATGGTATGCACAAAAGGGGGAATCGCCTCAAATCATGTTAGAAGTCCATAAAGAAATCGACGAAAAATTGCAAGAAGTTCAAGGTATTTCGGAACACAGTAAAAGAGAATTAGAGGGTATTTTACGAGATAAAGCAGAGGTATTTTTACCTAAGACTGGCAGTATTTAACACTTTCAGTACAAATTTGAAGTAAAACAGCACAAACCATTTAGAGTGCCACCCTATACAATCCCATTAAGCTACAGGAATAAAGTATTCCAGGAGATATCTAAAATGTTAGATGACGATATTATTGAACCAACTACCTCCACATATAACAGCCCGCTTCATATTGTACAAAAACGAGATGGGAGCATCAGGTTACTGCTTGATTCGAGACAGATCAACACAATCATAATCACTGAGACAGATCGCCCAGAAAAATTAGAGGAATTGATACAAAACTTCCACAGTGCTAAGATATTTTCATCAATTGATTTACAGAGTAGTTTCTGGCAAATAGAATTGGCCCCAGAATGCAGAAAATTTACAGCATTTATTGTATTCGGTAGATGTTGCCAGTTTAAACGATTACTATTTGGTTTAAACATATCATCAGCAGCGTTTATTAGGGGATTTAATACTATACTCAGTCCTGAAATTTTACAGAAAATTACTTGTTATGTTGATGATGTGATTATAGCAGAACCCTCTGGGGAACATCACAACGACACATTAAATCAATTTTTACAGATCATGAAAGAGCATGGGGTCACAGTAAATATAACAAAATCCAAATTTGGAAGGCGAGAGGTCAAATTTCTAGGACACATGATTTCCGAGAAAGGGGTAATGCCCGACCCAGAAAAACTAACGGCAATCAAAGAATTCTGTACTCCACATAATAAGAAAACTCTCAGAGGATTTCTAGGTCTCATCGGATTCTATAAAAAATTTATTTGGATCGACTCTCTCGCAACACCACGCCTATGTGCATTGACTGGAAAAAACACGCCATGGGTATGGGATCAACAAGCCAATGAAGAATTTTTAAAAGTGAAAAACGCACTAACAACAGCACCGATTTTAGCACATCCTGATGTAACACAAAATTTTTGTATGGCCACTGATAGCGCGAAAACAGGTTTAGGAGTTGTTTTATTCCAAGAATACGAACAGGCAGGGCTAAGATCATATAGAACAATTGCATTTGCCAGTCGGATACTCACAAAAAGCGAGAAAAGCTATTCAGTCACGGAGCTGGAAGCATTGGCCATTGTATGGGGCTTCCAACGTTTTCGATACTTCCTATCCAGAAGAAAAACAAAAGTATACACTGACCACAAAGCATTAGAATTTCTGTTATCCGCCAAACTAACTCATGGGAAGTTAGCCAGATGGATGTTAATACTACAAGAATTAGACTTCACTATTACACACATACCAAGACCAGCGAATGTATTAGCAGATGCTTTATCACGATGTCCACAGGGTGCATCCAATAACATAGGTTTGCAAGCAGTAGAAGACCAGTTTACAATGTACTATATGAAACAAGTACCTTTCGAAAACTACATTACGACAGCATTGAAAAACATAGGCAAAGAACAGGACAAGGATCCCGAAATACTAGGAATCAAACACAAGTGGAGAAGTTAGGATTTTCCAGACATTCGACAGCACTATCTCGTAAAAAAGAATGTTTTATTTTTTAGACGAAATGTTGCAACGAATGAATGCTTAATTTATATCCCAGATGAACTAATTAATAAGTACATATGGTATACACATTTAAGTAATGGCCACTTTGGACCAAAGAAATGCTTTTTAAAAATAAAACAAACAAGCCATTTTCCTAATATGGAAAGACGAATTAGAACAGTATTAGTCAAATGCAAAAAATGTGTGAGGGCTAAACACGTCACTTTCCAAACCAAACCACCTACACTCCTGGAAATTGAAATAAGAACACCGTGAATTCATTGTCCCAGGAAGGGGAAACTTTATTGACACATTCCTGGGGTCAGATACATCACATGATCACACTGACAGAACCACAGGCACATAGACACAGGCAACAGAGCATGCACAATGTCGGCACTAGTACAGTGTATATCCACCTTTCGCAGCAATGCAGGCTGCTATTCTCCCATGGAGACGATCGTAGAGATGCTGGATGTAGTCCTGTGGAACGGTTTGCCATGCCATTTCCACCTGGCGCCTCAGTTGGACCAGCGTTCGTGCTGGACGTGCAGACCGCGTGAGACGACGCTTCATCCAGTCCCAAACATGCTCAATGGGGGACAGATCCGGAGATCTTGCTGGCCAGGGTAGTTGACTTACACCTTCTAGAGCACGTTGGGTGGCACGGGATACATGCGGACGTGCATTGTCCTGTTGGAACAGCAAGTTCCCTTGCCGGTCTAGGAATGGTAGAACGATGGGTTCGATGACGGTTTGGATGTACCGTGCACTATTCAGTGTCCCCTCGACGATCACCAGTGGTGTAGGAGATCGCTTCCCACACCATGATGCCGGGTGTTGGCCCTCTGTGCCTTGGTCGTATGCAGTCCTGATTGTGGCGCTCACCTGCAAGGTGCCAAACACGCATACGACCATCATTGGCACCAAGGCAGAAGCGACTCTCATCGCTGAAGACGACACGTCTCCATTCGTCCCTCCATTCACGCCTGTCGCGACACCACTGGAGGCGGGCTGCACGATGTTGGGGCGTGAGCGGAAGACGGCCTAACGGTGTGCGGGAACCGTAGCCCAGCTTCATGGAGACGGTTGCGAATGGTCCTCGCCGATACCCCAGGAGCAACAGTGTCCCTAATTTGCTGGGAAGTGGCGGTGCGGTCCCCTACGGCACTGCGTAGGATCCTACGGTCTTGGCGTGCATCCGTGCGTCGCTGCGGTCCGGTCCCAGGTCGACGGGCACGTGCACCTTCCGCCGACCACTGGCGACAACATCGATGTACTGTGGAGACCTCACGCCCCACGTGTTGAGCAATTCGGCGGTACGTCCACCCGGCCTCCCGCATGCCCACTATACGCCCTTGCTCAAAGTCCGTCAACTGCACATACGGTTCACGTCCACGCTGTCGCGGCATGCTACCAGTGTTAAAGACTGCGATGGAGCTCCGTATGCCACGGCAAACTGGCTGACACTGACGGCGGCGGTGCACAAATGCTGCGCAGCTAGCGCCATTCGACGGCCAACACCGCGGTTCCTGGTGTGTCCGCTATGCCGTGCGTGTGATCATTGCTTGTACAGCCCTCTCGCAGTGTCCGGAGCAAGTATGGTGGGTCTGACACACCGGTATCAATGTGTTCTTTTTTCAATTTCCAGGAGTGTATATTTCCAATAATCCCTGAAAGATTAAAACAAATAGCTGCACAAAAAATGGATATATTTTCATATTTGTCGTTTTGGAACTTACTTCTAAATATGTTACCTTGACACCATTAAAATGGGCAACACGTCTTACTATAAGTAAAGCATTTACACAAGATTTTCTCAGACAAGTAGGTCGAGTGGAACGAATAATTTCGGATAATGGCCCACAATACAAATCAGTGCAATGGCAGAACACGTTAAAACAACACAAAATAAAACCCATCTACATATCTAAGTACAAACCTAGCGTAAATCCAGCAGAACGATCTATGAAGGACATAGGCATTTTATGCCGATTACATGCAGGCAAAAAACACAACACTTGGGATATATACCTTAAAGATTTTCAAGAAGTAATAAATGAAATGCCACATAGCACTACACTACTACCTCCAGTTACTGTACCAAAAATATTGAACCCCCAAACATAACCAGAGAAAATGTTAGATTTCCTATTGTACCACGTAGCACAAACAAGTCATAGCAACAGCACTCTCCAATATCAGAAAGGCAGCCATTAAAAGAAAAGAAAGAGGAGATAGAACAGCAATTAAAAGAACATTCTCAGTAGGCCAAAAAGTATTTGTAAAAACACACCATCACTGCAGCAAACAGAAACACAAAATACATAAGTTTTACATTGCATACAAAGGACCTGTCATAATTAGCCGAATTGCTCATGATAATGCTGTGGAACTAATGAACCCAAAAACAGGCAAAACCTTAGGACTTCACCATGTGAGCCATATCACAAAGTTTGAAGATTAATTTTATTACTGGTAAATAATCAGCACAATATTTCAAGATTATGTTGCAGATAAGATCGTCAGGAGAAAGAAGAATGAAGAGAGAGGAAGGTGGGAAAATGAAAGTAGTTTCAATAAAAACAAAAACAAAAATAACACCAATAGTACCATAGATTAAGGTGAAGGGATAAAGCGTAGATAGTCTAACAGCATGAAATACTAAAATGCTATACACCATGACACTACACAAAAATAAAAAACGAATTTGAGGATTCTTGTAGACATTAAGACTCAAAATATCTTAGAATTGTAACATGGAAAGGGCGCCGAAATTTGTAAAGCTTTTAAGAAGGCGTAAAACAATGTAGGTACTAGACATATGTTAGATGATTATAAGTAAAACTTTTTGTAAGAACCATTGTAAAAACTCCAGCAAGGACGAGATGCAATGACCCACAAGTTGCAATGCGAGAAGTATCAAGAAAGGAAAGGACGTAATTAGCAAGACACGATTCCTACGAGCCAGAAGCGTCGAGAGAAGAGGAAGGACAGCGAGACCAACAGAAGGCCCTTGTAGCCGAAGTGGGCAGTAAATAAATCTGCTGCCAAGCTGAACCACAGGGTGGCGGAACCCTGCTGGGACAGAACACGGAACCCCACAGTGGCGGAAACCTGCAGAGACACGACTGGACATCGAACGCCAGAAGGGTCTCCGAACGCCCCGACTCAGCGGAGCAAGCAAAAAACGGCCCGACGAGAAGACCACTTGGGCAAGCCACCACTGGCAAAAAAATATGTGTAAAAGTCACACTACTGCTACTAAACAGCACGCTGATGCACGAAACTGAAGAAAACTTCCACAAAGTAAAAAGGATATGCCCAAACAATTTATCAAACTGTTACTAAGAGGAGAACTTCAAAGCGACTAGTTATCAATAAATGTTTCCATATCCTGCCCAGAGAAGAACCAAGAAGCAAGTAAGAAGCAGAGAAAAAGCAGGAAGAACAGAAGTTGAAGATTCGCCAGATTGAGACCAAGAAAGAAGATGGGTGAAGAATAGACGACATACCTTCCCAAATCCCTATCCTATTGTAAACTAGTCGTCTGCGAAGTATTACAACGAAAAACGACCGCTTTCAGTGATACATAACGATGACTTTCACGCATACAAAGCCAGTAAACCACGAGATTCTGCACTCACAGCTCCATTCCATTATGGGACGTCCACAACAGCAACACACACTTGCAAAGCCAACAAGGAATGACGAACGAAGCTGTACATCAAATACTTGCCCACATCCATCTCGTGCAAAGTCCATCACCTTCGTGCAAAAAACATTCGCCAACCTCATGCTCAAACATTCATAGGATTGTGTGAATGTGTGAAATCAAATTATGTGATGTAGGAATTGTGCAAAAGAAACGTGTGAAAAACTAAATAAGTTAAGCACACCAGACAGCTAATAAACTACAAAATAACAGTCATTGACTATGGGCTTAAGTAAAAAATAGACTATCGATAAAAATAAGTCATTAGTTCTGAAATGGACAGTATATAAAGAACAAAAGTAAGGCATAATAAACACTAAAACTATATGCCACTTATTTTCTCCTCATAAAAATAAAAGAATAACTATATTTTACTTATTTTCTCCTTATAAAAACAAAGAATAAAAAATTATCTTGTTGGATGTTTTCCCTTTTTTTTTTAACATTTGTACCATTTGTTAGCATAATATCTCAATACTTGTGTATGTGTATTTCTGTGTCAAAGCAATTCTTGGAAATAATTCTTATTTGTTAGTGTAACAATGTTGAAATGAGGGTCTCGAAACAAAAACATTTTACTTGTACATGATATTTAGGAAATGTGTTAGGAATAGATATTACTTAATTACTACATTTATAAAAACAATATTTCTAAGAAAATCGATGTCAAAGACTCCTTCTTAAAAAACAAACTTCACAATTAAATAAAGAAAGAAAATAATTAAAAAATAATAATTATAATAGAATAAAAATATTCTTCCCTTGTCAATATAAACACATTTTTGATAATAATGTGGTAGAATATAAAAATATAAATTAGTAATACAAACTAGCATAGAACAGAATAACATGGCTGAACAGTAGGCAACAAAATTTAGATAACGGAATAATTTTTGAGTGGCTTAGACAACGATTCAATCATTGCCTAACTTCAGTCCAAAAATTAAGTTCGAAGGGTGGTGATATGTAAGGTGTCAGGCAAATCCAACACCTTCCATGAAAACCCTAACATGATAAGCAAATCCAGTAGTATGTCACATAGCT
This sequence comes from Schistocerca serialis cubense, assembly GCF_023864345.2. Taxonomy (NCBI): domain Eukaryota; kingdom Metazoa; phylum Arthropoda; class Insecta; order Orthoptera; family Acrididae; genus Schistocerca; species Schistocerca serialis. The sequence goes on along the minus strand of NC_064638.1, from coordinate 1,025,007,258 downwards.
CCGAATAAATCGTAACATTAAATTAACGAAACTAATATGAGTAACGAGTGAGCAAATGGAATACCACAGACTAACACAAGAATGCCTAAATGCATGTCATACCTTCCCACCGTGAGACAGACGCAGTTCCGAGGGGAGAAAGAGAACAGAAGCCGAGAGCAGAACCGTGTCAAGCTAGGAGGCCCTACGATAGGGGACGGACACCCACGTCGCCAGCTAACCGCTAGGACCATCCCCCAGCCCATGTTAAAAGCTAGAGCCCTCCAGAAGAACAGTATAGATCTTACGATAACACTAAAAGGACCACACCAGTTGCAAGTTTTAGCGTGAGACTTTTTCGCGTCTCTGTTACATTGCAAACTTTAAAAACATTGCCCCACCACGAAAAGTATAACGTTTCTCATTGGATATACACAATTTTTGTAGGTGGAGCTTAAGGTTAACATTGAGACCCTAATTGGTCAGATGAAAACACAGCCAGATAGTTTTTTTTAAACCAATTTCGGTAAATTGTAGTAAGGAGAAGTTAGGAGAGAGCTGCTTCCGAGACGGCAAGGTGAGCGGAGCTGTGCTGACCGCCGCCCCCTGACGAACACCGCCAAGGTAATGAACGCATGCGATGCCGCATAACAGCGCATAAAGCTTCACTCAGAACTGCAGAAGTCTCATCTGTTTTACCCCCTCTTTGCGTAATACTAGTGTCGATCGTCAATTAAAGCTCATGGTGTTCACATTTGCCACTTGAAGTAAAAATTTGAAACGCGATGATTTTTCTGTTATATAGTTATTGAGAAGCCACATCAGCCACTGTAATTTACGACAAGTTAGATAAGTAATTAACGATAATTGAGGGTCACTGTAGACCATTTTGATAGTTTTCTCTCTTGTGAAACTTAATTTAAACCTAAATTATAGTTGTGATATGGCATAGGTCATCCTTCGATCCATTGTAGAACTTGGAAACCCACTCAGAGAATATTCGTTCACATTTTTGTTGAACGCAGTTGGTTTTTATCATCCTGTATTAAAACATTTCCTTTTATCAATAGCGCAATTTATAAACAACGTCTTGTGAGTAGAATAAAATTTCCAATGGTAAACTTAACTGTTTTTTCGACGTTATTTTACCAGGTAACTAAAAATAGGAATGCCTTGAACCCCTTCCACTAAATTTAGTTAGTATTAAGATTCATTTACAGGGAGTGCAGTGGAGTTGACGCTGAAATCATTAAGTATTTGGTTATATCATCGCTAGTCTCACTGAACTCTTCTGAACTCTACATGTCATGTGTGGTCTGGCGTCTCCTTACCAGCAACAGGTCCCAGGTTCAAACTAGTCAATTCCCTAAAAAACATACTCAGAGCGTTGCTGCGCGAAAGTGGTAGGGAGACACGATATAGAACAAACAGACATCATGCAGAATGTTAGATAACTACTGACAGCCTTGGGGGAGCCAGTCCTCACAAAACTCTACCATACGGTGAGCAAGATGTATGAGACAGGCGAAATACCCTCAGACTTCAAGAAGAATATAATAATCCCAATCCCAAAGAAAGCAGGGGTTGACAGATGTGAATATTACCGAACTATCAGTTTAATAAGTCACGGCTGCAAAATACTAGCGCGAATTCTTTACAGACGAATGGAAAAACTAGTAGAAGCCGACCTTGGGGAAGATCAGATTGGATTCCGTAGAAATATTGGAACACGTGATGCAATACTGATCCTACGGCTCATCTTAGAAGCTAGGGTAAGGAAAGGCAAATCTACGTTTCTAGCATTTGTAGACTTAGAGAAAGCTTTTGACAATGTTGACTGGAATACTCTCTTTCAAATTTTGAAGGTGGCAGGGATAAAATATAGGGAGCGAAAGGCTATTTACAATTTGTATAGAAACCAAATGGCAATTATAAGAGTTGAGGGGCATGAAAGGGAAGCAGTGGTTGGGAAGGGAGTGAGACAGGGTTGTAGCCTCTCCCCGATGTTATTCAATCTGTATATTGAGCATGCAGTGAAGGAAACAAAAGGAAAATTCGGAGTAGGTATTAAAATCCATGGAGAAGAAATAAAAACTTTGAGGTTCGCCGATGATACTGTAATTCTGTCAGAGACAGCAAAGGACTTGGAAGAGCAGTTGAAGGGAGTGGATGGTGTCTTGAAGGGAGAATATAAGATGAACATCAACAAAAGCAAAACGAGGATAATGGAATGTAGTCGAATTAAGTCTGGTGATGATGAGGGTATTAGATTAGGAAATGAGATACTTAAAGTAGCAAAGGAGTTTTGCTGTTTGGGGAGCAAAATAACTGATGATGGTCGAAGTAGAGAGGATATAAAATGTAGACTGGGAATGGGAAGGAAAGCGTTTCTGAAGAAGAGAAATTTGTTAACATCGAGTATTGATTTAAGTGTTAGGAAGTCGTTTCTGAAAGTATTTGTATGGAGTGTAGCCATGTATAGAAGTGAAACATGGACGATAAATAGTTTAGACAAGAAGAGAATAGAAGCTTTCGAAATGTGGTGCTACAGAAGAATGCTGAAGATTAGGTGGGTAGATCACATAACCAATGAGGAGGTATTGAATAGGATTGGGGAGAAGAGAAGTTTGTGACACAACTTGACTAGAAGAAGGGATCGGTTGGTAGGACATGTTTTGAGGCATCAAGGGATCACCAATTTAGTATTGGAGGGCAGTGTGGAGAGTAAAAATTGTAGAGGGAGACCAAGAGATGAATACACCAAGCAGATTCAGAAGGATGTAGGTTGCAGTAGGTACTGGGAGATGAAGAAGACCACAACAACAACAACAGATATTTATAAAATAATTAGATTATATGGACGTTTTGAAAGCATTTTGTGTTATTTTAAATACATCTCCCTCTTCCCCTCCATCCATTAATACACTCTCAGTACTTCAGAAATTATGTAAACGATTTCATCTTACATTTATTCATTGTTAATTTCTCCTTCATTCTCTCTCTCTCTCTCTCTCTCTCTCTCTCTCTCTCTCTCTCTCACTCTCTCTCTTACATTATCACCTAAGTTGCCCTTTTAATCCATTCTCCGAAACGTTACATACAAATGTAGCAGTTTACATTGAAAGTATATGTCCTCCTCTAATTTCTGCTTTTTTTTACTGGCCCCTACCATTCCTCTCAAAACATATTAACCGCATTCTTTTAATATTCTTAATAACCAGCCCTTCTTTGAACTTTTTCGGTATCTTTCGTCAGTCTTACCTCGTACGGGTCCCATATCGCGCAGGAATGCTCACGAAGAGGACAGATAAGTGTATTGTAGATGGTCACTTTAATTGATTTGTTGCATCATCTACGTATTCTAACAATAAAATGCGTTCTGTGGGTTTCCTTCCCCACAATATTTTCCATGTGGCAGCTCCAATTTAAGTTGTTCATCATCGTAGAAGCTAGATATTTAGTTGAATCGATAACTTTTAAATGTGACTGACTTATAGTGTCAGAAATAGCAGAAGGTCTATAATCCGTTCATCATAAGAATAAACCTGATGTAATCATTAAGTCATGTATTCTTCCGCGTTTGCTTGAATCTCATTGGATTTTGTTTCACGTGGAGCTGAAGCCAGACTATTACCAGTACAGTCAAGTACGATCATAACGATACGTTTTATGCTGTGTTACATGCACATACACTAAGCGATAATGCGGGACAACAGCTTTACCTGCGCATTAAACTTGGACAGCACTGGCCAGCCAGCGGTTCAATTGACCTGCAATGATGTGGGCCGTTGCAGTTTACACGTAAAACGAGACGATCAAAGAAACGATATAGCTTCGAATGTAATTTAATTTTTAAAGAGGATGAAATAATATTCGGAGAAACTCCAGGACGTCCGCTCGCTTCTTAGGTGACCAAACGGAAAGCATAAAATGCACTCGTTCTCATCTGACATAGTATTCTAATTATAAACAAGAGGGATGAAAATTTCTACTTAAACATAGCATACTGTAAGTATTACACCGTACTGTTGAATATTGAAGCCAGTCATCTGGTAATCTCTTAGCTCCTTCGTTATCTGAATCCGAGAAATACGTTTCAGTTCTAGAAGTATCACCTCCTACGTTGATAACGAGCTCAACAACAGAGTCCAAGAAGCCAACCAGGCGCCGCATTTTCTGTTCTTTTATGACGAGCCGTTCTATATCCCACCAGCGTTCGGCAGTGACATGTGAAAAAGCTTCTTGCGTTAGTTCCAGTACGTCTGGCAGATTGACAGTCTTGTTACTTCTCGGGCCAAATACCACAACTTGGCTCCAGATCAGCTCTGTTGGGTTCATATTGTAAAGGTACAGTAGCAAACGTAAAAATGCAGCATTTGTATGATGTGCTCGATGCTATGAAAATGATTGTTCTTCGGGTTTTACGATACTCTGTGGTATAAAACTATGGACATAGTCCAAACACAGAGCATCCGGTTTTTCATTTTTGCCTTAAAAATAAAATTTTCGTGTTTTCTTAATTTAAGCAACTTTTATGAACAGTCTTTCATAAAACATCGATAATTAAGAATTTGTATTTGGAATGAAAACAGGAATTTCGCGTCCAATATTTAATTAGAAAGAAGAAAATAAAAAAAATGAGGAGTTTTATAATTACTGGATATTATGTATATGAAATTGAACGAGGAAAAAAATGAATGATACTGGTGGTGATTTGATGAATACGTAAATATGATTACCATGAATTCACGCCACCAACTGCGCTGCACGAAAACTCACCATTAGAGTGTCAACTGGGACAACTTCAAAGCCGATTATGTACGTAAATTTGTGAAAAACATTCAGAACAGCATATTTCTTGGCGCTTTTTAACCGTATTTCACACGCGTGTTTCACTACGGAACAGAAACCAGCCTCAGTCATTTTCATACTTCACATTAACTGCGCGACAATCAGAGCACAACGCTGCTGAGGCTGTGACCATACACGATTTTTGAGAAAAAAAACTGCATAGCTAAAGCGTGAGTAAGAAAAACGTTGATAGCTGTTAATACATTTGAATATCCTAAAGTTTAATTTAACGTAATTAGTAATAATCTATCTAATACATAAGCAGGACCTGTTTCCAAGAGCGTAACAATACCAGTGTACGTGTGCTACGACTTCTGACCAATCATCGCGTTTGTGTTTGTTTACATCAGATTTATTCTTATGATAAACAGATTATATATCACTTTACTTGCAAAATCACATTCATTACTTCCGCTTCACTTGGTGACGTCCCGTCAGCTACTGCGAACTTTGACATTTCAGACAGAATTCAGTCACACAACCGAGACAACAGTCCACAACAAACCAAAGTGATTGGAAGCCGCTCACGAGGAATGACATCAAAAGCCTTTTTGGAATTCTATAAATACGGAATTAGTTGAGGACATTGTGCGAAAAATGTGTCAGCTGAGTCTCACAGGAGTGATGCTTTCCAATGCTGTGCTGGTTTTACTTCAATAGGTAATGTATTTCGGAGCTTTCCATGACGCTGGAACAAAGTATTTGTTCACGCGGCCTGTTACATGTCGATGTCGGTGAAATGGATCTGTAGCTCAGAGGATTACGTTTATTTTCTTTTGTATGCGTTGCGGTGGTCTCTGGAACTTTACATTCTTCAACGTCACCATAAACACTAGAACACTCCTTGTTGTAACTGACAATTCGAACTTTTTTACAACACAACTTTTATTTACGTGAGTCTACATGAAAATGACCGAATAACAACGAAAGGTCAGTAAGAATTTCGTTCAAGAGGCGACAAAAGATAACTTCTAAGTTTCCCACAAGAGTCCGTTGTAACACACATACACTTAATTCCAAGTTCTATTCGATGGCGAAGATGTAGTCTTCCAAGGAGACGTCCTTGAGGTCGGTATTTGGCTTGAACTGATGTCCGGTGTTTTTTTTTTTTCTTTATTATGATTTCATTCCCCTGCCCCATATGGGCAGGGAAGGGCTGTCAGCGGCACAATCCGCTGCTCTTCAGCCGAGTGACATGAACTTAAAATAAGAATAAAATGGTACAGACATAAGGCGATAAAGGGGAACTTAAAACAGAATAATGGGAGAAAATGGAGGTAAAAAATATAAACTAACAGGGAGACGTTCATGGAGGACAGTAAAAAAAAAGTTACCAGAAAGTTAAAAAACACAGTTGGCGATTCTTCAAAACTCAGAGAAGACACTGAATGGACACGCACACGTTAAAAGTCAGCCACAGTAGTAAAAACACTCCGGGAAAAACACACTTAAAACCCACTTGGAGCACACATGACGAAGAAGAAAACTGCCAGGCGGGACCTGCCGAAGAAAAGGGCAGAGAGGATGGAAAAAGAGGGGAGAGCAAGGGGCAGCAGGGGAAACGGCGGGATGAAGAGAGGAGAGGCACCCGTGGGTACACAAAGAGGCAGGAGACACGTGGGGCGGGAGAAGAAGAGGGAAGACAGGGCAGGAGGGAGTGCAGAGAAACTGAAAAGAGGTACAAGAGATGGAGGGGAGTAGGAGGGGGAAGCCGCTCAGGAGGAGGGAGGGGGAGGAGAGGTAGCCCTGAGGAGGAGGCAGGAAGATGGGGTTAGAGTTGGTAGGAAGGGTAGATTTCAGGGCAAAGCTCATCATCTGGGAGGGGTAGACGGTGGAAGTTGCGTTGGGAAAGGAGATGGAGGGTGTGGAGATGGAGAGAGGGTGGGACACAACGGTAAAGGCATGGCAACTGGTTGGGGGTGGAGAGGAAGGGAGACACCAGAGGGTGAGTGGGGTCAAGGTGGCGGACAATATATAGTGTGCGGATGTGTTCAAGGAAAAGGAGAAGGTGGGGGAAGGGAATGAGGTCATAGAGGATGCACGTGGGGGACGGAAGGCAGATGCAGAAGGCGAGGCAGAGCGCATGGGGTTCGAGGATTTGCAGCGCATTATAGAACCGGAGAGGGGCGGAAATCCAAGCTATGCTGGCATAACAGAGGATAGGGCGGATCAAGGATCTGTAAGTGTGAAGGATGGTGGAAGGATGCAGACCCCACGTCCGGCCGCACAGGAGTTTCAGGAGGCGGAGGAGGTTGTGAGCTTTGTTTTGGATGGTAAGGAGATGGGGAGTCCAGGTGAGGTGGCGGTCGAGTGTGAGGCCAAGGTATTTGAGGATAGGAGTGAGGTGGATAGAACGGCCATAAATGGTGAGGTAGATATCATGGAGGCAGAAGGAGCGGGTGGTGCGGCCTATGATGATCGCCTGTGTCTTGGAGGGATTAATACGGAGGAACCACTGGTTGCAGCAAGCGGTGAATTGGTCAAGGTGTGTTTGGAGGGTACGTTGGGACCACTGAAGGGTAGGATAAAGGGCTAGGAAGGCGGTGTCATCAGCGAACTGGAGAAGATGAACAGGAGGGGGAGGTTTGGGCATATCAGCAGTGTACAGGAGATAGAGGAGAGGGGAAAGGACAGAACCTTGGGGCACGCCAGCAGAGGGATAAAAAGTACGGGAGTTGGAATTGTGGATATCACATAGGAGGGACGATGGGAGAGGAAGGAAGCAATGAGACGGACAAAGTTGATGGGGAGAGCATAGGTCTGGAGTTTGAAGAGGAGCCCAGGATACCAGACACAGTCATAGGCGTTCTGGAGATCAAGGGAAACAAAGATAGCGGAGTGACGGGGGTAAAGTTGGAGGGAAAGAAGATTGATAAGGTTAAGGAGCTGGTCGTCAGCGGAAAAGGAAGGCCGGAAGCCACATTGGATAAGAGGAAGGAGGCGGTGCTGGTTAAGGTGGCAGTGAATACGGTGAGAGAGGATGGCCTCGAAGACCTTACTGAACACGGAGGTGAGGCAGATGGGACGATAGGAAGAGGTATCAGAGGGGGGTTTGTTAGGTTTAGGGAACAGCAGGACACGGGACATCTTCCACAGGTCGGGGTAAAATCCAGTGGAGAGGAGGACATTGTACAGGGTAGCAAGGACAGACAGGAAGGATGGAGGGGATTCCTTGAGGTGACGGTAGGTGACACCATCATGACCAGGGGCAGTGTTGCGTTTGGAACGGAGGACGAGTGCAATGTCTTGTGCAGTGATGGGAGTGTTGATGTCTGAGGGAGGTAACCGATCCAAGTACTGGAAGCTGGGGGCGAATGGGGGGACAGAGGTGTCAGTGCGGTCAAGGATGGTGCGGAAGAGGGAATAATCAAAATGGGGATCGTCAGGAATAGAGAAGACCTTGGATAGGTGGGAAGCAAAATGGTTAGCCTTACTGAGGTTGTAAGGAAAGGGTTGATTATGGATGGGGTAATGCGGGGTGGGATGGCTACCAGTAAGGCGGTGGAAGGCTGACCAGTACTTGGAGGAGTTGACAGGGAGGGTGGAGTTGAGATGTGTGCATGTCTGGCGCCAGTCCCGACGTTTCTTTGCTGTAAGGAGGTTCTGGATATGTCGCTGTAATTGCCGGTGGCAGGTGAGAGTGTCCCGGTCACGAGTGCGGAGGAAGGAGCGGTAGAGCCTGCGGGATTCACGCAGAGGAAGGACGGCCTGTGGAGGAAGCGTAGGGCGGTGAGGGTGGATGAGTTTGGTAGAGACATGAGCCTTCACAGCATCGGTGATGGTCTTCTGAAGGAAGGAAGAGGCATGGGTGATGTCATCAGGGTGGTGAAAGGTGAAGGAGTGACTTTCGACCTGTAAGGCAACAGATTCCCGGTAGGCATCCCAATTGGCTTGGTGGTAGTCATGGATAAACTTTGGAGGGGCATCTGGGCAGGTGGCTGCTGTGGCGGGACGAGTAGAGGAGATGGTGAGAAGGACAGAGAGATGGTCACTACCGACGGGATCGAGGACATCAACGGCGATGTGACCAAGGAGGTTGGGGGAAGCGAGGATAACATCGGGGGTGGAGTTACTTTCAGGACGGGTGTGCCATGCGAGAGGAATAAGGTCACCATTATGGGTGGCAAGGAACTGATGCCACCTCCGAAGGGTGGCAGCATCACAGCTGTGGATGTTGAGGTCAGTGGCGATCACATAGGTGGAGAAGGTACAGTCAACATGGGAAAGGAAGTCAAAGTGGAGAGGAGCTGTGGGGTGGATATAGATAGTGGCACAAGTGATGGTGAGGGAGGGAAAAACTAGGCTGAGGAGAAGGTGTTCAGTTGTGTCATTGAGGAGGGGTTGTGGCCGGACAGGGAGATGCCTGAGGTCGGCTATAGCAACCCCACCTCAGGCTAGGGGAAGGGGATTGTCAGTGTGGTGAAGGAGATAGGGGGAGGTGCGGACAACATGGTGGGGTTGGAGGAAGGTTTCATTAAGGATGAAAGAGTCAACCTGGTGCTGGGAGAGGGTATGCATGAAGAGGTATTTGTTTGCAGGGAGGGAGCGAATGTTGAGGTAGAGGAGACGATACTGTTGACGCGCCAGGAGGTTTGAGGTGGGCAGGGTGCGGGAAGGGGAGAGAGGGGCTTAAACGAGGGTGTCGAGGTGGGTGAAGGTAAAGTGGGCCTGGTTGTGGGAGTAGGTGGCGTAGGTGTTTAAGTGGAAAACAGAGCGGGCGACAAGGGAAATCTGCTGGAGTGTGTGGGGGTACTGGAAGGGGTGGATGTTCTGCAGGACGATGGTGAGGAACCGGATGATGTCTTCTGCTGTAGAGGGAGGGCGGAGGGAATTGTTAGGGTGGATGGGTGGGTCAATGGGGCGAACGGGGACAGTGAGTTCAGGGTTGGTGGGAGGGGGCTTGGCTATGCATTTGGAGGAATAGGTGGGGTGAGGTTCATTGCAGGTGTTGCAGGAAGGGGGGAGGCGAGGTTGGGACACTGTTTAAGGAAGTGGGAGGCTTTACAATGGGGGCAGGTGGGTGGGTTCTTGCAGTTTTGGGTGAGGTGGTCATTGTACAGAAGACAGTGCTGACAGCGGTAGGATTGAGGAGGGGAACGGGACGGGTCAACAGGGTGGCGGCGGTTGAAAATCAGGGCTCCCTGCGTGAGGAGGTGGCCGATGGAGGAGGCGGACTCTGTAAATATATGCATGAGGAAAGTAGGGCCAGAGGAGTTGTAAATACGGCGGGCAGATCGGACTTCCAGGGCGGGGTGGGCGTTCAGTTCCGCCAACACCTCAGCCTCCATGACCACAGGGCTGAGTTTAGTGATGATGGCGGTGAGGGTCGGCAGATGACGAGGCAGTTGGGGCTGACGAGGAGTGGAGGATGTAAGGAATGGGGTGAGGGAAGCGTGGGGCCCAAAGGTGATGCAAGGAAGGCGCCGGAGGAGATCAGTATGGAAGGACGGAGAGGGAGACTTGACGAGAACAGGGTCTCTGTGAGGGCTAAGTTGGGTGATGGGTGCACTGGGGATGTACTTCCGGATTTCAAGGGTGAGGGTGCGGGCATCAAGGAATTTAGGATCAGGGTTGGCTAGGACGAAGGTATACAGGGAGGGAGCAGGAGAGGAGGGAGGTGGGGTGGTATCCATAGTGGGGTCAGCGGGAGGTGGGGTGGGCAGTGGCTTTTTGGATGAGGGTGTAGAGGAGAGGTCGCCACTGGGCCATTTGGAAGATTTTTTGGCAGGTGTTGCCTGGGAGGAGGGATGAGGGACTGGATGGATGGGGAGGTGGTGGGAGGCAGGGCCCTCCTGTGAGGCAGTAGCACCGGATGAGAGGGTAGTGCGCTCTGTGGTGGCGACTGTGGCGCGGCAGGCGGTGACTCGGGCAGGGGAAGCAGTGGCAGTTGCTGGGGGGAGAGGGGGAAAGTCGTCTCGGCAGGCGACAGGAGCGGAAGGGGGGGTGGGAGCAGGGGCAGGGGCAGGAGCAGCAGCAGGTGCAGTAGCAGGGGTAGGAGTAGGAGTGACATACAGGTGGGGATACAGCGATGGGGAGGAGATAGATGGGGAGGAGATTGTGAGTAGGGGAGGTGGATGAGACCGGTTAATCCCAGAGGAAGCACTCCATGACGTTACAGTGGGGGCAGGTGAAGGGGAGGTGTAGATGACGGTGATAGTTGGGGCGTCCATGGTGGCAGGCAGCAGCGAACACCGAGAGACGGCGGCAGCGGCGCCGGCAGAAGAAGCAGCGAGCACCGAGAGACGGCGATCAGGCGGCGGCGGCGGCGGCGAGTACCGGGAGGCGGTGACCAGGCGGCAGGCGGCAAGCACCGGGCGGCGGCGGCGGCGGCGGCGGCGGCGGCAAGCAACTGGAGGCGGCGACCAGACGGCGGCGGCAGCAGTGACGGCGTGCAGACGGGCAACAACACGACAGGCACGGTTGGGGCTCTTCCACGTCGAAGATACACCCTGAGAGTAGCCCAGGCAGTGCGAGTCCTCGATGAGGAAGTGAGGGAATCCAACCCTCGAAAAGACGTCCGGTGCTGGTTCTAGCCTTTAAATAGTATTGGTCAGCCAATCAGATGTTGATGTAGTAACACTACCTGTACTTCCTGCACGGCATCTCGAACTCCCTCTGCAGGAAGTAGTACGCAGAATGTCTGTTTCCAAAACAGCCGTTGTTTACCATTGCTTACGCCTTTGTTCATAGGCAACCTCGGTCCTGTGTCACGTTAGATATGTTGCCGGCCCGCAAGGGCTACCTTGGCGACGGTGTAACACTCCTCATGACGTCGTTGGAAAAGTAATTAAGCCGCTGTATCGTTGATGCGCTCCTAAATTATTATCATTCAAGAAAGACATTGCCTGCAGAAATGTAACCATCCTGCTACGACTATGATAGGATCCTGAAAACATAGCAGAACTTGTTTTGTGACACTATGATAGTTTTGTTACTTCCTGGAGTGACAGAGAATTATCTTTCAAGAGTCGTTTGATAAATTTATGGTATACCAATCAAAGATTCTGACGGAGTTTCCCTTTGGTGTGTCATCGACTTACCAAAAATATGTTTGCAGATAGGGGACATTACTTTCACGCAGCAACTATGAGGATTGAATGAAAAGTAATGCCTACACCTTCATTAATTGGGTTTGGATGCGAATATTTTAATAAATAAACCGCAGAAATAATCCTGATCTTTAATTACCAACATTTACTTTTTCACATAATCACCAGCCAATTGGATTTATTTCTGCCAACGATGAGCGAGTTTTCTGAAGCCGTCACGGAAGAAGTCGACACTCCGTTTCCGCAACCACAGACTCACAGTTCTCTCAACGTCTTCATCAGAAGCATAATTATGTCCCTGCAGATCGTCTCCTGTCACAATTGAATGGAGAATGGCGTCACCTTCATTCTCGCAACGCGACAGGAGTTCCTCGCAAATTTCAAGTCTGTGTGCTTTCATTTCAGGAGTCAGCAAAAAAAATGGTTCAAATGGCTCTGAGCACTATGGGACTCAACTGCTTGAGGTCGTAAGTCCCCTAGAACTTAGAACTACTTAAACCTAACTAACCTAAGGACAACACACACATCCATGCCCGAGGCAGGATTCGAACCTGCGACCGTAGCGGTCGCGCGGTTCCAGACTGTAGCGCCAGAACCGCTCGGCCACCAGCGGCCGGCAGGAGTCAGCATCCGGGGTACCCATCGTGCACAAATCTTCCGATAGCCAAGAAAAGCAATAATGTGACCCACACGTTCTTGTGAAATGCCGATTGTGCTTGCAATTTCTCTCTGAGTGATACGATGATCGTCCTGAATCAGTCTGTCAACATTTTGCTTGTAAAACTCGGTGGTTGCTGTCACAGGACGTCCAACTCTTTGTTTGTCACGCAGATCAGATGTTCCCGCCTCAACATCTTTAAACGTACTCCCCAACGACACACAGTACTCACATCAACACAGTCACCATAAACTGCTTCCATTCTCTGATGAATCTCCTTTGGGGTGACACTTTCTGTTGTCAAGACTGCACGTTAATTAAATCGACCGACCGTCTGCGCAGGATTTCATACGTTACACTGTTACAACACATCTAATCAATGCTAAGGCTTCCCGCCAACTGGAGATGTAGAGAAGAGGCTACGGAACAAGCCAGTACCTGCTGCATACCAATGCTGCCATCCGTTGAAAAGTTACGAAGGCGGAGGCATTACTTTTCAGTCAACCCTCGTACTAATGTCGTTGTCCACATTGCCAGTTGTCTGTATTAGCCATCTCAGGAGCAACGAGGGGGCTATGAACACTGCAGTTGGTCGCTTGCTCCATGAAAATGTCGACGGACTGTAAAGAGGAAGAGGCAGTAGCTCTCAGTTTCAAACTGGCGTGAGAGTAACATTTCACCTCCTCTGTGGCAGAGCTACAAACAGCTACATCGATCTCAGAACGACGTCATTAGAAATTTTGTCGTTCTAAGACGTCTTGCGATGTTCAGTAACCCGAAGATCTACAGGTAAGAAACGTAAAATACTGCGGAACCGCTACTGAAAATACACAAATCTGTTATTGAAACATTATTGTATTTACGTTACAGTCCGGTGAAGTTACTTGAATATGACAAAAGACTTCACGTTTAATGACGATAGCCATTCGTTGTACGTTGTAATAGTGTAGTGCCTATTAATACTGCTTCTTCTTAGGTTATTGAACAAAACAATGCATGTAGCGATTTTCTGATTTTGATTTAAGTCGCGTTTAAAGAGCACTCGCCAAAACAAAACAAACAAAAGAAAACAAGAACTAACCTTCTTGGTAGTATATCAATAACAGCACATTTTGTGGACATATACAGGCCATAGTTTGAGATAATGTTTGTTATGGCTTACTCACTATTTTTTCCTTCTGAAATTACCATACGGTACTTCAAATCGCCGTCAGGTCGCACTGATTTAGGTTTACCGTGACCTCCTTAAATCTATTACGGCAAATGCCAGAATTAATCCTCAGAAAGGGCACAGAGGACATCCTTCCCCACCCTTCCCTGTCGATATTCTACTTCGCGTCTAATCTCGTTGTTGACGCGATGTTGTACCATAACCCTCCTTCCTTTCTTTTGACCTCAATATGACAACTGAAGGCAAGTGTTACACGAAGATTGTCATCAAACCTGCCAATTATCAGATACACTATCATTGACTGTAGTAGTGTTATTGTTGTTTTCAGTCCAGAGACTGGTTTGATGCAGCTCTCCATGCCACTCTATTCTCTGCAAGCTTCTCCATCTTCGAGGAGCTACTGCAACCTACATCCTTCTGAATCTGTATAGTGTATTCATGCCTTGGTCCCCCTCTACGATTTTTATCCTCCGCGCTTCCCTCCAATACTAAATTGATGATCCCTTGATGCCTCAAACGTGTCCTACCAACCGATACCTTCTTCTAGTCAAGTTGTGCTATGAATTCCTCTTCTCCCTAATTCTATTCAGTACCTCCTCATTAGTTAGTGTTGTGCGTGAATGGTGCCGAAAGTTTAGCAGTTTTATTTTCTCTTCTGCAAAATTTTTTTACAAGCAGACACCCCCATCCCACACAATCACACACACACACACACATACACACACACACACACGCACACACACACACACACACACACACACACACACGCGCACGCAAACATACACAACACAAATGGAGGGGAGAGAGAGAGAGAGAGAGAGAGAGAGAAAGAGAGAGAGAGAGAACTACTATTTTTTGCCATTTACTACTCTATGCGATTACTCGACGACATATTCCAGAGCATTTATTCTAGTAACATGATGACGAGTTGACTGAGAAATCAAGAATTCTTAGAACTTGTGAGCAAGTTGAAATGTTCATTAAGGGAAGAAAATGTACCAAATCATTTTGTTACAAATCTCACTGAGGTTCTGCTTCAGATTTGCATAACAAGGTTGAAGAAATGCAATGAATTGTTGTAATGCTTCTTATTCAGCCATAGCTACCTGCAGTACACTCATTGACGTCGGAAGTATTTGTCATTTTCCGTGGACTTCAGGTTCCAGGTTTGTTTCTCACAGCACGATTATGTAATAGGTGCATAAGAGTTTGCCATGTGCCTGTAAATTCATCATTTGCACAAAAGCGAAGATGGATCTTGCACTTTTTGAAAATATAAATATGCATTCATATTTGAACATGTAAGTTTCGTAGATTAGTGTTGAACATTCAATCTTGTTTTGTTTTTTTTACTAATTTCACTCCAAAGTAGTGTTTTGTTGCTATTATCACAGTCTCCTGCTTCAGGTCAACAATGACCATAGTGTGGAGACCACCCACTTTGAAATATGATACGTCAATACTATCAAAGTATACTGATTAACGTGGCACTCTGAAGAATGCTCCTGTGAGTTCTTCTCGTATACTTGAAGTTATCTTACGATGTTACAATGATATGGCACCTCACGGAATGGTGATGGATCATAGTAATAATGAAAGGTCGAGGGCACCCATAGCTTATGGCTTCCAGAACTAAAATGTGCGTTGTAGTTTCTTTTCCCTACTGTTTCTTCTAATGTCATTAGTTTCGTCAGCTGGACTGTAAAAAATCCTACAGCAGGTTTAGGAGCGGCCACTACATATGTTGAGAACTGTATAACACACAGCTTTGTTTCCTATTGTTGCTGCATGTTTCTAAGCGCATAATCCGTTATTTTGGCGTATTCATTCCGAAAATTTCATATGGTCCTTTATTTGCCTGTAAATGTTTGTTTTGTTTTCTTCTGCTATACAATGAACAGAGTTATCCATCAGTATATTTATTGCCTGTGGCTTTACATTTGCTTCTTTTCGTAGTCTAACAAGAAAAACATTAATATCATACTGAGAACTGTTTGGAACAAACAAGTAACTTTAAAGTTACAAGTGGACTAAATTACCAGCGAGTATGGCTGCCTAATTTAAACCACCACATGGGACAACTGATGATCTCCAGTCGAATCTGGCCCCAGCTACGGATGGTTTACACCTTATGCACTTCTTTATTACATTATTGAGAGGAAGACACTGCTGATGTAGCTGTGTTACAAATTATTAAATTTGAACATTATTTATTGAACATTAATAAAATCATCAGTTTCGCATATATCTTGTTTTCAGTCCTAGCTGAACTCTGAACAATCAAAAGTGACAACTCAGAAATTAGTAAGGTAACACTTCCTCATACAGAAAAAATGGTTCAGTGAAATGTGGAATTTAAACATGAAAGTCTCAGGGAAATATTTTGATGAAACAAAGACTGCAGGCAGAAGCAACCTTTGCAGCCTACTTCTACAAGATATTGTTCACTTAAGACCTTGCTGTTGTATGCCGACACCAACACAGCATCATTGTCATTTGAATATATGCTAACAACCAATTATAACCAACACTTGTTTACTCACATAATTAATTACGGGAATTACTTCTTTATTACTTGCTTTAATGCAGAATGTAAGTAGCTATTTTTTAAAGAAAAACCACTGCTCTTCCCATTATGCAACTTAGCTGCTGTTTTTTAATTGCTACTTCATATTAAGTATTTATGTTTCAAGGAACACTATCTATGTACTAGATAAGTTAAAGCCTAGTTAATATGAATATTACTTTAACCAGAACTTATATTTTGAATCTAAACATTGTGGTACATTATAGGAATTCTTATTCATTATAAGGAATTCCTTCACTCCATCGTTTAGTGTCTTAGATTTTTCCGTAACCTGTCTCATGCTTGCCAGCAGTCAAGGACCTATGCAGTGGAATGTAAAACTCACTTTGTTGATATCAATATAATTTTTACTTATATTATTGCAGTTGGGTATTTTACAGTTCACACTAAATTCACTCTAACCACAAGTGTGTGTGTGTGTGTGTGTGTGTGTGTGTGTGTGTGCGTGTGTGTGCATGTGTGTGTGTGTAAACTATTCTGGTATGTGATACATATTTTTCTTGGGTATGATCAATATTTGTTTCAGTAAGGATTTCTGTCTGTCTCTTTCTCTCTCTCTCTCTCTCTCTTCTTGAGACTTCGGTAACAAACGGACGTAGTGTTGTAAACCTCTTAAACAAGTACGTCAAGGATTTCTGTCTGTCTCTCTCTCTCTCTCTCTCTCTCTTCTTGAGACTTCGGTAACAAACGGACGTAGTGTTGTAAACCTCTTAAACAAGTACGTCATTTCTGTTACTGACAGCAATGGAGTATCAGAGACCAGTCTTTAAAAATAACTTCAATAAAATGGAAATGACGCTCACGTTTCCCAGAGAAGTAGCATCCATCATAAAATCCTTAAAATCTAAGTATTCCAGTGAGTATGATAACATATCAACAAAGTTAATTAAAGAATGCTCATGCAAGTTAAGTTCTTTCTTAAGTTATTTGTGTAATCAATCTCTTACCAGCAGTACATTTCCAGACTGGCTAAAATATGCTGAAGTTAAGCGTCTTTACAAGAAGGGGGATAAAGAGATACCATCAAACTATCGACCAATATCACTTTTGCCAGCTTTCTCAAAAATATTTGAAAATGTTGTGTTCAATTGTCTCCTTAAGCATCTTCCTGCAAATAATATATTGTCCAAGTCACAGTTTGGATTTCTGAATGGTTCTGATATTGAGAAAGCTATTTACACTTGCAGTGAGAATGTACTTAATTCATTAGATAATAAATTAGAGGCTACTGGGATTTTGAGTGACCTGTCAAAAACCTTTGACTGTGTGAACCACAGCATTCTTTTAAGTAAATTAGAATATTATGGTGTCACTGGCAATACTACGAAATGGTTTGAGTCTTATCTATCTAACACGAAACAAAGGGTGTCATTGCGAAATACCTGTGCAGTAAGCAGTTAGTCTTCATCTGACTGGGAATTAATTACATGTTGTGTTCGTCAGGGTTCCATCTTGGATCCATTGCTTTTTCTTGTGTATATTGATGACCTTTCATCTGTTACATTGCCAGATGCTAAGTTTGTTTTTTTGCAGATGATACAAACATTGCAATAAGTAGCAAGTCAAGTACAGATTTAGAAATAGCTGCTAATCAAATTTTCACAGACATTAATAAGTGGTTTAAAGCTAATTCACTGTCATTAAACTTTGAGAAGACCCGCTGCATGCAGTTCAGAACCTGTAAGAGATTTCCTTCCAGCATGATTATAACATATGAAGACATGCAGATCGAAGAGGTTGACAGTGTTAAATTTCTGGGATTACTACTCGATAATAAATTCAGTTGGGAAGGGCATATGGCAGAATTGCTTAAGTGCCCAAACAAGTCTGTATTTGCCATGAGAATGTCAGATGTAGGAGATATAATTATAAAAAACAAAAAACTTGCATACTTTGCTTACTTTCATTCTATTATGTCATATGGGATCGTATTCTGGGGCAGCTCATCAAACTGAGCAAAAGTTTTTAGGGTGCAAAAGTGTGTGATAGGAATCATTTCCAGTGTAAATTCAAGAACATCTTGTAGAAACCTGTTCAAGGAACTTTGTATTCTAACCACTACTTCTCAGTATATTTATTCCTTAATGAAATTTGTTGCAAGTAATACATTTCCATTTCCAACCAATAGCTCAATACATAGTATTAATACTAGGAATAAGAACAATCTACATAAAGACCTAAAATCACTTACCTTGATCTAAAAAGGGGTCCAATATTTAGGAATACGCATTTTCAATGAATTTCCAGCAACCATTAAAAATTGGGTTTCAGTTAAATCACGGTTTAAACAGAGTGTGAAAGACTTTTTGATAGGCAACCCCTTCTACTCCATAGATGAATATATTACCAGAGACTGTTAAGCCAGCTTAAGTAAAAATATCTGTTAGATTTCAGTTTTGACAACACTTGGTCACAACAGTCAAGATTAGGTGTTTTGTGTATGATAAATTTATTAATAGTGCATAACAGTGTTTCATTCTGACAGTGTGTTAATTCTGTAAATATTAGCTGTTCCAGTTTACTGCATAGTATTAGTCTATTTCTACTATCTCCTGACAAATGATCGGGGTAGTAAGTATTATATTCAAATGTTTTATGTTTTTATGTCTTACTTACTGACATGTTCCACACCCACGAGAATCATCTCATTTTTTCGGTCTGTGGAACGAAAACTGGATGTAATCTCTCTCTCTCTCTCTCTCTCTCTCTCTCTCTCTCTCTCTCTGTGTGTGTGTGTGTGTGTGTGTGTGTGTGTGTGTCTGTCTGTCTGTCTGTCTCTCTGCTATTCACACAATCATATACACACACACACGAAATCTATCAGCAGCAACTAGAATTTTTCCTACTTAACACGTGCTGGAATAACTAGGATTAGGGTATCTCAGACAAAAGTTTTGTAAAACCTAGTGCCTTGGCCAAGTAATAGAGGATATTGAGACACATACGAGGGATCTGAGTGAAAAGGAACAGGTGTTGACAATTAGGGAAGCAGGCAACAACCTTGCCAAGAACAGAAAATATGATATCTAGTGGCCTAGATAAGCTAGATACAGCAACCTCCCAGTCAAATGAGGGCTTTTCTGAGTTTCTGTGCATGCACGATAGGCCCCGGGACAAACGAAGCTGTCAGGTGAGTCATCTGGGTTTCTGCTGACATTGTTGTGTCAGTGGCTGCTACTGGGAGATGGAGATGCACAAGACACAGCATATATCTTCATAGGAGGAGAAAGATGGATCAGCTGAGCTGATTAATTAAACCGATCAATTAATTAACTCATCGCCATCTGGGAAGTGCCCCAGCCCTCCTGTCCCATCCCCCACTTCCCCTCCCTGACCCCATCTGGAAATTGCCAGTAAAAGGACTCTGTGCTGAAGATGAAGGATCTCAGGATACGAAATTGAAGTCATTGTCAATTATGTAGCAGACATACTGCTTATTTATAAAAATCCATTTTCAGAGGTTGAATCTCTTTATTTGGTGGGAAGAACTCACATCTAGAAACTACATGTCTTAATCATGTAATTACACTGTTGCAGATTGGAGATGTTGTCTTGTTGGAAAATTTTCGTGTGTGTGCTCACCTTGAGGTGCAGGGATCAACTGAGCTAGTGTACAATGCCACCACCAGAGGATGTCCAACACCCACCCCTCGACCCCTCCCCCCTCCCCCCCCCCAACACCCCTCCCAGAAAAAATTGGCAAGATGAAGACTCACCCTGTGCTGGAGAGGAGAGGAAGGATCTCACAACACGAAATTCGAATCAATGTCATTAATATATGGATACCTACTCTTTATTTAATCAGACTGCAGGAGACAGGTTTCCCCCACTTAGGTAGGGATCATGTCTGTATCCCACCCCATCTCCTGTTCCCATGGCATAATAACTATAAGCACCTACAAATGGAAAGAAGAGCAGTATAGTGAAACGTCCCCTTTGAACAATTCTACACGAGACTGTGCTTAACCTGACACACAATATTTTTAGCGCAACGCAATCTGACTTTCAGAATTCTCTACAAAAGAATGGCCCTGACTAACATTAAACTATACCTTTCACAAATCACTTACCTCACAAAAATCTTCGCTGCTCAAGCTACTGCAATACAGCGAGCGCCACTACTGCCAGCTAAATAAAAGATTCAAACTATGGAAGGCACTAACTACTGATAGGGATAGTTAGCAAATGAAAGATATTAATAGAGAACAAACAATGTATTTACCTTAATATCATCACAAGTCATAATATATATATCAGTTCATGACAAATTACAAAACTCCGCCATCTCTCTCCCCACATCCACCACTGCTGGCGGCTCACCTCCAACTGCGCAACGCTACGCGCTGTTCACAGCCAGCTGCCGCTGCCCAACACTACAATGGCAGACAACAATGCAAACTAGCCACAGACTGCACACAGCACAGCCAGTGATTGTCATACAGAGGTGGCGTTACCAATAAAAAACCTAAACAGCCTACTTACATAGAGAAAACATAAACAGCCTACTTACATAGAGAAAACATAAACAGCCTACTTACATAGAGAAAACATAAACAGCCTACTTACGTAGAGAAAACATAAACAGCCTACTTACATAGCGCCCATGCTCCCCACAAAAATTTTTACAAATGGTGTTGGGCACTGGCCAATACAGATTTGACAATAATTTTTCACAATTACAGTAACAAAGATATAAAATGCACACACTTATTAATATTATGTTGGTCAAAAGATCAAAATTTCTCACAGTCCATAAAGACAGTCCACATTGTTCATCACAGTAAAAATGCAGAGCTTTTCTCAAAGTCCAAGCAGTAAAAGAAAATGCACATAGAAGTAGTGGATTTCCATGCAGTCTTGAAGAAGTAGTGTTGTCCTTCCAACGGAAAGACAGTGCTGACTCTTGACATGCATACAGGTAATGGGCCACAACAGAGCAAGCCCACAGCAGAGTCAGTCATAGTTTGGAAGAATATTGGTAGGTAGGTCATCACAGAACAGACCCACTGTAGTCCTGGTAGAGATTACGGTATTGGTGGGCCACCAGAGGTGCAGACCCACTGCAGTCCTTGTAGAAATAATGGTATTGGTGGGTCAGCAAAGGTGTAGACCCACTGTAGTCCTTGTAGAAATAATGGTATTGGTGGGTCAGCAAAGGTGTAGACCCACTGTAGTCCTTGTAGAAATGGCCAGCAGCCATCTGTTGCGACTGTGCATGTGCACAATCACCATCGAAGAGTCTTGCAGAGAATATAGCAAGTCCATAAAACACCACTTGTGCACTCACAAAGTTCTTGGAATTGTCCTTAGAACCAGCAATGCTGTTATCCAGTCCCTTGCTGAATTATTAACACACGTGCAAACACTAACAGTCCCTACTTCTCACATATTGTCCATATACTATGGCCAACAGAAACGTGTGCAGTGAAATGTAACTTAATTGGAAGAACTGGTAACAATTACAATTTGATAACATAAAAATACAATAACAAAGGTACAAAATACATCATTAAAAACATAATAATACAGATAACATTTGTAGTACAAGCTTTACAAAAGAATCGAAATAAACATATACATCAGTGTTACAGGAATTATGACATAAGTACATACATAAAAGATCACAATAATTTTTGAAACATCAACTTCACACATGAGCATTAAACAGAATAAATAATGTGTAAGCATATTTATAAGGTAAATAACATATTATTAATGCCAATTATATTTGAGGATAACAGTATTCCTCATCATAGTGAATGTAACTTAATATTAATAGAAGAAAAAATTCTATGAAACTACACAGAGACAGGAAGAAAACAAATACACAAGGGTACACAAACACATAGTGGGATAACACCAATAGGAAAGGACAGGGTTCATTTTCAGTGTAACATGTGGTACTGCAGTCCAACCCAAAACTTCATATATCTTTCCTCTTATTTCATCCTTTGTTTCCATCAAAAAAAATTCTATCTAAGCATGCTTTCTGTATTTATATGTTCACACATTTCTTACCTCAACATTTATTGCCAAGAAAATCCTACCTAAACCTGTTTTCTCAATGCATTTCTTTACCTATTCTCCATAGTCAGTTTCTTATATAGTCTACCCCCTCTTAAGCTAACTTAAATCTACTGAGCTCAGATGCTAAACTAAGGGACGAGGCAATGCAGCATCACATAACAAATCAACACAAACAGCAATGCAAAAAATGCAAATTGGCAAAGCTAGCAGCATAAATGAGCAAAAGTCAAATTCAATAACACTATGCCTGGCAAACAGCAGCAACTTATACCTAAACATGACATAGCGCAAGCAGAAAAAATATTACACTAAACAACAATGCAGATAAGGGAAATGTATATTCACATCTTAATGTCTATGTAATTAAAGTGGTGCACCACAACAACTGATTGTAAAAAGAAATATTACCATGTACTTGAAAAGAAAATTATGTGTTACTGTTACTAGATCCTTCTTATTGTTCTTTCCTTTCCAAGTGCTCCTTTTTTAAAGAATGTGGAACATAAAATAATTATTTAATAGATCTGTTGACAGAAAGTGTTCACATTAGCAAATGCATTTTATTTTATAAAAGCAATGCTGCAACACAGCTGAAAAACAGGTATCAAATAAAATAAGCAATTACGCAAACCAAAGCATATAAATATCATTCAATAGTCATGTGACATTTCATAAGTTAGTAGAAATTCTCTCAACTCTCGTAGAAAGACGCTTGTCGTAATCAGGTGTGCAGATGTACGAATATTTCCAAGGATAATGGCCTCCCCTTTTTTTTTTTGTTCTACCTGTGCCGCTGAAAAGGGCTCGCAATAATGGCTTTTTCTCCAGGCGTCTGACACAGCTGGGTGCCCGCGACGAATTACGTGCAGGTGGACACTTAACTTTCGTACGGAAATATTTACGACAGCAGTTTCTGCTACCGTTGCAGTCTCATTTAACAATATTTCACAGGTCAAGAATTAGCGTTGCAAATCTGTAGAAACAAAATCCTATAAATATAAGTGTCCAAAAAAAAATATTCGTCAGCATTGTGATACAGTCACACATTTCATAACTCTTAAAGTACGTTTCTTGGTTTCCAACATCCTTTTCATAAATCAGAGTCCCTAAACACTACTCATTATTCCTTACCTCATTATACATATACATATTCGTCGACACTTCTTCAATATTTCATCGTGAGAAATACGTAGCATAATAAACATTCCTCAACAACATAATACACATCGTCGTCGTAATAATAACATCATAACACCTCAGTCAAATCTCAAAAACGTCGTAGCTTTCTGCAATAATTTCAAAACCTAAAAAAATTCTCTGCTCATTTCAATAGTGTCATCTACCTCAAACGTACTTTAAAATCATGCTCCCTTACCAAATATATCATTCAAATCTCTCACAGTATCACAATGGTTCCGAAAAAATATGAACAGTTTACAAAGTACAGACAAAATACAGTTTCATAAGTGTGAAGTTATCCAACCGTGTAATTGCGTAAACATGTGTCACTGATGCAGTAAAATAAATGTTTGTCTCTCTCAGTTAAATAATCAGATAGCTGTGTAATTTGTGTGTTAGAGAAATAAGGTACCGATGTGTAAAGTTGTATAAGCAAATACCATATTAGCTAGGGCTCCTTGTGCTTGCCAAACACATGGTACACAAAGTAAGCGTGTACCCCCCTGAGGATTAATGTAATTATACCCTCAGGTGTTACAGATTACAGCAATGAAATGAAATGTATCACTGAAAACTTTCTTTGTCATTCAAAAATCTTTAAAAATATATGTTTTAAGTACAAAATTAATCACTGAAATGCGTGTCCTGTAGCGCTAAATGTGCATATTGTTGTAAGATAATCTCTGTGAAAGTGTCGTAGTTATTTTGCTCCAAAAGCTAAGTTCTGCAGAAGCCAATGTACTTACCTCATGATAAACAGAAGTGAAATGCTTTGCGTAGAGATATCTTAGTTATTACGCTTATTGTTGTGATGATGAAAGTACTGTGCTGTAACGTATTGTTGTGCTATGGAAAAGGCTGTCTCCTTGTAGCTATACCACAAAAGTTACTACTATAACATGTTTTACTTTCCAGAAGAATTCAGAAAACTGTGCAGATATAAAACAGATACACTGCAAAAGCAACATTGTAAATTGTCACTCATTAGTAGCGTCGTGATAAAAATCGTGTAGCTGTCACATAAACTAACCTCTGTGTCATCTGGTATCTCTCAGAAAGCACCTTGAATCCATAATGTATTTGCAAGTAAACCAAAATGTTGCATTAAAATCTCATTAGCAGTACCAGATATAATGTTATTTTTCTCGGAGCCAGCCGGCGCACGTGTATGCCTGCCGTGCGAGTCATTGTCTGTCTCTTTGTTGCCGCGCGTCGTTACTGGGATTAGGAG
Source organism: Schistocerca serialis cubense (assembly GCF_023864345.2). Lineage (NCBI taxonomy): Eukaryota > Metazoa > Arthropoda > Insecta > Orthoptera > Acrididae > Schistocerca > Schistocerca serialis. The sequence goes on along the minus strand of NC_064638.1, from coordinate 1,024,982,526 downwards.
GCCTAACTTCCACAAATTCGCCTTGCCGAGAGGGCCCAGCTCTGTTTAAAGCTCGCCAGTTCTGATGGAATTCAGGTCTGTCGTTTTGTCGGTAGTTTACATAGTTTCTTGTTTGTCGGTCATGTGGTGGAGAATTTCTCCCTGAGTCGTAACTGCGCGCTGAACTGTTGCGTCTGAAGTTATTCTGTCTCCCTTGATAATAATAGTTCTGGTTGTCATATTGTCTATTTCTATGATTGTCTCTGTCATATTCATTACTACGGAAATGCGATCTTTCTCTGTAACTATTATTACTCTGCCAGTGGTTGTCATACGGTTGGTGTCTGTTTTGGTCACGATTTACGTTGTAAGAATAGGCTTGTCGTGTCAAGTTATTACTTCTTTCATCGCGGAATTGCGACGGATGTGACCTGTAATTGTTGTGTTCCTGGTTTCGCGTTCCGCGATTGTCAGTGTCAATTTCTAATTCTTGTAACAGTCCCTGAAAAGCTTCAATGTCGTCTTTGCAACGTCCTGCTAAAATAATATGTCGTAAATGTTTAGGCAGTTTGATTAAGCAAATGCGGATGAGTTCTGAGGGGCTGTATGGGTTTGACAGGTATTGATTCTTGTGCAACATGTCTTCAAAATATTTCACAAGACTGGAAAATTCAGATTGTTCGAAACGTTTCATCATTATGATGCTACGTTTTACACGGTCTTGTGTGGCTTGAGACCAATATGCTGAGAGGAAGGCATGGTAAAACTCTCCTTCACTGTGGCAATCGTGAATGACCGATCGCATTCTTACAGCTGGTTCATTCTCTAAGTAGCCACACATAAATTCTAATCTGTGTTCTAACGACCAGTTGGGAGGAAAACAATGAGAGAATTGATGGAGCCATGCTTGTGGATGAATGTCGTTGCCAGAATTCTTAAATGTTTTGAATTTACGTGTAGTAATGAACAGCTTATAGTCAAAATCATCATGTCGGCAAGTCGCATGTCGGTCATTGTTACGTCGTTTCGGCGGTTCCATCTCAAAATTCGGCGTACCTTGCCAACTTCTTTCACAATTTCCGAAGTGCCCTGTGTTGTTATTTTGTGTCTGTTCCGTATTTGTATGTCCCTCTTCCCGTATTGGGGCGCGAGTGTCCTCTGAAATACGTAATTCTTGTACTACTTGTGCCAACTGATCTTGCACTTCCCGGATTTCTCTTTTGTACTGTGTATTGATTTGATTTTGATTTTGTTTGAATTTTCTAATTTGTTCATACTCTTCAGTGTCCATGAAAGCTACAGGTGTTGTGTCATTCAGATCATCATCTACCTTTGTAGATAAGTTAGTGAACTGATCTGAAAGTTCGGCTACTTTATCCGATAGTGAAATCATTTCCTCTCTATGTTTTTCTGAACCAAGTTTCAGAGTGTCCATTTGTGTTGCAATCGTGACTACTGTGACCTTTAAGTTTTCCTGAGTTTTTGCAAGTTGCATAACCGTATCGGTAGATGCAACTGAGTCAAATTTTGCTTGCAAGGTCTCATGATTTTCATGAACAATAGTTTGCAGTTCTTTTATAGATGCTTCGTGATTCTGTAGTGCATTTTCATGACGCGAAAAAATAGGTTGGAAATGCTCACAAATTTGTGTTTTTACGTCATTACAGACTTTTTGACATTTCGATTCAATGTGATGTAACTCAGCAGTTAAATCCTCACGTGTTCGTTCAAGAGTTTGCTCCAATGAGTCTAACTTTTTAAGATTTTGTTCCATTGTGTCTAACTTTTTGAGATTTTGTTCCACTGTGTCTAACTTTTTAAGATTTTGTCCCATTTGTCTCTGATTTTGTTCCATTTGTTGCATTAATTGCAATAATAATGTATTAGTGTCTGGAATCTGTTTCTCTACGCTTTTCGGCAGTGCATTTGCACCGGCAACATTCACATTTTGACAAGCAGAAAATGCGTCTTGACTTATTTGAGAAAACGGCGATAACCCAAAACCTGAATCTACAGTATTTGCGAAATTGTGTCCTGTCATTTCGGATTCCTGAGGCGAGCTGTTGCCGACCGATCGATCGATAATGCTTCCCTCTTCACTAATTGTTTCACTGTCCGTGCCATTGTTTGCCGCCCGCTCCATTTCCCTATGCACGATTACCAAATTACTACTTTGAACATCAGTTAATTCATTACTCTGCGGCGCTAACACACTGCCTTCGTCTTCACTGTCATTTCTCAGTTTACTTTGGAGCCTAGTATTACGTTTTTCACACGCCATTATTGTCACAGTATTTCACACGACAACACAGAAAAACACAATTTGAAGAGCAAAATAAAATAACGTAGCAATGGAAATAATGTCTAGTTAATTGCAGCTGCGAAATACTTGGTGCAAATCTACATGCATGCCACAACTGTTTTACTCTACAACAATGAAAACTACAACTACAAAGGAGATTCTCTCTACAATTACGCGCTAGCAATAAACAAAAGCTACACTAAATACACAAACTACAAGAAAAAATCAGAAGATTCCAGTGAGGTATCCTGGCAGGGTCGCCATATGAAACGTCCCCTTTGAACAATTCTACACGAGACTGTGCTTAACCTGACACACAATATTTTTAGCGCAACGCAATCTGACTTTCAGAATTCTCTACAAAAGAATGGCCCTGACTAACATTAAACTATACCTTTCACAAATCACTTACCTCACAAAAATCTTCGCTGCTCAAGCTACTGCAATACAGCGAGCGCCACTACTGCCAGCTAAATAAAAGATTCAAACTATGGAAGGCACTAACTACTGATAGGGATAGTTAGCAAATGAAAGATATTAATAGAGAACAAACAATGTATTTACCTTAATATCATCACAAGTCATAATATATATATCAGTTCATGACAAATTACAAAACTCCGCCATCTCTCTCCCCACATCCACCACTGCTGGCGGCTCACCTCCAACTGCGCAACGCTACGCGCTGTTCACAGCCAGCTGCCGCTGCCCAACACTACAATGGCAGACAACAATGCAAACTAGCCACAGACTGCACACAGCACAGCCAGTGATTGTCATACAGAGGTGGCGTTACCAATAAAAAACCTAAACAGCCTACTTACATAGAGAAAACATAAACAGCCTACTTACATAGAGAAAACATAAACAGCCTACTTACATAGAGAAAACATAAACAGCCTACTTACATAGAGAAAACATAAACAGCCTACTTACAATAGTAGCCACACTTTGGGGTCTCATGTGTGTCTGTCTATCGTCCAGCTGCTGCGAAGGAGGTCAAAAACCGCCCAATGTCCTAATTACAGGTCATGATACTAAATACCACCGAGCAGAGACGGATATCGGTCTCCCTTGATCTTGTGGCCCAAACAAAGGATCAAATGGCGGCATTTCGTTGATAGGGAAATTCCAGACTCGCTCCTTGTGTCTGCCTTTCTCAAGAGCATACTTCCTCTTTGTGTGTGTGAACCAACATCTCCAAACATGGAGACAGATGTTTTCATCTCTCCCGGAAATACTGTGTCCCTGTTGGCAAATGTCAGGGACAAAGGGAGAGCTGATGCAATTTCGAAGTCAAAAACAGAGGGAAATAGTACATTTGGACTACACTATCAAATTAATTATTTAACAATTTACAGGTTGTATACATGGACGAAGCCTGGAGATACTGACAGGTTTCAGATAGATTATATAATGGTAAGACAGAGATTTAGGAACCAGGTTTTAAATTGTAAGACATTTCCAGGGGCAGATTTGGACTCTGACCACAATCTATTGGTTATGAACTGTAGATTAAAACTGAAGAAACTGCAAAAAGGTGGGAATTTAAGGAGATGGGACCTGGATAAACTGACTAAACCAGAGGTTGTACAGAGTTTCAGCGAGAGCATAGGGGAACAATTGACAGGAATGGGGGAAAGAAATATAGTAGAAGAAGAATGGGTAGCTTTGAGAGATGAAGTAGTGAAGGCAGCGGAGGATCAAGTAGGTAAAAAGACGAGGGCTAGTAGAAATCCTTGGGTGACAGAAGAAATATTGAATTTAATTGACGAAAGGAGAAAATGTAAAAATGCAGTAAATGAAGCAGGCAAAAAGGAATACAAACGTCTCAAAAATGAGATCGACAGGAAGTGCAAAATGGCTAAGCAGGTATGGCTAGAGGACAAATGTAAGGATGTACAGGCTTATCTCACGAGGGGTAAGACCGATACTGCCTACAGGAAAATTAAAGGGACCTTTGGAGAAAAGAAAACCACTTGTATGAAAATCAAGAGCTCAGATGGAAACCCAGTTCTAAGCAAAGAAGGGAAAGCAGAAAGGTGGAAGGAGTATATAGAGGGTCTATACAACGGCAATGTACTTGAGGACAATATTATGGAAACGGAAGAGGATGTAGATGAAGATGAAATGGGAGATATGATACTGCGTGAAGAGTTTCACAGAGCACTAAAGACCTAAGTCGAAACAAGGCCCCGGGAGTAGACAACATTCCATTAGAACTACTGACAGCCTTGGGAGAGCCAGTCCTGACAAAACTCTACCATCTGGCGAGCAAGATGTATGAGACCGGCGAAATACCGTCAGACTTCAAGAAGAATATAATAATTCCAATCCCAAAGAAAGCAGGTGTTGAACTATCAGTTTAATAAGTCACAGCTGCAAAATACTAACACGAATTCTTTACAGACGAATGGAAAAACTAGTAGAAGCCAACCTCGGGGAAGATCAGTTTGGATTCCGTAGAAATAAGGGAACACGTGAGGCATACTGACCCTACGACTTATTTTAGAAGCTAGATTAAGAAAAGGTAAACCTACGTTTCTAGCATTTGTAGACTTAGAGAAAGCTTTTGACAATGTTGACTGGAATACTCTCTTTCAAATTCTGAAGGTGGCAGGTGTAAAATACAGGGAGGGAAAGGCTATTTACAATTTGTACGGAAAACAGATGGCAGTTATAAGAGTCGAGGGACATGAAAGGGAAGCAGTGGTTGGGAAGGGAGTGAGAGAGGGTTGTAGCCTCTCTCCGATGTTGTTCAATCTGTATATTGAGCAAGAAGTAAAAGAAACAAAAGAAAAATTTGGAGTAGGTATTAAAATCCATGGAGAAGAAATTAAAACTGTAAGGTTCGCCGATGACATTGTAATTCTATCAGAGACAGCAAAGGACTTGGAAGAGCAGTTGAACTGAATGGACAGTGTCTTGATAGGAGGATATAAGATGAACATCAACAAAAGCAAAACTAGGATAATGGAATGTAGTCGAATTAAGTTGGGTGATGCTGAGGGAATTAGATTAGGAAATGAGACACTTAAAGTAGTGAAGGAGTTTTGCTATTTGGGGAGCAAAATAACTGATGATGGTCGAAGTAGAGAGGATACAAAATGTAGACTGGGAATGGGAAGGAAAGCGTTTCTGAAGAAGAGAAATTTTGTTAACATCAAGTATAGATTTAAGTGTCAGGAAGTCGTTTCTGAAAGTATTTGTATGGAGTGTAGCCATGTATGGAAGTGAAACATGGGCGATAAATACTTTAGACAAGAAGAGAATAGAAGCTTTCGAAATGTGGTGCTACAAAAGAATGCTGAAGATTAGATGGGTAGATCACATAACTAATGAGAAGGTGTTGAATAGGATTGGAGAGAAGAGAAGTTTGTGACACAACTTGACTAGAAGAAGGGATCGGTTGGTAGGACATGTTCTGAGGCATCAAGGGATCACCAATTTAGTATTGAAGGCAGTGTGGAGGGTAAAAATCGTAGAGGGAGACCAAGAGATGAATACACCAAGCAGATTCAGAAGGATGTAGGTTGCAGTAGGTACTGGGAGATGAAGAGGCTTGCACAGGATATAGTAGCATGGAGAGCTGCATCAAACCAGTCTCAGGACTGAAGACCACAACAACAACAACAACAGGAGTGAAATAGGTGGCCTCAAAGACTCACCACCACCTTACGATGATTATTCTTCATAATAAAAAGATATTTTCAACGTCTGAGTATCACATGCAAACATAATGCTAATCAAGTAATTAAATTTCCGCCACAAATAGATCGTAGCGCTAAATACAGAGGGGTCCAACAAAATCTAACCACTGTTTAAAACTCCATAACTGTCAAACTAATTGACGGAGCTGTCTCATCTTTGGTAGTTTAGTAGTTTGCAGTTCCGGCAATCGCCACAGAAGCGTTGCATTGCGTTGTTTTGTTTTAACAGATGACAGTCACCAGATAGTCAGTATTTTGTTCTTAGTTGCACCTAGTCACTCGAGTAACCATGGCTGGCGCAAGGCTTACATTCGATGAAAGGAAGTCATTTTTGAAGTGGTATTTTAAGTATGAAAACGTTAATGAGGTTCAGCGTCAATGGCGAAATGAGTATCAAACAGAGCCACTGGCACGTTTAACGATTCGTCGCATTCGAGACAAATTTGAAGCCGAAGGCTGTGTTAAAGATGTACACAAACAACGATCTGGACGACCTGTAACAGTAACAAGTCCAGCTAACTCCCGTCGTGTGTTATAACAATTCACTCGCTCACCACAGAAGTCTGTGAGACAGTGTGCCCGTGAAACTGGAGTGAGTGGCTCAAGTGTTCGGCGAATTTTGAAGACAGTAAAGTGGAAGTGCTACATCCCACGATTGTTACACGCAATGAACGAGGACGACCCAGATCGTTGAATGGAGTACTACGAGTGGTTTACGAACATGGTGCGCAGTGATGCAGAGATGATTGTGTGGTCTGATGAGGCACAGTTCAAGTCAATGGTACAGTAAATCGCCACAATTGCATCTACTGGGCCGTCGAAAATCAGAACGTCCAATGCAGACAAAGCCGTGAATTTGCCAGGAGTAAATGTGTGGTGTGGGTTGTCTTACCGGGGCCTTATTGGGCCATTCTTCTTTGACAGCACAGTTGCAGGTGAAGTTATAGCGTCCCCAGCGAAATAATAATTATAAAGGACTTAAAAGACAGTATTTATAAAGAAGAGACATTTAAAAATTGGATAATATACATTTTCTCATTTATCCGTATTATAATAATTTCTCTGTGTAAGTTTCGAGGGCAAAGAAATATAACAAAATGAACTAAAGAGACGACAAGATACGCTCTTTTGTTAATTTTTTAGTCATCTTCACTTTTTCTCTTGTCTTGATTGCGTGTAGACGGACATCTTGCGAGTGCTGGCAAATGTAAGCATATTTGTACTAATTAAGCAGATAATACGAGGCCTGTTCAGAAAGTAAGCTCCGATTGATTGCCAAATTGAAACCACAGTGAACATCAGAAATGTTTTACTTGTAACAATTAGCTACACCTTTCAGCTACTTCTCTACGTAGTCGCCGTTCTGACTTAGACTTTTGTCATAGCGTAGTACCAACTTTTCAATAGCCTCATCATAGAAGGCAGCCGCCAGTGCTTTCCGCCAATTCTCCACGCTGGCCTACACCTCGTTGTCTGTGTCAAAATGTTGTCTTCAAAGACAGCGGTTCATGTGACCAGAGATGAAACTCAGGGGGAGACAATTGCGGACTGTATTGTGGGTAATCTAACATTTCCATTTGAAAACGATGCAGGAGCATCTTCATTGCCCCTGCAGAATGCGGCTGAGAATTGTCGTGAAGACGAAACAGCACGACAGTTATGTAATGTTAGCTGCATAGCTTCAGGTGAAATTTCTCACCAGGCCCTCGTACTTGGCGGCAGACACTATTTTCTAGACATCTTTACGCACTCACTGCGAGCTCAGAAATAGAAGAGCGACGTGATGCTAACTGGGGTGACACTAGAGACACTACCCAACACATCTGTGCAAAGCTTTATCGGATTTTCATAGTCGTTTCCATTTCGCGACCGATCGGAGCTTACTTTCTGAACGCCCCTCGTATATTGATTTAATATCATTGTTCACTTTTAATTTGTAAGAGGTGATCCCGATTTCATGTCCGCCTTCCTTGAATTAACCTGCATTCGAGTAATTTACAGTTCAACAATCGCAGCGGCCGATGCTGCCAACGACGCCATTACGTGGCGATATTAACTTATAAAAAATGAGCGGAAGCGAAAAACTCGCCCGCTGTTAACATAATATACATTTTTCTCCACAGCCGCCCGACATTGCAAAAAATACGTAGCTTTAAGATTCTTATTTTCAGTACAACAGCTGAGAGCCAGAGCCAGGACTCCGACTACAATGCAATGGTTAACGGAGGTAAGAAAAAATACTCTCGCGCGTGTGTGGGCCGCAATTGTAATTAATAACTAAAGATTTTTCGCTTTAAAGTGAATTGACTAGCTGAGGAAATTAATATGAAAAGTTTATTCCATTGTTCAACTTATATGTTCATGCTTTAAGATTCAGTGAGTCTAACATTCATTAACGTAAAAAATAATTTATACTGAAGATTAAATTGTTAAAAAAGGAGAACTTTACAAAAGTATTTAATTATATATCAAAATAAAATGAAATATTTTTATTAAGGTCCACAACGTAAGTCGGCAACAATCAACATAATAATAATAATAATATACTAAATTATGACGGCCGACGGACACAAGAAGGTGTACTTTCAGAAGCTTCAGACATCCATTTTACCTGCCATTCGAGACTTGTATGGAGTCGGAAGAGTTTACTTTCAACAAGATGGTGCCCCAACCCACTACCAAAATCGTGTTAGGGCGTATCTCGACGAAAATCTACCAGGAACATGGATAGGCCGTAGAGGTGCTGTGGAGTATCCACCAGGTTCCCCAGAGCTAACTCCTCTGGACTTTTACCTGTGGGGAACACTAAAGGACGTCGTTTATCGACAAAAGCCACGCACATCGGATGAACTTCGAGAATCCATCGTACATTCATGCGCAAATATCCAACTGAGCACGTTGTAGTCAGTAGTTCGTGCTGCAGATCGGCGGCATAGTGTGTGTGTGGATGTTAATGGTGAACATTTCGAACACCTACAGTGATATCTTTAAGTTGGACTTAAAGCTACACTTTCACCAAAAATGAGTGAACTCCGTCATTTACTTTGCAAGTTATGGACTTTTAAACTATGGATAAATTTTTTTGGACCCCTCTGTAAATCTGAGGTCTTGTAAGCATAGAAATTTGAGAACACAAGCACGTTCCTTCACCGCAACGTTTCCACTGACCATATCTGGTGAAAAGACCAACTGATCACACACCCTCGCTAGTGCAAAGAGCGCACTGTCAGTTGACTGTCGCGAGCCTCGGACGCGCCGTCCGTCGCCAGCAGGGATATCGTTTCATCTCGCGGGCGCCATTCAGGAGAGAGCTGCATACGCATCGGCTATGCCGGCAACTGCACACTTATCCTCCGCAACCACACACCAGCCGTACCTAACACTCAGAGGTCAGAGAGAGACTGCCACCAAGATGTCAGCCGTTCAATTTATATGGAGGGAATAATCGTCCAGCGCAAGCACCCGGCATATTGAACCTCACCACGCAACCCACACATCCGCTTCTGTCGCCGTTCACCCAAGACTCTGGTCACTTCGATAACTCCTACTGCTGCGGGCTAGAGCAGACGGATAGCCACATTCTTTGTACCTAACCGCCAGTCACAGGCTGAACTAATCCACGACTTCCAGTCTCCAACTCCTTGTGACCACTCCTGCCGCCGGCCGCGGCACACTGCGAGAGAAGCAGCAGCTGATTGGATGTATCCATTAGGTCTAAAAAATTCCACCCTGACATAGATGCCCCAGTTTAAAAAATCCACTTCACCCTATACTTCGAAATTCTCACGTGAAATGTAGCTTTCTCCCTTTTATTCGAGTTATTTTCCAAGGCAGAGGAAATCGGGACATACACGCGTTTTCACACTGCTAAAGTATCGTTACTTGTTGCGAAAATTCTGTAACAGTATGGAAAATGCTATGTTTTTTCTACGTATTCACTCATCAGGTAAAAAAGTCGGTTCTTATTTGTCACGTCCTGCATCACAGGACTAAAATATTAAACTGATTTTTGGCTCATGATAGATGCTAACAGAATGCTCTACCTCTGTCACAGGATGCCTCCTCACTTTCGAACTCTCTTGTTGTTGTTGTTGTTGTTGTTGTTGTGGTCTTCAGTCCTGAGACTGGTTTGATGCAGCTCTCCATGCTACTCTATCCTGTGCAAGCTTCATCTCTCAGTACTTACTGCAACCTACAACCTTCTGAATCTGCTTAGTGTATTCACTTCTTGGTCTCCCTCTACGATTTTTACCCTCCACGCTGCCTTCCTATGCTAAATTTTGATCCCCTGATGCCTCAGAACTACCAACCGGTCCCTTCTTCTTGTCAAGTTTTGCCACAAACTCCTCTTCTCCCCAATTCTATTCGATACCTCCTCATTAGTTATGTTATCTACTCATCTAATCTTCAGCATTCTTCTGTAGCACCACATTTCAAAAGCTTCTATTCTTATCTTTTCCAAACTATTTATCGTCCATGTTTCACTTCCATACATGGCTACACTCCAAACAAATACTTTCAGAAAACGACTTCCTGACACTTAAATCTACACTCGATGTTAACAAATTTCTCTTCTTTAGAAACGCTTTCCTTGCCATTGCCAGTCTACATTTTATATCTTCTCTACGTCGACTATCATCAGTTATTTTGCTCCCCAAATAGCAAAACTCCTTTACTACTTTAAGTGTCTCATTTCCTAATCTAATTCCCTCAGCATCGCCCGACTTAATTCGACTACATTCCATTATCCTCGTTTTGCTTTTGTTGATGTTCATTTTATATCCTCCTTTCAAGACACTGACCATTCCGTTCAACTGCTCTTCCAAGTCCTTTGCTGTCTCTGACAAAATTACAATGTCGTCGGCGAACCTCAAAGTTTTAATTTCTTCTCCATAGATTTTAATACCCACTCCGAGTTTTTCCTTTGTTTCCTTTACTGCTTGCTCAATAACAAGATTGAATAACATCGGGGAGAAGCTACAACCCTGTCTCACTCCCTTCCCAACCTCTGCTTCCCTTTCATGGCCCTCGACTCTTATAACTGCCATCTGGTTTCTGTACAAATCTTAAAGTAAACAAATGTCTCGTCACTTACGACATCTCTCAAGGTATCAGTACAGAGAAGTTGTAAATATCAGGTTTATACTAGTATCACTTTGTAAATTCAATAATATAGCTGATTTTGTTAGGATGATCGTATCTCTCTGTGTAGATGGGAGATTGAAATTTCATTAAAAGATCTCGTCACAAAGAAAGAACGCATGATTACCGCTCCAAATCTCGAGTCATGTCCATGGTGCCCTAGACCTCGCTTACACTCGCCAGGTGTCTCATCATTGATACCAAATTGATAGGCTAATTAATTAAATTGTTCATGATAGTCACTTTGCCTGGCGAGTAATTTCCTTTTTCAGCAGTCGGATTACACTTTGCGCGTCCATCCGAGACCTGGTGGGTGCTGTCTTGTAGAGTGTATCGTCCAAGATACGCTGGCTCCAACCCTGGCGCTATGGCCTGGGATGCAAAAAGTTACAACTCTCGTTTCTGAAGGGGCGCGCTAAGCAGCACATGGTACAAGGGTCACTCCAAAAGAAATACACACTATTTTTTTAAATCCATCGTTTATTCTACATGTTTGAAAGTTTTACAGTGTGTAGATACATCCTTTAGGAACAATATTTTCATTTCTCCACATAATTTGCATCCCTTTCAACTGCCTTAGACCATCTGGGAACCAGTGCCTGTATACCCGCACGATAAAATTCTGGACCAACCTGTTGGAGCCACTGTTTGGCAGCGTGCACAAGGGAGTCATCATCGTCAAACCTTGTTCCACGAAGAGAGTCTTTCAGTTTCCCAATGAGATGATATTCACATGGAGCCAGGTCAGGACTGTAAGGCGGGTGTTTCAGTGTTGTCCATCCGAGTTTTGTGATCGCTTCCATGGTTTTTTGACTGACATGTGGCCGTGCATTGTCGTGCAACAGCAAAACATCCTGCTTTTGCCGATGTGGTCGAACACAACTCAGTCGAGCTTGAAGTTTCTTCAATGTCGTCACATATGCATCAGAATTTATGGTGGTTCCACTTGGCATGATCTCCACAAGCAAGAGTCCTTCAGAATCGAAAAACACTGTAGCCATAACTTTTCCAGCAGAAGGTGTGGTTTTGAATTTTTTTTTCCTTGGGTGAATTTGCATGATGTCACTCGATTGATTGCCTCTTCGCCTCTGGTGAAAAATGATGGAGCCATGTTTCATCACCTGTCACAATTCTTCCAAGAAATTCATCTCCACCGTTCTCGTACCGTTCGAAAAGTTCGCTGCATACCGTTTTTCTTGTTTCTTTGTGAGCCACTGTCAACATCCTGGGAACCCACGTGGCAGAAACTTTTTTTAACGCCAACCCTTTCAGAATTCTGCAAACACTTCCTTCCCCTGTCCCAACGTAGCATGACAATTCGTTCACTGTGATGCGTCTGTCAGCAGTCACCAATTCGTTAACTCTCTGCACATTGTCTGGAGTGTGTGTAGTACGAGGGCCTGCCGCTGCGAGGACAGTCCTCAATATTGCCATGCCCACTTTCATCACGTAACCTGCTTGCCCACCGACTAACTGTACTGCGATCGACAGCAGCATCTCCATACACCTTTTCAACCTCTTGTGGATGTTTCCCACTGTGTCGTTTTCACAGCACAGAAATTCTATGACAGCACGTAGCTTCTGACGAACGTCAAGTGTAGCAGCCATCTTGAAGACATGCTGTGACGGCGTCACTCACGGGAACAGGACGAACTAAGTATGAAAACAAGCGGGAATGATGTATCTACACACTGTAAAACTTTCACACATGCAGAATGAAAACTGCATTTTTACAAAAATAGTGTGCACTTCTTTTGGAGTGACCCTCGTACTTACAGAATGTTGTGAGACACGTTCTTTTGCCATTCCCGCAACGGGACGGTTATGTGTCGTTCCGACAGGAAAATTCTCGCCCAGACGAAAACTCAACGTCCTGTGCAAGACGTGCAGCAACTTCCCTGGCCAGCACGAACTCCAAACTAGTCTCCAAGAGAGCACGTGCGGGATGTGATGGGCAAGAAGTGACTCGTGCGACTCACCATCCCAGAACTTTTACAGAACTACATGAACAGGTTGAGCTGGCGTGGCATGACGTATCCGAGAACAGTATTCGTCATCTGTAGGATAAACTGGATACCGATGTCAGCAACTGTACCGCCAGCCATAGAGGCTACACCACATAGTAAAATGAGTGTTTCTGCATGGCTCGATACAAGGTACCTCAGAATTGCTTGTGCTACTTACTTGTAAATGTAATCATATGAACTGTTGCAACAATAATTCTTGAGTGAACTGGAAATCTATAAAGTGGTGTACTAATTTTTTCCAGCAGTGTAGAAATGGAGAATTTTTCAAAAATATTATGTAAATCAGCAATATTGATGAAAAGTTAGTTCAAACTCCAATGGCTCTTAGCACTATGGGACTTAACATCTGAGGTCATCAGTCCACTAGAACTTGGATCTACTTAAACCTTACTAACCTAAGTACATCACACACATCCACGCCCAAGGCAGGATTCGAACCTGCGACCGTAGCAGTCGCGCGGTTCCGGACTGAAGCGCCTAGAACCGCTCGGCCACAACGGCTGGCTATTAAATGTAGTATTGTAGTAAATAATAGACTGACTTGCTTGTACAGACTAACCTGCACGTTGCTAGGTTGTGAGAAAGGGAGATAAGCCAGATCCTGATCGAATCCGTATGGCAGATTAACTGGTACGCCAGACAGCTTGAAAATGGTTTTTAGGTGGTTTCCCACACTAATTTGAGCAAATACTGGGCTTGTCCCCAAATTACACCTCAGAGAGTACTATACACAAATAGCTATAATACGATGACACAAGGAACAAAGTTTACACAAGTCACACACAGATGGTGCACACGACTACCTTCCTTCGGGTCAGCTTGGCAACCAGGCCACAGAGTTAAACAATGGAATAAAATTACCATATCCTGTAACGAACGGGCGCTCTACTAGGCTGGGTAAACGCTGTGGTGTTAATGTTGCACTGTTTACCAGTGAGTTAAGTGTTTTAGGCTTCCCTTGCAGACTGAAAGAACAATGAAAAATTTTGAACAAAGATTTTTATACAATGCCAACATTTGTATGGGTTGTCGTTTCTGGTGTAATTATAGGTGCTGATTTCTTCTGGAAATAGTTGAGATCGAAGTTTTGCCTCTTCATTGTATGATCACCTAGTTCTGTAATTTAACCGCGGTTCAGCAAAACGAATCTTGTGTTGTTCCCGTGTAGCCTGGATTCGGCAGTCGGAGTAGCCTACTTTTTCGTCTCGCCGTCCTTCGTCTTCCTTCCACTAGAAATCCGTTTCTAGTGTCATGTAGATAAAGAAATCAGTTGAATGACTTTGTTTTCATAATGACTCGTATAGTTTCCTTTAAAGCGGAGTTTTTACTAGAGAGCGTTAATATATATGGCTCATTCGCTCAACATACTTCAGCAATGACTCAAATAGACAAAAAAGCTAGTTAAAAAAATTAATGTAACTCAAACTCCAACTTACGTTCATGACTTCAGAGATGTTATGTTTTCTTAGTTCCCATTACTATGTACAGTTTACAGTAAGTGTTTAAAAAGTAATGAAATATGTCGTTAAAAAGTTGCTTTTTCTCTCATACTTCCTAGGTACATTACGTATTCCCCTACTGGATACTGACATCGATCATTTCGGTTCCTTCGGTTACAGTATGCAACAGAGTTATTGTAACATTGCACGTATGAAAGTCACGTTTTATATTTATGCCACCTTCATTACAAAAATATTATCGTATTGAAGGAGAACAATATTTTTCAGGTCAAACAAGATTATTTCTACATTCTCACTTTCATATGTAAGCAGAATTATAAATTAGTCCAGATGTAATGTTTCCAAGTAGAGAAGGCATTATCATATTTCATCAAAATATATGAGGTATTAGAGATAAAGTTAGTGAACTGCTTATAAATGTCGATTCTGAAATTATTGGTATATCAGAGCACCACTTAAATAATTTGACAATTCAGAGACTTCCTTTACCAGGCTACAGATCAGCAGGCTGTTTCTCATGGAGTTCTTATCGGCGTGGAGGAGTGGCTCTGTACATAAAAACAGTATTCCATTGAGTCCATAGACATATCACGACACTGCACTGAACAGATATTTTAATGTTGAGCAGCGTTAGTTGAATCTAGTGAAACTAAAATTCTAATTCTAACTCCAACTTCAGAGCATTTCTGCTCAAGCTAGAGAGATTCATTCTTCATTACTAGATGGGCATTCTGTTAAAAAGCGTGAATGGCCTTTCAGAAAATGATGCACAAATTTTAACACTAAAAGGCTTTTGTACTTAAACCAATATCATATTTAATTACAAACTATGTAGGAAAGTTAATCCAACAGAAATAGAGAGTTTTTTCAAACTTGTCAAGGAACAAGAGTGGCAGGATGGTTTCCTTAACACATTTCTCATGCTCTTTGAGAGTCGCTTTCCATTAGAAGATTCTAAACGGGGTACTATCACTAATGGGCAGCCCGGGTGGCTGACTGGTGGGATAAGGATATCATGTAGAACAAAGCGGGAATTATATCAAAATGTTAGAAGTGGCCACAATCAAGGTACAAACATGGTTCTAATGGTTCTGAGCACTATGGGACTTAACTGCTGAGGTCATCAGTCCCCTAGAACTTAGAACTACTTAAAGCTAACTAACGTAAGGACATCACACACATCCATGCGCGAGGCAGTGGTTCTAATGGTTCTGAGCACTATGGGACTTAACAGCTGAGGTCATCAGTCCCCTAGAACTTAGAACTACTTAAACCTAACTAACCTAAGGACATCACACACATCCATGCGCGAGGCAGTGGTTCAAATGGCTCTGAGCACTATGGGACTTAACATCTTAGGTCATCAGTCCCCTAGGACTTAGAACTACTTAAAGCTAACTAACGTAAGGACATCACACACATCCATGCGCAAGGCAGTGGTTCTAATGGTTCTGAGCACTATGGGACTTAACTGCTGAGGTCATCAGTCCCCTAGAACTTAGAACTACTTAAAGCTAACTAACGTAAGGACATCACACACATCCATGCGCGAGGCAGGATTCGAACCTGCGACCGAAGCGGTCACGCGGTTCTAGACTGTAGTGCCTAGAACCGCTCGGCCACTCCGGCCGGCCCAATCAAGCTACAGTAGCCCATTACAAACCGTATTGTAAGGTGCTTAAAAATGTTATTAGGAAGGCAAAGAGTATGTGGTATGCAAAAAGAATAGCTAATTCACAGGATAAAATTATAACCATGTGGTCAGTTGTGAAGGAAGTGTATGGTCAGCAGCACAAGGTCGACGATATAAAGTCAGTTCGCAGTAAAAATATTTCTCTTACTGATAAATCAGATATGTGTACAATATTTAACAATCATTTTCTGAGCATTGCTGGTGAATTAAATAAAAATTTAGTTTCTACAGGAAATCATACAACTTTCTTGGCAAATGCCTTTCCGAGATTGATGTCTGAAATACTCCTCTGTGATACAGATAAGAGTGAGGTTGAGTAAATAATTAAATCACTGAAGACTACGGACTCTCATGGTTATGAGGGAGTGTCTAGCAGAATATTAAAGTACTGTGCTGCACATGTTAGCCCTGTATTTAGCCATATTTGTAATTTTTTTTAGAATGGTCAGTTTCCTGAGCGATTAAATTACTCAGTAGTAAAGCCGCTTTATAAAAAGGGAGAAAGGGATAATGTAGATAATTTTAGAGCTATTTCTATGCCATCAGTGTTTGCAAAAGTTATGAATAAGGCTGTGTTTGTAAGGATAATTGATCATTTTATATCATACGATTTGCTATCAAATGTACAGTTCGGCTTTAGAAGTCGTTTAACAACTGAAAATGCTATATCCTCTTTCCTCTTTGAGGTACTGGATGGGCTAAACAAAAAGTTTCGAACGCTTGGCGTATTTCTTAAGTTAGGCATTTGCTTTTGTTGATCACAAAATATTGCTCCAGAAGTTGGACCATTATGGAATATGGGGAGTAGCTCACAATTGGTTCACCTCTTACTTTAGCAACAGGCAGCAAAAGGTCATTATTCACAATGTTGATAACGGCTGTTATGTGGGATCTGAGTGGGGTACTATGAAATGGGGGCGGGGGCAGGGATCAGTGTTGGGGTCACTCCTGTTCCTTATTTATATAAATGATATGCCCTCTAGTATTATGGGTAACTCTAAAATATTTCTGTTTGCTGATGACACTAGCTTGGTAGTAAAGGATGTTGTGTGCAACATTGGCTCGGTTTCAAATACTGCAGTACATGACCTGAGTTCATGGCTTATAGAAAATAAACTAACGTTAAATCACAGTAAGACTCAGTTTCTACAGTTTCTAACACACAATTCAACAAAACCTAACGTTTTAATTTCACAGAACTGGCAGATGATTAGTGAAACTGAACAATTCAAATTTCTACGTATTGAGATAGATAGTAAGCTGTCGTGGAAAGCCCACGTTCAGAATCTTGTTCAAAGACTTAATACTGCCATTTTTACTATTCGAACGGCATCAGAAGTGAGTGATTAATCTACTTTGCTTATTTTCGTTCGCTTATGTCTTATGGAATTATATTTTGGGGTAACTCTTCCCATTCTACAAGGATACTTTTGGCTCAGAGACACGCGATTCGGGCAATAAGTGGCGTGAGTTCACGAACCTCTTGTCGACCTCTGTTCACGAGCCTGGGTATTTTGACATTGGCCTCTCAATATGTATATTCCTTATTGTCGTTTCTTGTTACCAATATTAGTTTATTCCCAAGAATAGGCAGCTTTCACTCGGTTAATACTCGAAAGAAATCAAACCTGCATTTGGATCGGACTTCCTTAACTCGAGTAAAAAGGTGTGCAGTATACTGTTGCATCCATTTTCAATAAGCTACCACTCGAATTCAAAAGTATTAGCAGTAATCCACGCGCTTTCAAATCGAAACTGAAGAGTTTCCTCATGGTTCACTCCTTCTGTTCTCTCGAGGAGTTCCTTGAAAAATTAAAGTGATTGTTATTGTATTGCTGATAGTGTTTACTTAAAATTATGGACCGACTTCTTTCAGGTTCATGAACATTTATTTTTATCTGTTATTACTTTTATGTTGTAATTTCATGTACTGACACGTTCCATGACCTTGGAGATTTGCTCCTCAGTTTGGTCCTACGGAACTTGACGTGTAAATAAAAATAAAAAAAAATATTCCTTTGTTATTGGCCCAGTTGATGACAATAGGTTCTTAGAGTCCTTTTTCTCGGTGGATACAGGTTAGCTCTTTTTGATGATTACGAGTTAAATCTTAAGATTATTATTTTACAAATCACATTTATACATTTCATAATTACATAAAGTTGACTCGCGTTTAGTATCACATTTACAAGTTTGGTAATTACATGAGATTGTCGCCCATTTTGTTAAGCCAGGTCACACACTCAACAAAAGTGTTGCCACTGATTGTGACATACTGCAGTTGTAACGAAATTGCATGTGAGAACTCCAAATTTTCAGTGGAGCAATTTATGAGACGCAACTTTCGTCTTGCCACAAAAAATTCAACCTGTTCGTACGTTTGTTTGTTACGCCGCTTTCATTGCACAATTTCTTCCTGGTGGCTAAGTTTCGAATCACAAGCACTCTGTCATAGTGATAGTGCAAGTAGTTGTTGCTGCACTCCATTCGTGTTTTCTTTTTGATGCTGAAAAAAGTAAAAAAAGTGATCGGCAGGTATTCTTTCGCAGCTTCTGGAACCGCAAGAAACAACCTATCTTCCGTTTTTGGTGGCAGTGTGTGTGTGTGTGTGTGTGTGTGTGTGTGCAAACCCACGCTATAGGCCTGTCCCCCAATCTTGAAATATTTTTGGATGAATGAATAAATAAACTTAGCAAATAACCAAAAAGGCAAGCCGTATAAACTTCGTATTTTTGAGACAAAGCACTGCGTACATTTGTGGATTATATGCGGCAAATAGCCCCCGAGTGTGATGTGGCAGCTGTTAAACTAAAAATTGTTTATTCGAGAGAGCTAGATCGACGAGCAAGATAACATTTTAAAATCTTCGTAGTGTGACGTGTCTGCAAGTGATATTTATACATACTAGCTATTGGCTAATTTGCCACAGCAGGCAGCATTTTCGTCCGCGAGTGTTACGGGTTTTGCAAATGTGTTGGTGGTTCCTGATTTATGTACCTGCGAGAAATCTGTTTTCGGATAACATTTGGGTTTCGTCTCCATTGCATTTAACTTTTGTCATACACTAATACCAGCCCATATGATTTCAGTTGACGCCATGTTGAACGCTATTCAACTACGTAGAATTTGTTGTTGTTTGTGCACGGTAGCTCACGGCGCGACTACAAAAAGCCCCACTGTGTGGCGTGACGTTTGTTGGTGTGTGAACCCGGCATTACGTAGGCATTATTATACGTAATGTATCGTCCATTTTTAACATATAAAAGTTTTTATCACGTATTTGTCAGCACCAGAGGTACAGGGTTGTTTTTGGCACTGCACACCTATTGTTCGACTTTCCTTTCAGTTAAGTCGAATTGTTTCATCCAGCCGCCAAAACCACATTGTTGTCAGCGCGTCGGCTAACAGTGCTTGCAGTGTTAGTCCGTCCGGTTGTAAGCCTGCAGTTCTTCCGTCCAGTAACCAGTTCTTCAGGAATACGGCGGGTCATCTGTGGCCGAACGATCCGACGAAGACACCAGAACTGGTACAGACATCCGAAACCTTAGTGAGGTAGGTCTGCTACGTGATTACTAGTAGTTTTTTGAAGTGATAGTTCGTCTTCTCACAACGACAGGATTCTCATTACCGTGCAGGACGCACTTCGTCGTACGACTTTGCTGGTCGTATTACTGAAGTCTGCTCCGTAATTTAAATTATTTAACACTTCAAGTACGATAACCACAAATGCACGTTGCAAATCAGGCCGCTGTTTCGATTTATTATTCCCGTTTTTTCAGTTAGTGTTTCTTGCGGAGGAGTAAGAATCGCGTCAATTTTTTTCGCGCACCCTTACATAAATTTAACAGAAAAACATAATAAAATAAAACTTTCGTTACATCTTTATTATAAAAAAAACTGCCATACACAATTTATGACATGAATATATTGAAACCAACAGTTTTAAAGAAAGAGAGGACTTCCCGCATGCCAGTCTTCTTTACGTCATTTTAATGGTACAAGGAAATCTGAAAGTTCATTTGGGTAATTCGTGGTTCTTTTCAATTTCAGGCGAATTAAAAAATGTTATATGGTCAATTCTCTGCTGAACATCACGACTTTTATCAGAATTCTATCATACCTGTGTCTGTAACTACATTCAACTACATCTAAAGGAAGATTTCTACAGTACGTGCTTAGAAGCTGCGTCAAACTTACAGGGATCAGAGTTCATATTACTGTGGACAGTGGGATTACACTACAATAAAAACATCATAAATAGACAAAGTAAAAAATAATACTATGCAACTTAATTTTGAGTTACTCTGTATTGTTTACTTATTTACATGGACAAGCTCGACTAAGATTCGGCATTGTGCCTTGCTTCAGTTTTGTCGAAGTCTCGTTTTTTCTCTTTACAAAGTGATATAATTCAAATCGTTTCAGTTTCATTGTTTCTCCTGTATATGCTCTAATATTTATCATTACTATTTATGCTGATGCACGTGTATGTTTGACTTGAGTCAGTTTTTCCTTAATTATTCTCTTCACTACAAATATTTAGAGAGTTATTGCCATTGCTTTTATGGTAAGTTGCCATCACCAAAGCAAATCTCCAATTCATTTTCGTGCAGAATGTGTGTTTGAGTATCCCACCATGATAACATTTACATATACTGACAGTATACTGTATTTGAAATCGCATAATGTAACAAACAGTGCAAGACAAATATGTATCTGATGTAATTCGTTCAACTTTCATAGGTGATTTTTGTAGTGCATTACATAAATTTGCTAGTCGCCAGTCTGTGTGAGGGGAGACAGAATTGGCATTGCTCTGTATAATAAAATATTTTCTACTCTGACCTGAGAAACGAACGTTACCAAATGACTTGTAGCTCAATGTTTTGACGACCTACTGTGCGTATCACTTCTTACTTCACTCGTTTCTCACCCATGGTAACCACTGCTACTACATTGTACGCGGTCATGAGTATACGCACGCACTTCACTTTTCCACTTTGCATAAATTTTTACACACATTTACACACAACTATTTTTCTTGTCAGTGGGGCCCTACCGCAGAGCCTCTACTTATTTTTTCCTCAATTAATGGGGACGTACACTTGCATCATTGTCTTAAACTCTTTGTAAATAAAACAACTCGTTGCTTTACTACCCGTGAGTTAGCCAGCGTAACATGCATACTTCAAACATTTTTAGCAGAGAAGCATATGACATTTCTTATACTCGTAGAATATTGCTCTTGCCTCTCAGAGCCCACCAGTACTAAAACTATACTTTTTCCATTAAAGTTTATGCTAATGAGTTCACGCATGGATGTTCGTGTTGTAACTTTATATTGCCCAACGTATTATATCCTTCATTACTAAACTTATCTTCTGATGATTTTATTCGCCAAGTTAAATCACTTGCCATTTGTGGTATTACACGAGTTGTTGTGTTCATAGTGGTCAGTGTCTCCCCTTCTCTACACTAGTCGTGTCTTGCCATGATACTTCTTGTTACATTCGTTTTCTATAAGGCTTTTGTAAATGTTTGTGTATAGTGTGTATTTAGTTAGCTAGAAATATAGTGTAGTCATGGCGGGATCTGGGGGTGATGGGGGGGGGGGGGGGGGGGGGCAAAAACCGGGGTATCTGTCCCGGGCGGCAATATCAGAGGGCGCCAAATTCATATTCTTGAAGAAAACAACCTTATG
Organism: Schistocerca serialis cubense; assembly: GCF_023864345.2. Taxonomy (NCBI): domain Eukaryota; kingdom Metazoa; phylum Arthropoda; class Insecta; order Orthoptera; family Acrididae; genus Schistocerca; species Schistocerca serialis. The sequence continues at coordinate 1,024,960,512 of NC_064638.1, read as the reverse complement.
TCACAATGCGCCTAGCATCCAGCGCACGTTGGTCTATCGATTATTCATGTGACTTTGAAACGTATACCTCTTGGGTTCTGAACGTTTTTTGAACACATTCTAAGTTGATTTCTGAACGAATCGTGAGTTGATTTTTGAATGGTTTGTAATGTACGTGATGCTTCTGCCAGGGGAATCCCCGTCGCACCTAGAAATAATAAACTTCCCCGTAGACAAAAGGGGACAGGGCTATACGGGTGCCAGTCGCTGTTTGTTTATGTGGTTGGGTGTGCGAATCATCAGCGTTGTTATAATTATTAGCGAAGTCCATAAATTAAGACTACCAGAGTGGAAATAAATGGCTAACAGGAACAAAAGGTAAGAAAGATCAGATATTATCTTCCCGGTGTATCCTGAAAGTTTGACCACTAAGGACCAGTTGTACGGTCCCAGCCTAGCAGCCGCTTAAGTTCAGTTCTCAGAATGGCGCAGGAAACGCGTTGTTCGAACACGTAATAACGTCTAACCGGAGAATAAACACGGGATAACTGAACCGGTGATTCCAGCAGGTTTCAGAAATGGCTCTGAGCACTATGGGACTTAACTTCTGAGGTCATCAGTCCCCTAGAAATTAGAACTACTTAAACCTAACCAACCTAAAGACATCACACACATCCATGACCGTAGCGGTCGCGCGGTTCCGGACTGTAGCGCCTAGAACCGCTCGGCCACTCTGGCCGGCTCTAGCAGGGTTTGTGAAGTTAACCAGAGAATAAGTTTTAACAACGGCAGGAACAATTACAGAATTAGTGATGACAAAATTGTTTATTAGGACGAGGAAGGAGAAGGAAAGGGGACATCACACAACTTTATGGAACAGTATGACTATTCCAAATTTATATCAAAATTTCGTACTACTGCTTTTCAGTCTCATGCATGAGAAACTGGAGTGCGTGGACGAAATGTGAAACTATTTCCTAACATAAAAGTTTTTGCTTGAAGTAGGCCTAATAGGGCCATATGGTTCATATGTTTAATAAAAATGATTAATTTTTTTCATATTGTTTCAATAGAAGTCCTTATGAAGAGCTTGTTTTGCGCGTTTCTTTAATTATGGTCCTTGTTGTTGTTGTGGTCTTCAGTCCTGAGACTGGTTTGATGCAGCTCTCCATGCTACTCTATCCTGTGCAAGCTTTTTCATCTCCCAGTACCTACTGCAACCTACATCCTTCTGAATCTGCTTAGTGTATTCATCTCTTGGTCTCCCTCTACGATTTTTACCCTCCACGCTGCCCTCCAATACTAAATTGGTGATCCCTTGATGCCTCAGAACATGTCCTACCAACCGATCCCTTCTTCTGGTCAAGTTGTGCCACAAACTTCTCTTCTCCCCAATCCTATTCAATACTTCCTCATTAGTTATGTGATCTACCCATCTAATCTTCAGCATTCTTCTGTAGCACCACATTTCAAAAGATTCTATTCTCTTCTTGTCCAAACTATTTATCGTCCATGTTTCACTTCCATACATGGCTACACTCCATACGAATACTTTCAGAAATGACTTCCTGACACTTAAATCAATACTGGATGTTAACAAATTTCTCTTCTTCAGAAACGCTTTCCTTGCCATTGCCAGCCTACATTTTATATCCTCTCTACTTCGACCATCATCAGTTATTTTGCTCCCCAAATAGCAAAACTCCTTTACTACTTTAAGTGCCTCATTTCCTAATCTAATTTCCTCAGCATCACCCGACTTAATTAGACTACATTCCATTATCCTTGTTTTGCTTTTGTTGATGTTCATCTTATATCCTCCTTTCAAGACACTGTCCATTCCATTCAACTGCTCTTCCAAGTCCTTTGCTGTATCTGACAGAATTACAATGTCATCGGCGAACCTCAAAGTTTTTATTTCTTCTCCATGGATTTTAATACCTACTCCGAATTTTTCTTTTGTTTCCTTTACTGCTTGCTCAATATACAGATTGAACAACATCGGGGAGAGGCTACAACCCTGTCTTACTCCCTTCCCAACCACTGCTTCCCTTTCATGTCCCTCGACTCTTATAACTGCCATCTGGTTTCTGTACAAATTGTAAATAGCCTTTCGCTCCCTGTATTTTACCCCTGCCACCTTTAGAATTTGAAAAAGAGTATTCCAGTCAACATTGTCAAAAGCTTTCTCTAAGTCTACAAATGCTAGAAACGTAGGTTTGCCTTTCCTTAATCTTTCTTCTAAGATAAGTCGTAAGGTCAGTATTGCCTCACGTGTTCCAGTGTTTCTACGGAATCCAAACTGATCTTCCCCGAGGTTGGCTTCTACTAGTTTTTCCATTCGTCTGTAAAGAATTCGTGTTAGTATTTTGCAGCTGTGACTTATTAAGCTGATAGTTCGGTAATTTTCACATCTGTCAACACCTGCTTTCTTTGGGATTGGAATTATTATATTCTTCTTGAAGTCTGAGGGTATTTCGCCTGTTTCATACATCTTGCTCACCAGATGGTAGAGTTTTGTCAGGACTGGCTCTCCCACGGCCGTCAGTAGTTCCAATGGAATATTGTCTACTCCGGGGGCCTTGTTTCGACTCAGGTCTTTCAGTGCTCTGTCAAACTCTTCACGCAGTATCCTATCTCCCATTTCGTCTTCATCTACATCCTCTTCCATTTCCATAATATTGTCCTCAAGTACATCGCCCTTGTATAGACCCTCTATATACTCCTTCCACCTTTCTGCTTTCCCTTCTTTGCTTAGAACTGGGTTTCCATCTGAGCTCTTGATATTCATACAAGTCGTTCTCTTATCTCCAAAGGTCTCTCTAATTTTCCTGTAGGCGGTATCTATCTTACCCCTAGTGAGATAGGCCTCTACATCCTTACATTTGTCCTCTAGCCATCCCTGCTTAGCCATTTTGCACTTCCTGTCGATCTCATTTTTGAGACGTTTGTATTCCTTTTTTCCTGTTTCACTTACTGCATTTTTATATTTTCTCCTTTCATCAATTAAATTCAATATTTCTTCTGTTACCCAAGGATTTCTACTAGCCCTCGTCTTTTTACCTACTTGATCCTCTGCTGCCTTCACTACTTCATCCCTCAAAGCTACCCATTCTTCTTCTACTGTATTTATTTCCCCCATTCCTGTCAATTGCCCCCTTATGCTCTCCCTGAATCTCTGTACAATCTCTGGTTCTTTCAGTTTATCCAGGTCCCATCTCCTTAAATTCCCACCTTTTTGCAGTTTCTTCAGTTTTAATCTACAGGTCATAACCAATAGATTGTGGTCAGAGTCCACATCTGCCCCTGGAAATGTCTTACAATTTAAAACCTGGTTCCTAAATCTCTGTCTTACCATTATATAATCTATCTGATACCTTTTTGTATCTCCAGGGTTCTTCCATGTATACAACCTTCTTTCATGATTTTTAAACCAAGTGTTAGTTATGATTATGTTGTGCTCTGCGCAAAATTCTACCAGGCGGCTTCCTCTTTCATTTCTGTCCCCCAATCCATATTCACCTACTATGTTTCCTTCTCTCCCTTTTCCTACACTCGAATTCCAGTCACCCATGACTATTAAATTTTCATCTCCCTTCACAATCTGAATAATTTCTTTTATTTCATCATACATCTCTTCAATTTCTTCGTCATCTGCAGAGCTAGTTGGCATATAAACTTGTACTACTGTAGTAGGTGTGGGCTTCGTATCTATCTTGGCCACAATAATGCGTTCACTATGCTGTTTGTAGTAGCTTACCCGCATTCCTATTTTCCTATTCATTATTAAACCTACTCCTGCATTACCCCTATTTGATTTTGTGTTTATAACCCTGTAGTCACCTGACCAGAAGTCTTGTTCCTCCTGCCACCGAACTTCACTAATTCCCACTATATCTAACTTCAACCTATCCATTTCCCTTTTTAAATTTTCTAACCTACCTGCCCGATTAAGGGATCTGACATTCCACGCTCCGATCCGTAGGACGCCAGTTTTCTTTCTCCTGATAACGACATCCTCTTGAGTAGTCCCCGCCCGGAGATCCGAATGGGGGACTATTTTACCTCCGGAGCATTTTACACAAGAGGACGCCATCATCATGTAATCATACAGTAAAGCTGCATGCCCTCGGGAAAAATTACGGCTGTAGTTTCCCCTTGCTTTCAGCCGTTCGCAGTACCAGCACAGCCTTATAAGCCCTTATTTTTTCTGGGCCATTGCATTCAAACTTAAAAGTCGATGAATTTGTCGAAGTTAAAAGTGAAAAAAGATTACATGTATAGGTCGTAGGCCAAAGCAGTTATGAGGGCCACTCAGTTGCGTGACGTGTAGGGTGAGAAGGGTAAAGGCCGGTTCCCACTAGGGCTGCCGCTCGTCAAAACGGCGCGTCAGCGGCGTGGTTGCCATGGAAATGGCGTCAGCGGCAAGGCGCGGCGGGCTCTGCGTCGCGGTTTGACCATGTCGAACCGCTTCCGCTGCCGCGTGCCGCGCTCCAGGTGCGCGCCGCCAATCACAGAACGCGCTGAGCGTGACGTCAGGTACGGACTCCCGGGCCACACGAACTTTCGCCGAACCGCTGGCGCGGACGCGGCGGCAGCTATGAAATACTTATCATCCGATTCCAAGGAAACTATTCGGTAGAAAAATTTGATTCTTGGGCATGTTACAGCCTGATATCTTCTCTCGATAAAGGACCGAATTTCTTTTCGTTATTCGTCGTGGTTACTTGCTGTATGGCATTTACGTAAACCTTTACACGAAATTTTAATGAGTGTGCAGAGGTAAAAACGCATTGCGTGGACTTTGCGTACAGTTCATTTTAGGTAATACATTATTGCGTATGAAATTTAGTCAACATATCGAAATTGTTTTTAAAGCTGAGAGCAGATCGATAGCTATCACCGTTCTCGAGATATTGACTGATATGTCGGCGGACGGGCTATGCCGTGACCGCGCGCGGGTTGCTCGGCGGCGCGACCGGTACTTCGTCCTGCTCGTCGTAAACCATGTGGTTGTATCAACCGCAAATTTCGTAAACGGTTCAAGAAATCGAATTGGTTTTTTTTTTGCAAATGATAACTTGTGAAAAGTCATGTATTTCGTCGCATGATAAATATCCTAAATCTGTTTATCTACCAAGATATGAAAGTAACTACAGTTTTTCAGAAGGGATAGATGAATTTTTTTAAATGGCATTAATAGCATGTCGAATGAGAAGTTAAACCGAAACTAATTTGCTGGTATGTCATAAGATTAATTTACTAAATATGGAGAGCTATTGATTATTTCCTTTCTTTTTTCTTTATCCAGTGTACTTTACAGATTCAAGACGCATTTCGCCTTTTACTTTAAGGCATCTTCGGTGGAATCTAGAATGACTCAGTTTTGTTTTGATCTGTGATACTTGGAGATTATAAAACAGTTCACATCTTTTTTTACGTGAATGACTGATTACTTACAGTGAATTGAGTTTTTGGCGGACATATACGTTTCCCCTCACCTGCTCACATGCTGGAGGTTGAACTAAAACTTATATTATGGAACATAAGCACATTTTCATGTTCGCTCTTTTTTCTTCTGTCACTAGCAGTAGACGTTTTACAGCAAACTCTGATTTAAAGTCGTAACTACAGTGTGTTCGCCTCATGTCCCTTCCTGTCTGGTTTGTTTATGTACATGTTGCCAACCTGCAGAATTATATGCTGAAAACTAATGTTTGTTTATTTTTGTTCTCCTTATATCTGTATGTGTGTGTGGCTAGCCAGTGATAGTTATAGAAAGTTGAAAGTGAATCCAGTAGTTGTCAGACAGTGGTTGAAAGATTTGGTGTTCAGCTGATTTCAGTTTTGGTTTAAATGTTTTAAGGAGTGCATGGAAGAGTAAATTCACTGCTTACATTAATAGATAAAATAGTAGAATAGTATTTCAACAGATGATTATTATCAGAATACTATCACCGAACCCCTTTGTCCTCACTCTTTGACGCCCCACAATACGCCCTGTCAACTAACCCCTATTGTCGTCAAAGTTGTACTGTAATTTCCTCTTCCTCCTCTATTTAATTCCGTACCTCTTCTTTAGTCACACGATCCTCGTATCTGATGTTCAGCATTCTTATGAATCACCACGTTTTGAAAGCGTCCATTGTCTTCTTGACAGAAGTGTTCATCGTCCACGTTTCACTTACATACAAGGCTGCACTCCACACAAATACCTTTGTAAAATAGTATCCAACCATTAGCATTTATATTCGGTGTGAACAAATTTTCTTTTTCAGAACGCTTTTCTTGCTATTGACAGTCTTCAGTCAGGTTTGCGTCTGCACCAGGAAATGCCTTACAATTTAAAATCTGGTTTCGAAAACTGTTCCAAATATATATTATTCTTTCGTGATTCTTAAGCAAGGTGCTGGCGATGATTACATTATGCTCTGTGGGAAATTCTACCAGGTGGCTTCCACTTTCATCCCCTCCACCTAGCGTTTGTGTTCTTACTGTTTTCGTGTACCTGCTACCGTACCACATTTAAAATTTTGTCTCGCTTAACTATCTGAATAATCTCTCTTGTTGTACATTGTTTCACTGTGTTAGGAGATAGTGAACAATCGTGAACGATAGTCATGAAATCTGTTTATGGTGAAATGAGAAAACATGAATAATGAAGTATGTGAAAGAGCACATTGTACAGAAAATGAAAAATTGGTATGTCTTCACCCAACTTCGTCTTTCCTTCACGTAGGTGTAAGATATAGTTAATCAAACGCACCGCGCGTTTCAGTGGGTCCTGCCCCGTACCTCAGTGGCTGTCCGTCATTGGCTACCGCTAACGTCTGCCGCTTCCAGATGGGAACGCCAATTCCGCGAGCCGCCGCGTCAACGCGGAAAACGCTTGCCGCTGCCGTTTCCGCACGCCGCGCTGCCGCGCTCTAGTGGGAACCGGCCTTAAAGCTGTCCCAGCCTCAGGCATGTAGAATAGCGTGCGGGTACGATTACACGCAATACTGGCAACTGACACAGATTGCTGTATGTAAACTCATTACTGCAGTGCCGGTAGTGGAGATACTATACGTTGGCAGCAATGGCAAGAGGAGCGGAAACTTTAATTAGATAGAACACTTGTGACAAGAAAATATCTGTGGCAAAGTAACAATCTGTGATTTATCAGCCATCCCTACTTATACCACGTTTGGTGGAAACACCATAGGACACGTGTTTTTTTTTTTTTTAATTATGGTTAAGATGCCTGGAAAGTGCGCGTTTAGCCAACTATGGCCTCGACAAGATGAATATAAAAAACGGCTTGGGTTATCGAAAGAGGTTGACAAAGGAATGTGTAAGATTTGCGTATGGACACTGATACAGCGACCATGGAAGAAACGGCATTAAAATCCCATACGGGAGTTGTTATTTCATGTTATAAGTAACTTGATTAGAATTACTTGACTTGATGACCTCAATTTACTGGAGTAACACACTAAATCGTGAATGAGTTGTTGATACCCTTCATCTCTACCCGCTCGGATGATAATTGTTTAGTATATGAGGAAGCGAGTGTTAAAATTTATCAGAAAGGCGAGCTATAAATGAAATAAACGATTAAAGATACAACAAACTGTGAAAGAGTAGTGTGCAAACACGATCACTTGAAATTGTGAAAATTACCAGGGAGATGAGATACTTTCCAATCGAAAGAATAACAATAAAAGTAACAAAGATACAGGCAAATTACTTGTGGGCTGCAGTAAACTGCGTTCTACACCCACAAATTATATCCAGGGTGTATACGATCCGGGAGATCCGGGAAAAACCCGGGAATATTTTCATCCGGGAAAACTCCGGGAATTTTTAGAATTCCGGGATTTTTTCATTGTTTTTGTTTTCAGTTAAATTTTTGTAATTTTGGCTGGTAAGAACCGATTCTCTAACAAAGGATATTACTGTATCCCGCTACTGCAGAATAATACTGCAGCAATAAAACATGAATGAGAGAAAAAACGAATATAAAACTTACGTTGCAAAGGAAATGTGCCATATACAGCTACAAAGCACAGCGCTCATGCAAGCGTCTGACAACAGCAAAATGTGTTTAAGGCTTTAGGAAGAGTGCAATGCTTCGTAACAACAAATTGCCTCCGATGAGCGTGACGTCACAAGTGTTTACATTAGATTCGTTTTAGCAGTTACGAGCTAGAGATGGGCAAACTCGTTCATCCTTGGGAACTAGTTCGCTGGTGATCGCTCTTTTTTGAGAACCGTTCATTTTTACTCGTTCACCGTTCATTTTTGCTCAGCATACCGTTCTTATGAAAAATTGAAAATTAGTAGCATAGGTGACTGAAGATGGAAGGCGCCAAGAGGGGGCACTTGCCTCCGCCCTGGCGTACAGAGTTTTTATTCGTTACAGAATTCTCACACACTTGTAATTTTCGTGATTCTGCAAAACCCCTCGTTTAGCCAACTGTAGCATTATGTGGCTGATCGCAGTGAAATAATATAAGGTGGCGCACGAAAAGCCGGCCCACAATTACGCAGAATTTGTTGACCGCTACCAGCAAAATAGATAAACATGTAATAATTAGGCAGTGAAGAAATAACAAATAAGCCAATGCAAACAACAACTTCAAAACAACAGATGACGATTCCTATGCATGTGTAGTATAAAAATCTTGCCTTTTTACAAGTATTTCTTTTGGTGTTTATCGAAATAGTGAAGTAAGCTGATATGCCGTTTTGTTACCTGAAAAGATGTATGTATTACATACCAAGTAATTTTATGTAATTTACGTAAATATAAAATACATTTTAATTGCCGATCATGGACGCTGTATAGAATACGAAAAGAACCAGAGTTCAAAAAAGATATGAAACAGATATAGAATGGACGTGCGCAGCGAATGAAACGAACAACTCTGTACTGAACTGACTTGAGCAGTCGGCAGTGGAACTGCCTTACGAGTGGTCAAGCGGGGAAAGACGAGTCCGACCGAGCGAGACCGAGACCGACAGGAACGGGACCGAGGCTGGAACGAGCACTATGGGACTTAACTGCTGAGGTCATCAGTCCCCTAGAACTTAGAACTACTTAAACCTAAAGACATCACACACATCCATGCCCGAGTCAGGATTCGAACCTGCGACCGAAGGTCGCGCGGTTCCAGACTGTAGCGCCTAGAACCGCTCGGCCACTCCGGCCGGCCCAATCAAGCTACAGTAGCCCATTACAAACCGTATTGTAAGGTGCTTAAAAATGTTATTAGGACGGCAAAGAGCATGTGGTATGCAAATAGAATAGCTAATTCACAGGATAAAATTAAAACCATATGGTCAGTTGTTAAGGAAGTGTATGGTCAGCAGCACAAGGTCGACGATATAAAGTCAGTTTGCAGTACAAATATTTCTCTTACTGATAAATCAGATATATGTACAGTATTTAACAACATTTTCTGAGCATTGCTGGTGAATTAAATAAAAATTTAGTTTCTACAGGAAATCATTCAACTTTCTTGGCAAGTGCCTTTCCGAGATTGATTTCTGAAATACTCAAAAAATGGTTCAAATGGCTCTGAGCACTATGGGACTGAGGTCATCAGTCCCCTAGAACTTAGAACTACTTAAACCTAAGGCTAAGGACATCACACACATCCATGCCCGAGGCAGGATTCGAAACTGCGATCGTAGCAGTCGCGCGGTTCCAGACTGAAGCGCCTAGAATCGCTCGGCCACAGCGGCCGGCTTGCATTAACAGCTTTTTCAGTGTTAAACAACGACATTTCGATTTTTAATGTAGCAAAACGCTTGACGAACTTTGATGAGGTAATAGATTCTTTTGCAGAAAGGAAAGCACGCCAAGTCAAGCTGTAGCAAGATTGGAGAGAAAAAAAATCCTAGGAGCCAAGGATTGAAGAAATATGTATTGTCTTGCTTGTCTCACGTCTTTACTGGGTTTATCTATCCTATATTTAATTTTATGTCACACAAAGCAGCAAGTTGTTAGCTGATTCGGAATAAAGAGTATACATTTTCTGAAGAGGATATATATATATATATATATATATATATATATATATATATATATTAAATAGCTGGCAGGAGAGGCACCACAGGAAATTTTAATTTCCACTGTCCTGAATATGGTTTGATGGCATCCATTACAAAATATACACGTTTCAATTCCACTAAGCGAAATACAGTGATGTGCGATAGGAGAATGCTGTGTGAAGAGGTGTGGCACTGCACTTTGGCACACTTATGACCAAATAACATGTCTTACATTTCCTCGAACACGTTTTATGCATCAAACTCTTCAGAAAGATGTGCGCTACAAAATGAACATATTTTTGAAAATTCGATTTTTAAAAAATTATTGACGTCCTGTCTCAAACGCTGGAGGGAGTGGTGGGGTATTGCTCCGGTTCGGAAATATCGTAGATCGGGGGCTGATGCGCAGAGCAGTCTGAGTTATAGTGAGGAAGTGGGTAGTCTGCACGTAATCCATGTTTACAATTACTGATTTTGTTGTTTCCTCTTCGTCTGCTGCTCTCACGTCAAGTGAAAACAAAACATATTTCTGTGGCCGGGAGCTATCAAGAAATTAAAATACATTCACATAATTACGGAAGACTAAAATGTGTTATTAGTTGCAGATTTTATTTTATTTCCACCTTTCTGACAGTCAGACATTAAGTGCCTTGCAGAACAATGAAGTTATTTTTGTCGGTCTCCTAAAGAAATTTTCTTTTATTTATCTTTTCCGCTGAGGCAGACAATATATTTGAAACGAAGTGCTTAATTCTACACTCTGGTCGTTGCATTTCAAGTGCACGTTTTCAACCTCTAGCGCGTTTGGCATTATGCCATAATAAAGAACTAAACATGAGATAACACAATACTGGTACTCCAAGAAAATTTACATCCCGAAAACCGTATTGAAAAGCTTAATATCAGGTCGTGGCCTACTTCACTGAGAATCGGGACATACGAATGTACACTTTTAATATGCGTTTTAAATGTGCACATTTTAGTATGGGTCACGAAATTCCGATGCTCTTGGAGTATTCTCTGATGTCTTGTTTCTTTCATGACATAATTTAAGATGTTTTAATGTTTTACATGTACGAACATACGGGCTCCCTACGACACTGTAGCTGCGCAAGCGCGGTGACGCTTGTCATCTGGCGCTCTCTGGCAACTGCAGAAACGAACCTATTTCTAACAGGTCGTGGGAAAATATTCAGATGACTCTGAGCACTATGGGACTTAACATCTATGGTCATCAGTCCTCTAGAACTTAGAACTACTTAAACCTAACTGACCTAAGGACATCGCACAACACCCAGTCATCACGAGGCAGAGAAAATCCCTGACCCCGCTGGGAATCGAACCCGGGAACCCGGCCGCGGGAAGCGAGAACGCTACCGCACAACCACGAGCTGCTGACTAAAAATATTCAGAACGGTGGTTTGAAAAGCGTTACCAGCAAAGTAAATTTCCTTTTACGCAAGTTGAACTATGTGCAAGAATGTACGATGAAATTCGTAAATCACAGAGCGTTTGACTCTCATTTAAAAATCAACTCTTCGATGACGAGACATATAGATGAATTCCGAGCCCAGAAGATCAGACTTTTATGTCGTTATCAAAAAAGTTTTACTGGCACATTTATGTGATATATCTTAAATTATAACACACGCATAAACGACCAGCATTATACGTGCAAGCTTAGCTTCTCTTGTAGCGTATTAATCTTACATACCAATGCGTTTCTTGTAGTAACACTATGTATATTAATTTAAACCATTAACTTCTTCTGTTTGTGTGTTCGTGCTACTTAACAGTGATGTTGCTATTGGGTGACTACATCACATGTGCTAAGCTCTGAATACCCGCTGTCATTGGCTAGTGAGATCACGTGACATGAGCTATGACTGGCTTACAAAAGCGCATCGTAATCTCGATTTCAATGCTTCAGAAAGTAACAGGCTGTGTTTGGTTCAATTCGAATTTATACTTTCGTAATACGAAAATATGTAGCTTACATGTTGCTGCACATCAAAGATCTTTCCAAAATGTGTTTTTTCCCCTGTGTTAAGTTTTCTAACGCTCCGGGAAATTCAATGCCCGTGTATAAACTATAATCATTCAAAGGACTGATAAGTTATACAGTTCCAAGAGAAAATATACTGTCAGTTAACAGGGAAATCTGGGAGAAATTCGGGAATTTTTTTCTTTGTCCGCGTGTACACCCTCTATATCGCAAAACTTGTACGAGCACTTTAATTATGTAAGTGACACAAGGACGTAGAATTCTCATAGCAAGATAATCTCAGCTTAAAAGTGTGAATTACGGACCGAATCATTCAAATTCAATATGCAATATGCTGGATCGTTTCTTGGCAGCTATCAAGACCCAGTGAGGATGGAGCTAGGTCACGTGACGGGAGAATTGCGCCGCCAGCAGGTCAAACACGAAACTGGAATGCTACAGGACACAAACATTTAATAACATTACAGGGCTTATCTAGCAGACTGAACAGAAGACATGGTAATACTGGAATTACCTTTACATCATGTGATGTTTATCTTATTCTGGACATCTCTACAGCATTGAGTGCAACTATTGTCAGGAAATATAGGTGCTTGAAAGTCCTTAATTTTTATTTTGTAAATTCATTACGAAGCCTGTAGGCATTTGATACTGGTACTAAGGGAATTATATTCTGTAGTGTTATTTATGTAAATGAGGTACATAAAAATGGCCATTTGTGCCAGAAAAAACCTCGCTTATTTGGCGTTTGTTACAATTACTGTAATATTTCAAAGACCTCTTTCATTTTATCTAGCAGACAGTGACAAAATAGACGTAATCAAATCGAGAAGCGACACAATTCTTGGGTACTATACGTATTAACAGCTTTTTTAGTATTACACAACGCCATTTTAATTTTTCACGTAGGAAAAATGTTTGACGGACATTGATGAGGTAATAGGTCCTTTCGTATAAAGGACAGCACGGCTTGTAAGGCAGTAGCAAGGTTGGAGAGAGAAAAATGTTTGGACGTAAGAATTGAAGAAATGTGCACTGTCTTGCTTGTCTCTTGACATTGCCGGATTTATGTTTCCTATATTAAATTTTATTTCACACAAAAGAGAAAGTTATTAGCTAATTGACAGCAAAGACTTGTTATTCTCCCGCTTGCAAATAATCCCAGCCAGTATTAAGCGTGAGTTTTTTTTTTTAACGTGGGTAGGAAGTCAGATCACCCGACTGGGAGCAGGAGAGGCACAGCAGAACATTTTAATTTCCCGTGTCCTGAATATAGGTTTGTTGGCTTCCATCACAAAATATACTTGTCTGAATTTCACAGGGCGAAATACAGTAACGCGCGATAGAAGAATGTTGCAGTTAAGCACACGTAAGATCGAATAACATGTCTTACACCTCCTCGAACATACATGTTTTATATATCAAACTCTTTGAATATATTTTCAAAAAATCGATTTTTTTACTGTAGATCCGGGGCTGAGCGTAGTTCGGAATTGGTGTGGAGTAGTTCTTTTATAAACCGTTATGATAAGAGTCTAGCGTAGTTCGGGTTAATTGTATAATAGCTCATTTGTAAATAGTCACACTTTGTACTGTACTAGGTAAATTTGATTAGTTCTTTTAAGCATTATCGTAACGTAAAAATACTTGTTTTACTGTTCCGTGCCCCCAGTATCCCCTTCGCTTGTCTTCATGGGGCCTAACGTGGCCAGTAGTTCAAATGTGTGTGAATTCCTAAGGGACCAAACTGCTGAGGTCATCGGTCCCTACACTTACATACTACTTAAACTAACTTATGCTAAGAACAACACACACACCCATGCCGGAGGGAGGCCTCGAACATCCGGTGGGAATGGCCGCGCAATCCATGACATGCGGCCAGTTGTTCCCAGTGGCGGCATTGGAATGGCACCGTTATTGTCCACCTCTCTACCTCTGCGACTATATTCACTGCGTGCTCTGTGTTATGCCAGTTCGTTCCCTGGTTATTACGTAAACCCGGTTCTCCTTGCGCAGTTTCTCTACCATGTACTGGACCAGCATTTACTGGTCTTTACTCATTACAGTTCACGTTATTTGGTCTCCTGTGGTCTGTGGCATTTTGCCAGTCGTTATACCTGCCTCTGTTATTCGGATATAGCGAGTTACGGTGGTCTGGCCCATACTCACGGCCACATCTCTTTTGATAAACATTGTTCCCGCGATATTCGAAATTTCTGTGCCTATTATCCAGCGGTGGCACGTACGTGTGCCAGGAATGGATGTTGTTATTATTACCAGGTTGGTTGCTTCCATTGCTTTGATCATTTCACTGCCCATTCTAATTGACCCCTTGACCTCGGCCATCCTCTTATATGAGAGTTATAGAGTCCACTACCGAAAGAAACCACTTAACGTCTGGCTCAGGGATTAGCGACCAACTTCTCTCGCAAGTCTGGAGGCAAATCGCTTTATGTGTATATTTCTCGAAATATTTTCGCGTCTCCCCTTGTTTAATGTGATTGTACCTGAACACCGATAGACCAAAATTGTGTGTAAAATCTTGTTCAAACTGAAGATATGTTTAACTGTACGTTACGGACCGCACTTGTAAAAATTACTGGTAAACCTTTTTTGATCCTGCAGAAAACACCTGAATTGGCGATACATTGAGAGGCTATCATCTACCAGTTTTGATGGAAGGCAGGGCCCTGTTCCCAGTGAGTGTAGTACTGTCCCCGCAGCAATGGGGGTAACTTATCTGGTTTGTCATTGGGGTCGGCGGTTGATTATACATTCCGAAACTTTATTCGCAGGCATCGTAAATCTGCTGAGGTGAAAAAGTATTTTCTCATTCTTGCGCTGAACACTTCTGCTCGTTTCCCGCGTTAACAGTAGTCGTTTCGTTCGAACTAACTTTGCCAGTGGACAGTTCAGAACGAATTTGTTGACGGCAGCTTTGATGTCCACAACCACTAAGGTAACGATGTTCCTGCCCTTTTAGAACATAAATTTTTCGATTTGCTCTGTATACTTCGGATGCTGCGGTACAAACTTTACCGCGAGTGTGGAGTCATTGTCGAAAACACCCCCTCCCTCCCTGGTCGTTCAACTTCTTTACGTCAGTCTCAGCACTTTTTTGTTCTAGTTTCACAAGCCCAATCTCTTCCGACAGCTTTTTCACTTCGTCAGGGAGTTCGTTGCAAATTGTGGTTGTGAAACGTCTCTCTTTATTGTAGATACTGTCTGAGCTAGCTCGTCACGCGCAGTTTGCAAATTGCTTTGCTCGTCTAACCTAGATGGCTTTTTTTGGTCTTCGAGTAGCTGAAAATTTCTTATCAAAATCTATCGACATATTTGCCGACCTTGTTCGATATATTTGTAAATTTTTGATCAAAATTATTCGACATATATGTACTCGTACATTTTTTATCAAAATTGTTCGATATATTGTAAATCTTTGATGAAGTTTCCAGTCGAAACTCGTATATTTTGGATCAAAATTGTTCGATGTATTTGTAAACCTTTGGTGAAGTTTCCAATCGAAATTATTCGACATCTCGTTAAAGATATTTGTTAAAAACTGCAGCATGGCGTTCATATTACTTGGCGCAGATGAGGTAGTGTTTCTTGTGTTTGTGGTGTTCTGTTGCCCATAAACATTTTTTGTTCTCGCGACACTGGACGGAGAAAAATTTCAAGTCAGCTACAATGATTCTTATGAAATTACAGGGTGAAAAAGCACTGTCTGATAACAGTTGTATCGGCAGTTCATGTATTGTCTGCATTGAAATACGAGGGTCGGTCAAAAAGTAATGCCTCCCATTTTTTTTCTACTTAAAGAAATTAAGTTAAGTGAAAAATTTGAATTTGGCGCCATTCCTCAAACCTTCTTCTGCAATCCACTGCAGTAGTAACTTTCTGTGTCAACAGGTGGCAGCACAGCAGAAGTTTGTAAGATGGCCGACATCGATGTTCGTTTGAGACAGCGTTGTGTGATTGAATTCTTGAATGCAGAAGGTGAAACGCCCATACGCATTCATGAAAGACTGAAGAAGGTGTATGGTGTTGTGACAGTGGATGTCAGCACTGTTAGACGATGGGTTCGTCGTTGTAAGGAAGCTGAAGGGCAAACACCGTTGACTGACGAAAAGCGGAGCGGCAGGCCGGTGAGTGCAGTGACTCCACACAACATTCAGCAAGTTGATGACATCATTCGTGGTGACCGTCGGGTGACTGCAGATGAAGTGTGTCGCATTATTTCTCTTAGTAAAGGCAGTGTGATCACGATTATTAAACAATTGGGGTACTCAAAAGTTTGTGCACGGTGGGTTCCAAGAATGTTAACCGATCAGAATAAAGAGGCAAGGAAAACAATAGCCTCCCAACACTTGCAGCGCTTCCGTTTGGAGGGAGATGAGTTTCTGAAAAAAATTGTGACCGGGGACGAAACATGGGTGCATTTTTTTGAACCCGAATCAAAGAGGCAGTCAATGGAGTGGCGTCACACAAGCTCGCCGAGGAAGAAAAAATTCAAAACTGTGCGATCGGCAGGGAAAGTTATGGCAACAGTTTTCTGGGATACAGAGGGTGTGATTCTGGTTGATTTTTTGGAGCAGGGATGCACAATAAATTCTGTTCAATACGTCACAACCCTCAACAAACTTAAAGCACGTCTTCAGCGAGTTCGCCCAACAAAATCAATGGCAGATGTTCTTCTTTTGCATGACAATGCAAGACCACACACCAGTCGTCACACCTCTGACGAGATTGTCAAAATTGGATGGGAAGTTTTGCCTCATCCCCCATACAGCCCTGACCTGGCACCATCAGACTTCCATCTGTTCGGGCCACTAAAAGAAGCTCATCGTGGGATTCATTTTGAAGATGAGGAGGCCGTCAAAACATCCGTGCGTCAATGGCTTAGGAAGCAGAGCTGTGATTTTTACCGTGCTGGGATACATGCCCTTGTTCAAAGATGGACCAAAACTGTAGAGATGGGCGGAGATTACATTGAAAAATGACAAAATGATCCTCAATGTTGTGGTTTTCAACCTATGTAATTGCATTTAAATTTCCTGACAATTAAACGTAGAAAAAAAAATAGGAAGCATTACTTTTTGACTGACCCTCGTATTTCCTAATGAAGTGTTTCCGTCTGTAGTTTTTGTTAATTATAAATCATGGCTATCCTTCATGTCATATTGTTGCTTCGTTGCGTTAGTCATTTCAGTTTGCTCATTCAAATTATTTCCTGTTCCTGGCTACAAAAAATATTTCCATTCATTTCGTTGTTTCCTTTTGATTCCCTTTTGTTTAATATATATATTTCCCTTAGAGTAACTATTGTTTATACTACTGATAGTTGTACACATTTTCATCGAAAATTCTAGTATGCTAACTGCCTGCAACAAGATGGCTGCGCTTCCCTGAGCCCAAATTAAATGGTGCGGAAGTCATTCCCTATTTGAATGTTAGTTTTCGCACAAGTAGTGCTACGAAAAAAATATTAATTTAAAAAAAACTGCTTAAAGGAAAGAAAACAAGGATCTATTGTGAACCTGGCTAAAGAGTGCTAATGATTACGCTAATTCAGAATATTTGAACCTATCTTGACGTCCACTAATTTCCTCTTTTCCTTCCGGGCTTTTGTTTCCCTCCTTCATTTTGTTATTGTCATTTCCTTGACGAACTGGTATCGTGCGACGAAGAGAATGTACATCGTTATTACACTATGTGATCAAAAGTATCGGGACACCTGGCTTGAAATGACTTACAGTTCGTTGTGCCCTCCATCGGTAATGCTGTAATTCAGTATGGTGTTGGCCCACCCTTGATGAGAGCTTTTACTCTAGCAGGCAATACGTTCAATCAGGTGCTGGAAGATTTCTTGGGGAATGGTAGCCCATTCTTCACGAAGTGCTGCACTGAGGGGAGGTATCGATGTCGGTCGGTGTGGCCTAGTACGAAGTCGGCGTTCCAAAACATCCCAGAGATGTTCTGTAGGGTTCAGATCAGGACTCTGTGCTGGCTAGTCCATTACAGGGATGTTATCGTCGTGTAACCACTCTCGCCACAGGCCGTGCATTATGAGCAGGTGCTCGATCGTCTTGAAAGATGCAGTCGCCATCCCCGAATTGCTCTTCAACAGTAGGAAGCAAGGAGGTGCTTGAAACATCAATGTAGGCCTGTGCTGTGATAGTGTCACTCAGAACAACAAGTGGTGTAAGCCCCCTCCATGAAAACCACGACCACACCATAACATCACCGCCTGCGACTCGTGTATTTACCCTATAAAGCGGAGCATTTATTGCAAAGCGTTAATATGGCTTATTCGCTCAACACGCTCCAGCAACGACTCACATAGACAGAAGAAGCTAATTAAAAATGGGATGTAGCCCGATCTCCTACTTTCGTTCATGATTTCAGAAATAGTATGTTTTCTTAATTCCCATTATTATGTACAATTTGCAGTAACCGGTTACAAAAAATACGGATTGTTTTAAAAAAGCCGGTCGCGGTGGTCTCGCAGTTCTAGGCGCGCAGTCCGGAACCGCGCGAGTGCTACGGTCGCAGGTTCGAATCCTGCCTCGGGCATGGATGTGTGTGATGTCCTTAGGTTAGTTAGGTTTAAGTAGTTCTAAGTTCTAGGGAACTGGTGACCACAGCTGTTAAGTCCCAAAGTGCTCAGAGCCATTTTTTTTTTTTTAAGTTTCTTCTCTCATCATTCCTAGACACAGTAGAACACTAGTGCGAAGATAAGATGACTGTAGTAAATAAATTACAAATTGTACAAACTTTCTAAAAATGTGAATCAGCACACAATCTGTATCTTGTTGTTACGGCAGCTATTGTACTTTCATTTTAGTAGTATGTATAATAAAGAACAGATTTTATTTTCTTCCCATAGATTATTAATAATGCACAGCCTATTTATTAGAAGTAAAAGAAAAAGGGCTATAATTCAGAGACGAGAAAAGATCATTTTTCAGAAAACATATTTTCGTTATAATTTACATTTCCTTGTTATATTAGGCACCAAAATCATCTGCACAGCTTTGAAGATTTCCTGGCTAGAAACGACATTGGGGAAGACGACGGTTCAATCCCGCGTCCGATCATCTTGATTTAGGTTTTCCGTGATTGCTCTAAATCGCTCCAGGCAAATGTCGGAATGGTTCCTTTGACAGGGCACGGCCGACTTTCTTCCCCATCCTTCCCTAAACCGATGAGACCGATGACCTCGCTGTTTGGTCTCTTCCTCCCAAATCAACCCAACCACGGCTAGAAACGAAAGAAAGATGAAATAGTGTGAGATACGAGACATCCGTTTTAAACACTCAAGCTCAGAGAGTTTCTCCAAGTGTGTGTAGCATTTAGACATCTCTTCAGCCATTCTCTTCAACAATCTCAACATTTCAACATCGAAACCTCTTCATGTCTTCATGTAGATATGAATTCTTAAGCATCTCTGGCTTTGGATGTGTATTTTGGCGCTCCTTCTTCACGCAGCTGTGCAATATTTTTCACCAAACAGAAAACTCGATGCTACATCAAAATACCTTATATATAAGGTCTTCTTCCAGAGGTCTTATTTCATCATACGCTTGAGCAGTGCAGCCGATGGCAGTGGCAGAGTATACGTTTTTTTACACAGTGTACATAGCAGTGTAGATTCACAACAACTAACAACCCTAGAAGTATTATTAATCAGCCAAAGAAAGCTTATCACGAATAATTTTATTTACGTAATTTGAGAGCAGCAAAAGCATTGAAGAAGCAACTAAATTAGTAAGCCTCGAAATTTTTGGGTTCCTTACCCAACCGTCGCCTCTCACTCGCCCTCGGCTGGCAAAAATAGGAAGCCTTCGGTAAAGTAACATATTCTTGCCATGCTATGTACGGCCCTGGAGAAAGGCGTGATTATGTGGACATATACACTGACGGAAAAAGAATCGCAACACCAAGGAGGAGGTGTGAGACACGAATGAAAGTTGGTAGGCGTGTTTCCACATCTGAAAGACGATTTCTTAGCGCCACTATGACACAAATCAAGTTTGCTTTAAATACACGCTGTAACGACCGTGAAAGTTAGTTACCTATTAGATTGGACGTGGTGAATTGATACTAGTCAAGAATGCCTGTCAGAGGACAAAGACGCCATTATCAACGGCTTACTGAGTTTGAATGACATCGTGTAATAGGGCTGCGAGGAGCTGAATGTTACTTTTGCGATACTGCAGAAAGATTTGGCAGGAACGTAGCCATTGTACATGATTGCTGACACGGGAATGTATGGTCGCAAGGAGACCGGGCTCCAGACGGCCACGTGGAAATATGAGAGCGAAGACTGTCGTGTTCGGGACATGCCTCCGGCGCATCGTACTGCATCTGCAGCCGCAATTTGAGTACCAGGTGGCACCACAGTGACACAACGCACTGTTACAAATCGGTTACTTCAAGGACAGCTCTGTGTCAGATGCCGTGTAGCGTTCATTCCACTGACCCCAAATTACCACCATTTGAGCTGATGAAAGCTGGTTGTGCCTAGGTGTCACTGATGGGCGTGTGTTGGTTAGGAAGAGGTCAGTTGAGGGCCTGCAACCAACCTTTCTGTAGACTTAGACCTGTAGTGGTTATTCCATGAACGCTGACTGCAAATTTGTACGTCAGTCTGATGATTCGACCTGTTGTGCTGGCATTCATGAACAGCATTCCACGGGATGTTTTCCAACAGGATAACGCTCGCCGACAAACCGCTGTTGTAGCCCGACATGCTTTGCAGAGTGTCGACATGTTACCTTGGCCTACTTGATCACAAGATCTGTATCCATTCGAGCCCGTATGAGACATTGGGACTTGATCGGACGACAATCCCAGCGACATCCACAAACAGCAATAACCCTCGCTGCATTAACCGACAAGAAACTCCATCCCACAAACTGTCTTCCAACACCTGTAAAACGCAATGCATGCACGTTTGGATGCTTGCATTCAACATTCTGACGTTTACACCGGTTATTAATGTATCAGTATTTCACATTTGCAATGGCTTATCTGGCGCTTACATCAGCCTGTGATATTGGAATGTTAATCACTTAAAATGTTACCTAGACAAACGTACCAGGTGATCAAAACGTCAGTATAAATTTGAAAACTGAATAAATCACGGAATAATATAGATAGAGAGGTACAAATTGACACGCATGCTTGGAATGACATGGGATTTTATTAGAACCAAAAAATACAGAAGTTCAAAAAATGTCCGACAGATGGCGCTTCATCTGATCAGAATAGCAGTAATTAGCATAACAAAGTAAGACAAAGCAAAGATGATGTTCTTTACAAGAAATGCTCAATATGTCCACTATCATTCCTCAACAATAGCTGTAGTCGAGGAATAATGTTGTGAACAGCACTGTAAAGCATGTCCGGAGTTATGGTGAGGCATTGGCGTTGGATGTTGTCTTTCAGCATCCCTAGAGATGTTGGTCGATCACGATACACTTACGACTTCAGGTAACCCCAAAGCCAGTAATCGCACAGACTGAGGTCTGGGGACCTGGGAGGCCAAGCATGACGAAAGTGACGGCTGAGCACACGATCATCACCAAACGACGGGCGCAAGAGATCTTTCATGCGTCTAGCAATATGGAGTGGAGCTCCATCCTGCATAAACATCGTACGTTCTAGCAGGTGTTTATCAGCCAGGCTGGGGATGATGCGATTCTGTAACACATCGGCGTACCTATCACCCGTCACGGTAGCAGTTACAAAACCAGAATCACGCATTTCCTCGAAGAAAAAAAGGCCCGATAACGGTAGATTTGGTAAATCCAACCCATACTGTGACTTTCTCGTCGTGCAATCGAGTTTCCACGACAGTTCTAGGATTTTCGGTTGCCCAAATTCTGCAGCTGTGGGCATTGCTGGGGGCTCGGAGCGTGAAATGAGCTTCGTCAGTCCACAACACTTTACTCAACCAATCGTCATCTTCCGCCATCTTTTGATACGCCCACGCCGCAAATGCCCTCCGCTTCACTAAATCGCCAGGTAACAGTTCATGATGCAGATGAGTTTTGTAAGGATAGCATTGGAGGGTATGCCTCAGTGCCAACCAAACAGTAGTGTATGGAATGCCGGTGCGACGTGCGACTGCACGAGCGCTGACTTCCCCGTGCATAAACGAACCCGCTACAGTCTCCATTTCTTCCTGAACTGTCTCAGCAGCATTACGCCTTGTGCTCGGTCGGCCACTACGGGGTCTATCGTCTAAACAACTCGTGGCTTCGAACTTTGAAATCATTCTCACCACAGCTGCATTTGTCAACGGACCTTTACCCGTTCGAATCCCCTTCCTATGGCGATAGGATCGTAACGCTGAACTAGCACATTCCCCATTCTGATAATACAGCTTCACTAAAAGCGCCTTTTCAGGTAGCGTCAACATGTTGCGAGTGCTGGCGCATATGATTCTCTCTTTTTTTTGTTTTTTTTTCTTTGTTGTTATTTTAAACCTGTACAACAGGCAGGCTGTCAGCAGCATTCTACACCTCTCTTCAGCCAGAGGATACACAAAGAGAAGAAACACTGAGAAGACACATAAGTTACAGAACGGGGGGCAATGAAACAGTAGACACATAAAGACAAACACGGAGCCGTTCACACTCGA
Source organism: Schistocerca serialis cubense (assembly GCF_023864345.2). NCBI lineage: Eukaryota > Metazoa > Arthropoda > Insecta > Orthoptera > Acrididae > Schistocerca > Schistocerca serialis. The sequence goes on along the minus strand of NC_064638.1, from coordinate 1,024,937,839 downwards.
CGATAATCCACACTGCAAACTGTTGATACGACGCACAAACACTGAAGAAGAAGATGGCACTGGTGAACGATGGAGTGTGACAGTGAACACTGAACACTAAACATGACGGCACACACGAAACACTGATGGCGGTGATCTCCGGCACGCAAATGTCCACTTAGCGTGTGCAAGTCCGGGGACCTGCCAAGAGGTGAACAGGGGTGAGGTGGGGGAGAGGGGAGAAAAAGGATGCCAATGGCTGAGGAGACGGGGGCAGGAGGAGAGGGACAGGGGTGGGGAAGCCCGGGGGTGGAGGGGGGAGAAAGGGAGGAGGGAGGGAAAAGGGAGAGAAGGGAGGGAGGGTGCCCAGAGGAGCAAGCACAGGAGGAGGGCGGGAGGATCAAAGTTGGTAGGCGGGGTAGATGGAGGGGAGGAGCGCATCATCAGGGAGGGGGAGCTGGCGGAGGCCACCTTGGGAGAGGGTAAGGAGGGTGGAGAGATGGAGACCGGGTGGGACGTGCGAATACAGGCGCGGCAGCGGGCGGGGGTGGGAGAGGATCGGGGAGACGAGCGGGTGAGGAGGATCGAGTTTGCGGGAGGTATTCCCTCTCTCATTACAGCTCCTTTTACACACGATTGTCATGCGCAGTCACTGACGTTTTGCTGTCCAGCGCCATCTGTTGGACATTTTATGAACTTTATTATTATTTTTTTTTCTAATAAAACCCATGTCATTCCAAGCATGTGTGTCAATTTTTACCTCTCTATCTACATTATTATTGCATACTTTATTAAGTTTTCAAATTCATACTGACTTTTTGATCACCCGGTACTTCTGAAATTTCATTACTCTACATTAATTATTTTTGATGGCGCATTTTTCTCCTTTCAACGTAATTAGATATGTGTTACATTCATTTAACAAAATTTCTGGACAAATGGGGTAGGTCTCTTTGCAATAGCGACCAGTCAGAATAGCCGTGAGTGTTAAACCGGCGCTTTCGGATCAAATCTGTCTGGAGGATTAACGATCAGTCGGTGTAGGGATCACACTAGATGTGGTTTCCAGATTGTTTCCCACTAGATGAACAGCAGGCTGGTACGCAAGTCACGCCTCTGTTACCCAGCATTCGCAAACATCTTGAAAACTTTCGCTTATGAATAAAACTGAATGTAATCAGTTGGGGTACACATGTTCCATCTCGGGGGCTGGTAAAAGGGTGTGGACAGGAAGTACATCACTTAAACTAACCATGCCACATCCGTTCATAACCACGCCGACCCTGCGCCGAAATGGGACAAGTGTACTACTCGCAAGTGTTAGAATATTAAAGCCGAAATTATTTTAAAATTATTATTATTTATTATTTATTTGCAGTCTCCAAAATGGGCACGAACGAAAAGTGTCAGTAAAATGTAATAACAACCAACTAACAGCAACTTTTTGCTGAGCAGAATATATACAGGATGTCGCGAAATAATATTACAAAGGTTTGTCTCCTACAACAAAATATGGAGTGATAGATTGTTGTTATCATGTTTATGTCATAGCACACAACTGAAATTTGGTAGAAAATGTTTTCAAAGTAATTTCCTGCCGCAGCACCGAATGTGTAGGTTGTTGTTGTTGTTGTTGTTGTGGTCTTCAGTCCTGAGACTGGTTTGATGCAGCTCTCCATGCTACTCTATCCTGTGCAAGCTTTTTCATCTCCCAGTACCTACTGCAACCTACATCCTTCTGAATCTGCTTAGTGTATTCATCTCTTGGTCTCCCTGTACGATTTTTACCCTCCACGCTGCCCTCCAATACTAAATTGGTGATCCCTTGATGCCTCAGAACATGTCCTACCAACCGATCCCTTCTTCTGGTCAAGTTGTGCCACAAACTTCTTTTCTCCCCAATCCTATTCAATACCTCCTCATTAGTTATGTGATCTACCCATCTAATCTTCAGCATTCTTCTGTAGCACCACATTTCAAAAGCTTATATTCTCTTCTTGTCCAAACTATTTATCGTCCATGTTTCACTTCCATACATGGCTACACTCCATACAAATACTTTCAGAAATGACTTCCTGACACTTAAATCAATACTGGATGTTAACAAATTTCTCTTCTTCAGAAACGCTTTCCTTGCCATTGCCAGCCTACATTTTATATCCTCTCTACTTCGACCATCATCAGTTATTTTGCTCCCCAAATAGCAAAACTCCTTTACTACTTTAAGTGCCTCATTTCCTAATCTAATTCCCTCAGCATCACCCGACTTAATTAGACTACATTCCATTATCCTTGTTTTGCTTTTGTTGATGTTCATCTTATATCCTCCTTTCAAGACACTGTCCATTCCATTCAACTGCTCTTCCAAGTCCTTAACTGTCTCTGACAGAATTACAATGTCATCGGCGAACCTCAAAGTTTTTATTTCTTCTCCATGAATTTTAATACCTACTCCGAATTTTTCTTTTGTTTCCTTTACTGCTTGCTCAATATACAGATTGAACAACATCGGGGAGAGGCTACAACCCTGTCTTACTCCCTTCCAAACCACTGCTTCCCTTTCATGTCCCTCGACTCTTATAACTGCCATCTGGTTTCTGTACAAATTGTAAATAGCCTTTCGCTCCCTGTATTTTACCCCTGCCACCTTTAGAATTTGAAAGAGAGTATTCCAGTCAACATTGTCAAAAGCTTTCTCTAAGTCTACAAATGCTAGAAACGTAGGTTTGCCTTTCCTTAATCTTTCTTCTAAGATAAGTCGTAAGGTCAGTATTGCCTCACGTGTTCCAGTGTTTCTACGGAATCCAAACTCATCTTCCCCGAGGTTGGCTTCTACTAGTTTTTCCATTCGTCTGTAAAGAATTCGTGTTAGTATTTTGCAGCTGTGACTTATTAAGCTGATAGTTCGGTAATTTTCACATCTGTCAACACCTGCTTTCTTTGGGATTGGAATTATTATATTCTTCTTGAAGTCTGAGGGTATTTCACCTGTTTCATACATCTTGCTCACCAGATGGTAGAGTTTTGTCAGGACTGGCTCTCCCACGGCCGTCAGTAGTTCCAATGGAATATTGTCTACTCCGGGGGCCTTGTTTCGACTCAGGTCTTTCAGTGCTCTGTCAAACTCTTCACGCAGTATCGTATCTCCCATTTCATCTTCATCTACATCCTCTTACATTTCCATAATATTGTCCTCAAAAACATCGCCCTTGTATAGACCCTCTATATACTCTTTCCACCTTTCTGCTTTCCCTTCTTTGCTTAGAACTGGGTTTCCATCTGAGCTCTTGATATTCATACAAGCCGTTCTCTTATCTCCAAAGGTCTCTTTAATTTTCCTGTAGGCGGTATCTATCTCACCCCTAGTGAGATAGGCCTCTACATCCTTACATTTGTCCTCTAGCCATCCCTGCTTAGCAATTTTGCACTTCCTGTCGATCTCATTTTTGAGACGTTTGTATTCCTTTTTGCCTGTTTCACTTACTGCATTTTTATATTTTCTCCTTTCATCAATTAAATTCAATATTTCTTCTGTTACCCAAGGATTTCTACTAGCCCTCGTCTTTTTACCTACTTGATCCTCTGCTGCCTTCACTACTTCATCCCTCAAAGCTACCCATTCTTCTTCTACTGTATTTATTTCCCCCATTCCTGTCAATTGCTCCCTTATGCTCTCCCTGAATCTCTGTACAACCTCTGGTTCTTTTAGTTTATCCAGGTCCCATCTCCTTAAATTCCCACCTTTTTGCAGTTTCTTCAGTTTTAATCTACAGGTCATAACCAATAGATTGTGGTCAGAGTCCACATCTGCCCCTGGAAATGTCTTACAATTTAAAACCTGGTTCCTAAATCTCTGTCTTACCATAATATAATCTATCTGATACCTTTTAGTATCTCCAGGGTTCTTCCATGTATACAACCTTCTTTCATGATTCTTAAACCAAGTGTTAGTTATGATTATGTTGTGCTCTGTGCAAAATTCTACCAGGCGGCTTCCTCTTTCATTTCTGTCCCCCAATCCATATTCACCTACTATGTTTCCTTCTCTCCCTTTTCCTACACTCGAATTCCAGTCACCCATGACTATTAAATTTTCGTCTCCCTTCACAATCTGAATAATTTCTTTTGTGTAGGTCCTGAACTGAATTCTGTGATGAACTACTGAAGACCACCATAGCCGATTGCACCTATCTGCATCTACGGAGGCTGTGTGCTTTATATCATCCCAGAAGAAACAATCATACAGGTTCAGATCAGGACTGTAAAGGGGCCATTCCATACCATGTCCAGAAACTTGAATGTGAGGATTTACAGTACCCTGGGCTAGCCAGTTCTGTTTCTTGACGTCCCCATGGAGATTGAAGTGTTTTACATCACCAAACCTGAACCTTAACGACTGTTACATTTTCAGAGGGCTCTCATATCGTTTGCAAAAGAATATCTACATCTACATGGTTACTCTGCAACTCACACTTAAGTGCGTGGCAGAGGGTTCATCGAACCATTTTCATACTACTTCTGTACCATTCCACTCTCGAATGGCTCGTGGGAAAAAGGAACACCTGAATCTTTCCGTTCGAGCTCTGATTTCTTTTATTTTATTACGATGATCATTTCTCCCTACGTAGGTGGGTGTCAACAAAATATTTTCGCATTCGTAAGAGAAAGGTGGTGATTGAAATTTCGTAAACAGGTCTCGCCGCAAAGAAAACCACCTTTGTTTCAGTGACTGCCACCCCAACTCGCGTATCATATCAGTGACACTCTCACCCCTATTGCGCGATAATAAGAAATGAGCTGCCCTTCTTTGCACTTTTTCGATGTCCTCCGTCAATCCTACCTGGTAAGGATCCCATACCGCGCAGCAATATTCCAGCAGAGGACGGACAAGTGTAATGTAGGCCGTCTATTTAGTGGGTTTGTCGCATCTTCTAAGTGTTCTATCAACAAAGCGCAGTCTTTGTTTCGCCTTCCCCACAATATTATCTGTGTGGTCTTTCCAATTTAAGTTGCTCGTAATTGTAATTCCTAGGTATTTAGTCGAATTGACAGCCCTTAGATTTGTGCGATTTATCGTACACCCAAAATTTATCGGATTTTTTTAGTACCCATGAGGATGACCTCGCACTTTTCTTTGTTTAGTGGCAATTGCCACTTTTCGCACCATACAGAAATTCTCTCTAGATCATTTTGTAATTGGAATTGATCGTCTGATGATTTTTCTAGACGGTAAATTACAGCGGCATCTGCAAACAATCTAAGAGGGCTGCTCAGATTATCACCTAGATCATTTAGTTAAATCAGGGACAGCAGAGGGCCTATGACACTACCTTGCGGAACGCCAGATATCACTACTGTTCTACTCGATGTCTTACCGTCTCTGTGACCTCTATGAGAGGAAATCACGAATCCAGTCACACAACTGAGACGATACTCCATATGCACGCGATTTGATTAATAGTCGCTTGTGAGGAACGGTATCAAAAGCCTTCTGGAAATCTAGGAATGTGGAATAGATATGAGATCCCTTGTCGACAGTACTCATTACTTCATAGGAATAAAGAGCTAGCTATGTTGCATAAGAACGATATTTTCTGAATCCGTGTTGGTTATGTGAATTGGTGCTCCACATTAGTGTCCTTCAAAGGCTCAGTTGAATTCTGTAAGGGAAACGGTTAAGCTTATGCTTCGTTATCCTCAGGAAAGGCTGTCGTGAATTCCTAAAGTTGCTGTGCTGAATGTCTTTCCGATGCAGTGGGCTCCTCAATGAATAGGGTTTGCACTCGTTCCACATTCTCCAGGGTTTCAAAAACAGAAAACGTTACACAAAATCCATGTCAGAGGTTACTTAAATTTTGTCAGCGCATTTGGACTTCCTTTCAGCACTGTAGTTTCATGGTCAAGTGGTAATGTGTGTGTGTGTGTGTGTGTGTGTGTGTGTGTGTGTGTTGTTGTCCTTAGCGTAAGTTAGATTAGGCAGTGTGTAAGTCTAGGAACCGATGACCTCAGCTGTTTGGTCCCATAGGAACTCCACCACCTCTGAAAGGACCCATGATCACATAAGCGCCCAATAAAGCCTTGAAATGTTCAAAATGGCTCTGAGCACTATGGGACTCAACTGCTGAGGTCATTAGTCCCCTAGAACTTAGAACTAGTTAAACCTAACTAACCTAAGGACATCACAAACATCCATGCCCGAGGCAGGATTCGAACCTGCGACCGTAGCGGTCTTGCAGTTCCAGACTGCAGCGCCTTTAACCGCACGGCCACTTCGGCCGGCGCCTTGAAATGTCGTGTGATGTGGTTGATATCTATGAAGGTACTTACTTTGTTATAGCTGTGCTATTTCTCAAAAATGGTTCAAATGGCTCTGAGCACAATGGGACTCAACTGCTGAGGTCATTAGTCCCCTAGAACTTAGAACTAGTTAAACCTAACTAACCTAAGGACATCACAAACATCCATGCCCGAAGCAGGATTCGAACCTGCGACCGTAGCGGTCTTTCGGTTCCAGACTGCAGCGCCTTTAACCGCACGGCCACTTCGGCCGGCGCTATTTCTCAACTGTTCCTATCTGCTTGGCCGTACGCAAACACCCTCTCGGCTTGTTTCCGACATGAGTACTGGACCATTCTGCTGCTTTACGTTGCCGTCAATCACGCAGCCTGCAACACACAAGAAACACGGCAAACAGTCAAGAGGAACTTTCATTCATCATCGCCATCTACTGTGGCTACGATGCTTTTCCGGAAGCATGTTCGTATGACCTTTTTTCCTCAATTTCCAATCAGGAACCCGTCCCTGCAGTTAGTAGGCTTCATTAATGTTCTCTCTGTATAACAGACTGACTCTTCATTCTCTAAGTCTGTTGTGTTTCCCACATTGGCCGATGCTAGTGGAATATCCTGAGTCCGGTTCCTGCTGACGAGTGTCGCGGGGACGGCGTCATCCGCTCGTTGGTGGTACTGCACTCCCCCCAGTAGTGTAGGACGGCCCTATTTATGCGGCTTCTTTTGCACACTGCCCTTCTGGAAGGTTCGATGATGATATGCTGCGCATGACTGATCAAGCGATTAGTGCGTGATGCCAGCCATATTTGGCTCTTCTGGAATGTGCCCTCGTTGCTACGCTGAAAGCTACTGGGAGCTTTAGTCACGTCGGTCGCTGTTGCATGTCACAAGAGTGGCAGAGCTAGCGTCCATTATCGAGTCCAAATACTGGTTCGCCGCTTTTGGCACTGAAACAGCTTGCCCAATGCCTTGACCAATATTTCCTTTCCAAGCTCTATTAATGAACTGGTCGGAATATTTTAACATTCGCGACACCTCCCTTCCCCCAAGAAAAATTTTTTCAGCTCGGACCCCTGAGGTTATAAAATTTTCGTTTCCTACTCACACGTGCCAGTAGACTTTTCCTCTGCTTTATTTCCGAACAGAACATATTTACTTATGATAAAGTTCATCAAAACAAGTTCATCAGTCTACCTGGAAGGTAGTTTCAGCATAATAAAATCTTTTCATATAATACCAACTTCCATGAATGGGATTATTGCTACAAGTACAGAATTAGTTTTCACGCATATACAGCCTGTAATATAGCAAGACACATTATTTTGAATATAAGTCACAGTTTTACCTAATACAAAACTCATATTAATGAATCATTGATATATTTACAGAGCTACAATTTTCATGATTACAACCATGTTATACAAGAGCACACATTATTTTGGGTATAGTTACATTTTCACACAGCAAAAAGCTCATGTTAATGGAATTATTTATGTCATCATAGAGTTACAATTTTAATGATTTCACACCACATAATACATTAGCACACATTATTTTGAATATAGGTTACATTTTCACGTAATACAAAATTCACATTGATGGAACCATTGTTATAAGTATATAATTACAATTTTCATGTTTACACGCTATATAAGATTTTGTGTTAGCAGAAGAGCCAACACCGTTTTACGAGTGGAGGCCGAAATGCACGCGTTTTAGCTCACGCAGGCTGGCGTGAGGAAGAAAGAATTATACTGACGTGAGGTCTGGAACACTACAAGGAATGAGAATTCAGAAAGCGGACATAATTAGTTTGATACTTAATTTAAATCCATTAATGATGAACGTCGCTCTTGACGGTACATGATTCACAATATTATATGTTCAGAATACATTCTTGAAGTAATTATAGTAACTGAATATGGCGCCTTGCTAGGTCGTAGCAAATGACGTAGCTGAAGGCTATGCTAAACAGTCGTCTCTGCAAATGAGAGCGTATGTAGACAGTGAACCGTCGCTAGCAAAGTCGGCTGTACAACTGGGGCGAGTGCTAGGGAGTCTCTCTAGACTAGACCTGCAGTGTGGCGGCGCTCGGTCTGCAATCACTGATAGTGGCGACACGCGGGTCCGACGTATACTGACGGACCGCGGCCGATTTAAAGGCTACCACCTAGCAAGTGTGGTGTCTGGCGGTGACACCACATAAGACGTATTGTCTATGTACCGTTTGTCATCCTATCTTTTGTCAGCACTCAACTTGGGCGACTATAACATGGGCGTGTCAGCTCCCATCTTTCTGGTAGGTCGTGGCATCTGACTTCTTTCTTTACACAACATTCTGCCGAGAAGGGGAATAAGTTGAACTGCCCTAGTGTACACTCGACTAACTCCTCACCATACTGTTCACATGGAGGAGAATTGTATACCTTACTATGTCCTTCAGAGTGCTGCTAGTCACCACTGTATTAGTAACAACACATTTCTCCTACTTCACAAATCCATTTGCCACATCACCTGCAGCATTTATAATAAATATAGAAACAACAGGCACAATTACAGCACGGAATTACCGAATCATCACAGCCCCCAAGGAGTGCTCACGTGTCGACAAACCTGTGGAGGTCGAACGTTGTTGGTAATCTATTTCATCTTGTAGGACCTCTGCTTTACGTCCATCGACCTTGAAGTCATCTAAATGCCTTAATTATATGCTCCATCGATAAGAGTTTGGGGATCTGGGACACTTCCTGTTTGTCTTCTTCTACTGAGCAACAGTGTATGCCTCTATTTAGATGAGGAACTACGTTGTATTGGTGCGTATGGTACGGTCAGACTGCAACATAATCTATGCAGCATATCCCTTGCATTTTACTTAAAAAGCATAGCTTTGCCGTGCCTCGCACAATGAGATTGGTGGGAGGTAGGTTGTTACACAGTGTAGTCAAACCTTCGTCCTTTAGAGCGACATACGATCATTCGTTGTTTTGTATCTGCATCCAGATACTTTCGTTCGACACTATATTTAACACTGCTATCTTTTGGAATTTCTTTTACTGATGCAGCAAGTGAGCTTCACAACTTTCGTGATCGTAAGTGGACATCAGTAAGAAATTGTGTTTACATATCTGATGTCTCAGGGTGACCGTTTTATTCTGGAGTTGGTCAGTAGACAGTTGGCGCGTACTGACGCTTCTCTTCTTCTATGATCAAAAATTCCTTTTCTGGTGCAGTAGAAGTGCATAATCGCTTAGTCTTATTAAATTCAGCTGTTAAGGGCCAAACCTTATATAGAGTACACATCAGGTTCAGTCTTTAAGATCAAATTAATCAAAGTTAAGTCTAAGGCTCATTATTGCCAACTATATTACTGTCGACTTAGGTACATTCAACACATTACCGAGTATCTGCTAAAAATATGTCTAAATCTAGTAACTATACCCTTGGTCCTCCGTAAGTTCAATAGGGATTTTTTAATCTGACAAAGCCTCCCTAAGTAGCTCAAGATACTTAACAACCTGAACAGGATTTACCAAGTGTGGCTCTAATAGACCCTTCTGCGCGTTCACTATGGCAGAAATCGACAAGTCATATTCGCTTTCTAATTCACTGAACATGGCCATAAGTTGCACTAGTTGCTCTGTTATGTTTATTAGAATCATGGCGTTATGCATCTTCTTGCTCATACTGTTTTCGCGTCCTTTCACAATCGTGCTCAGCATTCTAATCCCTTTGGCAATAATTTGCTCATTCTTGGTTATCGCATTTATCATTTTATTATCTCCGTTAGTGAAGCTCTTACTATAGTTACTTGCTCTTTAGACGGTCGCAACAGTTCTTAGACAGTTGTAACAGTTCTCACTGTTGCTCTTCAAACACATCTTTCGCCTTAAAGAATAATGAATCGTCTTCGTGTAGTGTACCTAACAATATCTCACCAGCCTCGCCAATAAAGTTTAATATTCCTCACTTAGACCATGTTTCTTTCGTATCAGTCCAAAAGCCCAACTAATTCTTTTGCTTTCGTAATCTTCCCGAAGTGCGATTTTCTAGTCAGCTGCGCGTTTTCGCTCTCACCTGTGCTTACCTTAACCTAATGCAGTTTGGTAAGGCAACGTGTTACTGCCCTGATGGCTATCTGTGGCGTTTGCTCAAAATTCTCACATAGTCCTCTTAGGTTGATATAGCTAACAGTTCTTCGAGTTGTATAGATTGATTATACCGTGGTTGTCGTAATATAATCACGGTGTAGACTGGTACTGTTGTATTCGTGTATCTTGTGTTGGTGTTCCTCGTTCCGCGAATCCTGATTGTACTCTTGTAATTCTATTAGGTCACTCTGGTAAACAGCACTTCGTTTCTCCTACAGTAATCCAATATCGAATGTCTCCCTGTTGTTTCTCTTATTGTTCCCTGTACTTCTTTAGTAGCACGTCTATAAAAGCTCTGATTATGATTCATTAACAGTCGGAACATAGCCACAGAATTTTATGTAGTCTATGACAGTTAAGTTTTTTATGATCAAATTAATTGAAGTTCTGTCTAGGGCTCGTCATTATCACCCACATTTACGTTAAACCCATTTGAGAAAGTAGTTAAGTTTTTTCAAAAAAATTCCATTAAGATTTCGGCGATTGTATTTCGGAAGTATCTGCTGCCTCTTTGTGTCTGAGTCCATGTATATTTGACAGGAATTGTACTTTTTTTATCCACTATTGGAATGAAAGTATGGAAAACGTTTAATACATATATTTTCAATTAACACAACATTACAGACCTTTAGAACATCTCTTGCTCACAGCTAGCTTCTTTCATTCATTCAGAAATACAGTCATAACATAAGCGAAGTAGTAGCAGCAGTAGTAATAATAATAAAGCATGCACGCATTAAAATCTCTTATTATATTTGAAACAGTGTGCCATTGTGATGATAACATTTATATCATTGACATATATTGCTCTCTCTGGTAGGCACTTTATGAACTCTTTACATAAAGTCACACGGTTTTATCAGATTACGAGACGTGAAAAAGAGTCATTTTTCTGTATAGGATGTACACTACACTCGTTTATGTAGTTATATTTACGAATAATAAAAAGATATGCTACAGCTACTACAACTTCGGTAATGTTTACACAAAAACTCACTGTGGACTCGCTTGCTGGAAATAGGATTGTAGCTCAAGGATGTCACATGGACAGTCCTGACCTTCTGCTTTACCTAAGTACAACTGCATCTCACACATGTTGGTACCCATATGCACTACCTATGTGGGGCAGATGGTTAAACTCTCGCTCTGACAATGTTTTAATTCGGTTGGCGGCATCACCGCATGACTAACACCATCTTCTGTAATCAGCTGTACCTCCTCTTGTCTTTAATTGGACGAACTTCCCCAATGTTCCCCACTTTAACAAGTATGAACTTATGGTGTAACATTTCGGCCTTGTCGCTCATTGCTAATCAGAAATCCTATTTCCAGTAGCTGTACCCGCAGTACTCCAGCTCCATTCCTGATGATGGGGTGCAACACTGCCAAGATACTGACTCCCCTCATCTTTATTTCGACCCTTGGCAACCTGGGAACAGGGAACTCCAACCACTCCCCTCTCTGGGAGGTCTGCCACCTCACAGACACACAAAAAGAAAACCCAATCCTAAAATACCTAGCTAACACACAGATGAATACAGAAGTGTAAGATTACAATAACATGAACAAAACCCTCCCTCTGATCCTCACCCTCAACTGGCATGCCAATTACTTATGTAACTAAATAACACTTTCCCCAACTTAACTTTCAACCGTATACATTCTAACACAAAATGTAAACTGTCTTCTCCTACTTCCTTGATCTTAATCCAAAGAGAATCTCCCGTACAGGTCGTGCAAGGTATTCATGTTTCCCCTTCTTCGTACTACCCATAGCTGTACCCTCGTTGGATGACAACACTTAAGTCAGTGTTTCTGGGGCACCATGAAATGGCTTCAGACGCCCAACATGAACGACAGTTTATAAGTCGGTAATTGAAGCTTTTCAATAGATGTAGAAGTCGGTAATTGTAGCTTTTCATTTACAGCAATGTTCTTTCAATTACCTGATATGCCCTTTGATATCATGTTACAAATTTCTTGGCCTCACCTTTTGGAATGTAAGGGTTCGATAACATTACCTACTGACCGACTTTATACTGTGGTAATCTGCCCACACGATTCCCCACTCGCTCTTGGCGTTCCAGGGCTTTGGTGTTTGCTCACTGAACGTGTTACCAAATTTCCCTCACTGTTTTAGCAAAATCCTTGGTTGACTCCCCATCCTTTCCAAATCTTCACCTTATTTTGGCAAATGGTAACATTTCACATAATGACTCAGTATCCTTCTGACTGCAATGAATTCTCTACAGCCTGCCATTATCCTAAAGTTTGTCCCTTGATGTGTAATAATAATTTCTGCTACTTCAAATTTGAGCACCCAGCTGCTGACCAATACTTGTGCTATCGTTGCTGCCTGCTGGTTTGGGATTGCAGCCATTTCCACATCTAGGAAAATGATCAACAACAGTCAGCACAAAACGATTCCCAGCTAGTGTCTTGTTGAATGGCCCAAGCGCATCCAAACCAATCATTTTAAATGGTTCAGTCACTTCCAGCAACCTCTGCAAAAGTATTAACTTATGTCCCATATCTCTCTGTTGCATGCAATGTGCACAACCCCACATGTACTGATCATTGTACTATAGCCCCCATGCCTGACAATATGTGGTCATGTGCTTCTTTCAGCACTTCATCTTTGGGCTCCGCTAGCACTACTACCCACGGACCCCAAAAAACATGTCACACTCAGTGAATTGCAGCTGCAATGCACACTTTTTACATTTTTTGTCAGCTCATTATGCTGCTTGCCATTGTGCAAGGTTGTGACCCAGTGTTCGTCTCCATGCTACTTTTTGGCATGATCTCTTCACTTTCATATCTTCCTCACAAAGCTTGTGTATGATTTCATACTCGAATTTGCTTAACCTCAAAGCCCATTTAATCAGTCTACTAGAAGGGTTCTTAAGGCCCAACCACCATCTTAAGAACTGCATTGTCAGTTTAAACTTCTTCCTATCCAAATAACATTGGAAATATGTGATCTCATGTATCACACTAATACTTTTTCGCTGTTGTGGAGTAGTTCTTATCTGCTCTGTTAAACTGCCTCGAGGCATACTCTACCAGATGCCCCTCTTCGTTTGCTACTTGTCTGAGAACACACCCTATAGCTTGATTGGAAGTGTCAGTTGCCACGATAAACTCTTTCTTGTGGTCCAGAAAAATTAGTACTGAACTTTGTCAGTCCTCTCTTTAACTCCTCAAACACATCTTAGCGTACCCTTGTCCATTTGAACTTAACATCCTTCTTTAACGGTTGCATAAGTGGCCCTCCTACATCTGCAAACCTTTTATGAATTTTCTTTAATAATTTGCTAACCCAAGGAAAGATTGTAACTCCTTGGCATTACTAGGAACTGGACATTCCCATACTGACTACGTCAACCTCAGATCCATCTCAACATCTTCATTTCTAATAACATGCCCTAAATACATGACTTTTTCCAATATAGAGTGACATTTCTCCATGCTTAATGTTAAATTTGGTGCTCGTAAACTTCCAAAAACCTCTTCTAAACATCGCATATGCTCTGCCACATCCTTTGTGAAAACAGTTATAGCATCTAGTTATGCCATACACTTGTGAAGTTTCATTCCCCTTAGCACTACATCCAGCGAACGCTGAAACGTTTCCAGAGCGTTCTCTAACTCTAAATACCTGAAATACTAAATATGGCCCCAGGGGATCATTAATGCTGTTTCTGGAATGTCCTCCAGGGATACTCCTATCTGATTATTCACATTCCTCAGATCTAATGTACTTTCACTGTCCCAAATTGTCAATGGTTTTAGTGATATTCGGGCTGCATATGCATTGGTAACAGTTTCACTGTTCTGTAGTAACTACAGAATCTATATATTTTAGTCCCATCTGGTGACTTCTTTGGTACAACCACCATGGTTGCACTCAATGGGCTAGTACTTTTCCGTATTATCCCATCCGCTAGCTGTCGATCAATGAATTCTTCTAATATTAGTTGCAAATATTATGGTATGCAGTAAGGTCTGCAATATACTGACAACTCAGTTCCTGTAGAGGTATGATGCTGGTAAAGGTCCTCGAGGAAAAAACAAATCCTCAATTTCAAACAATAATTTCTCCATTTCCAATCTATCTGTACCTCCAAGATGTTCCAACGTTCTACTCAATGCAATTTCATTGGTGGTTCGCACATTACCCAGGTGCACACTGACTGAGTCCTTACTCACATCATCCAGAACATCAAAAAGTGAGGTTTATTTGATGTGTGCCTGGACGCTAGTGGGTCTGGGGCTCAGAGCGGACTGCAGTGGCCACTCAAGCACAACTAGGTGCAGAGTCGAGCAAAGGGCTGGATGTGGGGAAAATCCCAGTACAGGGAATTTTGACAACGTTCGGTCACTTAATAGGCCAGAAAATGCTCCAACAGATGGCGGAGTATCAGAGAATCTTCAAAATGGCCATTTTACAACTCTTTGAGAGTCGATAATAATTCACAGTCAAGTACTAAAGCAAATCTGAATACGTCTGCGACATCAGATAAATGAGGTGTATCCAATGACACAACAATATTTCAGTATCTTTAATACTACAAAAGTTAATATTTCATATTGAGCAAGCAGTTTCACAAGGAATCTCTGAATCAATAACTTTTAAATGCTTCATGTGACATCAACATGCAATGTGCCAAATGATAGGATTGCACTGTAGCTATTATCCCTGAAAGCTACTTAATCTGTATCTGTTTTATTTATTGATTTATGACATCTTTTATATCCTTTTATTTCGCACATGTTTGTTAGAACATCGTTTCCCCGCAATTACACGGCAAATGCAACATGAATACCTCATATATTGTCGCAATTGGATAGTTATTTAGCGAACAGTTCACTATTTTGCCAGTAACTTTATCTGAATGTTGATTGTAAGTGCTACTAAAAAACTGTTGAAAAGAGAACCAAAAGACGTTTCTGTCAATAAGGCATAAATATTTGTTTAAAAAAATTAACGACAGTTAGTTGTCATTTAACGTGAGCACACTGGCACAAGAATACTAGCTTATTTATTTATGAGCTAACCTTTATTTGTAATCATTGTACATTGTGTGAGTGTGACCGAATGCTTACAACTTTTTTTTATTTAAATGTTGTTGTAATGTATTAGTTTAATGCGGGAAAGTAGTCAAGGTATGTCGGTTCATGCCTGTAGCACACAAGAACAATATATTTTTGGTGGGGATGGCCTTCAGCCAATGGAAAACCAGACAGTACCAGAACACTATGGGAGCCAAGTGGAGACTTTCTGAGTGATGAGCTCAAGGGAACGATTCTGGACTCTTTATGTGGGTACCCTGTGACCCAATGGAGGGTCTTGGCGTCGCGTCCTGGTAGTGCCTGGCTGTGTTGACGTTTCAGACCGGAAATCAGTATCACGTGACTGGCTGCTGTACATGCCTGGCTATAATGACAGAAGAATAGTTGACGTAGAACTCCATGCTCGAGTGGAATATGGTTGGATATTTGTAGGTTTAAAATTCATATACTTTTCCTCATTTTGACCCCTCAGTTATCTACATGCTGTAAACAAATTAGCGAACATACTAAAATCGCTGACTACTATTAAAGGGAAAAATATTGTGCCAGTTAAATTTCAGATATGCTTAAGAATTTTCACCTGTCGTGTTGCTTTTCACGCAGGTATCACTAGAAGACTCATTGAGATTACTAGGGAGCCACTTTGACCAAGACACCGTGGAATTGTTCCGCTTCACTACTACCAACTTCCAGTGTGTTGGAAAGTTCTACCAACAGTTAGGTGGAGTCGGCATGGGACCCTCCCTAGCGCCAGGCGTCACAAATCTATATAAGAAGCACTTCGAAGAAACGGCTAGTGCCGGGCGTTGTGGCCGAGCGGTTCTAGGCGCTTCAGTCTGGAACCGCGCGACCGCTACGGTCGCAGATTCGAATCCTGCCTCGGGCATGGATGTGTGTGATGTCCTTAGGTTAGTTAGGTTTAAGTAGTTCTAAGTTCTAGGGGACTGATGGCGTCAGATGTTAAGTCTCATAGTGCTCAGAGCCATTTGAACCAAACGGCTCGTGAAACCGTGCACCCAAAACCAAAGACACTCTAGCAATATGTGGTCAACACATTCGCCATGCGGCCTCCTGGCGCGAAAACCTGAAAGAATTTTTTTACCACCTTAACAGAATAGATACCAATATAAAGTTCACTATGGAGGTAGGAGAAAACGGATGCTTACTTTCCCTCGATTTCCTGATAAAGAAGAAAGCTGATGACACGTTGGGATATTCTGTCTACAGAAGAAAGATGCACACAGACCTGTACCTAAACGCCAGTAGGTGCCACCATCCACCACAAGGGAAATCCGAGCTCACCACTTCTTTGTGCGAAGCATGAGACATATACAATAAGGAGAGTCTATCCACTGAATTGCAGCTTCTTCAGGAAACCTTTCGCAGGAACGTCTTCTCAGAGACACAGATAAGACGTGCTCTCCAGCCAAACACGAAGAATAAAGAAGTCTCTCTGGAAGAAGACACAAAGCATCTGGCTTTCCTTCTGTACAGTGGACCACCCAAGGCCAAGACTGCCAGTATTTTGAAGAAAAATAGCACCAGAACCATTTTCCGTTCATCGGCTAAAATCAGAATTATACTTGGCACAGTGAAAGACAAATTAAGACTACAGACACCTGGAGGCTATAGCACCATTTGCGAAAGTGGCAAACAGGACATCGGCTAGATGCATTGGTGTATTTATAGCGCAGCTCAGAAAATGTAAGAAGCGTTCGCCTCGGCCAGACAGACAAACTTGTAGTTGCAGAGCACAGCCTCAGTGAAAAGTCATATATTTAACTGTAAACAGACCAAGGTGCCGTGCAAAGCTAAAAGGTTGTGGGATTCGATCATCAAAGAACCACTGGAGATGTTGGTCCATGATGATCTTGTCAACTGAGGTAGCGATTTCCTGCTGCTCTCTGCATGGGATGTGGTGGTTGCAAGAATATGCCAAGAGCGCTCTGGTGTGAAGGCGACAAAGGCAGCAGATGGAATAGACAGGCAGCGCCCAGGACCCGATGTCCAGAGTGTCACAGGTTTCCTCGCATTACCGTCCACGGCTCTCGCCACCACCGTCTACGACGATCTCCTGGAGGTGCATGATTGCGAAAGTCGTTGCAGACGAGGCAGAGGAGCCTGTGGCCCAGCGGCTGTAAAGACACACAATGGACGCGAACCCTACACTTCACCTGAAGATCACGAGTAGGAAACTTGTCGAAACATTGCCTCAGAACGACGCCTTGGCATGGCTATAACCCGAGAAACCTGCATCAATGCTTGAACTGAACCCCCTCCGCCCCTCGACTAGCGACAACCTGTGTTTGACACTCCGGCATAGTGGAACCTTAATCTCCAATACACACGAAGGAACACAATATACGCTCACTTAAGGATGTATGGCACAATGCACACTTACATGTCTTATCATCGTCCATCTTGATTCTGCCCACTGAGTAGCCATATGGCCATATCGATGACAATTAACACAAACTACTGGTACTAACACCTTGTAGAGGTTCAGAAGACTCTAGCAAATTACACTGATCACAACTCAAATGTCGTAAATAATACTCCTTTGTATTAACTTGGAATTGTGTGAGATCAATCACTTCCTCTGCCTGCACACACAAATGGCTCAAATCCGTGTGCATCGTTCACTTCGACTCCATGCCCTCTACACATAAAACAGGGGGAAAAAATCAATAGTCTGCTCACTCACCCCACTTTACGACAAAACTTAAGTGCTGTGGTAGCAGAGTTGTGTTGTGTGGAGGTGCCTGTGCTGTCACCAGCTGCCAGATAATGTTCACTGATACCAAAGTACTTCTGACACCACTTTGTAGTGACCAGGGGTTAGTGGGGTTGTTACTGTGTAGGGGGAGTTTAGTGACGTTCTATAGGCGGTGGTATTGCTCATGGGTGGCTAGGAATACCCAGCTGCAAGATATAACATACTATATTTTATTTAGTCTTGAGCTACAATATTGAAATGTCCCCAGATATGCCCTCCGCAGGCACCTGGTCTACCAGCGGTACCGTCGATGTCAGGTCATAGCAGTGCGATGGCCATTTGATGACCGTGTCCTGCTTTGCTGAAACTTTGTGTCCAATCAGCAGCGTATACCAATCAGTGAGTGAACAGTGCCAGTGATGTGACTGACCGCAGAATTCTCAGGGGCGTTCGCCGTTACTGGATTAGAAACTCCCCTGGTGTGGATGAATGGCAGCAGTGCCACCATAACTGTGAACTTCTGTTCTCCGAGGCAGGAGTTCGGTTGCTACCGACTTAGAACCGTGAACTAGTCAGGTGGAGATGGCTACCCAGTCTAGTATCGTCCGCTGGCTGGCCCATAATGTCGCGGAGACTTGGCATTGATTCGATGTCGTGGAGAGTGTTGTCATATTACGAATAACTGACTCTTGTTGTGCTGATAGTTTGCTTCCAGGCACATGCAGACCCACCTTCGAGTCACAGTGGGGTAGAAGTACCCTGGAGGTAGGTCTGTAGTTCCAGGGCGTTTCTGTAATGCCACCACGATGGCGCAGCTCGGCCAGGCAACTTGTGGTGTACAAGGAAGCTGACTTGTGAAATTACACAACAGCGCCTTCACGCTTGGCTGCTTGCGTCACATACGGTGCCAATGGTGCTGCTTCTTACCCATTAACACCCAGAATTAACGACCGTCTTACACCACCACCATTTCAGTGTCCAGCTGCAGAATTATATAGGCGGCTGGCTTGCATACCCCTTGGTTGGTTGTTACAGTCTGTCTGAGGTCGATGACGCTACAAAATATTGCAAAATGTTTTTATAGTTTATGAAATGGGTTACTTTGGTATTTAGAGCAGGTGACTCCAAACTTTTTAGTCCGCGGGCCACATTGACTCCTCCACGAAGTCATAAGGGCCAAGATCTACCTAGTGGGATTAAAGAGTGAAAACTCGCTTACGAAGCATCTTCCATAATGATTGATTACTAAGGCTAGTCGCCGAAGTGGCGTCCATTTGAAAGACTTGCACCAGACTCGTGAGTAGAATAAAACGCAAAGAATTTTTTTACTTTAAATGTTTTCGCCAAACTAGCCTGTTAACCGTTCTTTCTTTTTTTCCACTATCACACGGAGAATGGTCTGTCTGTTTATTGTGGATAGCCACAAGTTTAACCATGACCTTCCGCTTTGTAAAGATAGAGCTCCGACAATGTCGTGGTGTATTGGTCGCGATAGACCTCGAAACTCAATTGTTGGCAGTATAGGTACCACCTCAAATATTTTGCGGGCCGGATACCGGGGATGTCCGGCCATCTAACGCGGGCCGGTTTCGGAGACCCCTGATTTAGAGAATACAGATATAGCTACAAAAGGCGTATGTGTGGTAACTAAGTGTACTTACATCTACATCGACACCTACATGCATACTCCGCAAACGACCGAACGATGTATGGTGGAGGACCTACCCACTAAATTGCAGCATCTTCGCGAAACGTTCGCAGGAACGGATACTCGAAGATACAGATAAGACATGCTCTCCAGCCGAACAAGAAGAATAAAGAAGACGACCTGGAAGAAGACAAAAAGCATCTGACTTTCCTTCTGTACAATGGACCAACCACGGGAAAGATTACCAGACATAGTACTAGTAGTCATTTCCCTTCCTGTTCTACTCGTAAATAGAGCGAAATAGTGCCTCGTGAAAGAGTGTCGTCTTCGCGCTAGGGATTCCGCTTTCAGTTCAGCAAGTATTTCTGTAGTACTGATCGAATCTACCAGTAACAAATTTAACAGCAAGCCTCTGAATTACTTCGATGCCTTCATTTAATGCGACCTGCTGGCGATCCCAAACACCCAAGTAATACTAAACAATGTCACACTAATGTTCTATATGCCGTCTCCTTCATAAATGAGCTACACTTTCCTAATATGGTCCCAATAAAACGATGTTGAGCATTTTACGAACCTGACGTGCACCTTCCGTTTTGTATCGCTTTGCAACATTAGGCCTAACTATTTAATAGATATGTCTGTATTAAGCAAGACTCTTCTAATACTGTATTTGAACATTGCAGAATTGTTTTTCCTAATCATTTGCGGCTGCAATTCATCACACCAACTAGAAATTCTCTCTTAGTCACCTTCTGTCCCCATACAGTCACTCAAGGACGACACCTTTCTGTATACTGCAACCTCTTCCTTCCTAATCGACCTACTAGATTGCGATATCTCACCGTGTCGTATAGACCTAATGAAATTTTGCAGTCAGTAAAGCTGTCGTTACAGAAAGAAAATAACACCGGTTAGTTGGAGGAAAGTGTACAACAGACCCTTTTGAAGGAACAATCTGTTCTAAACTTAAGCTAAATACTGATGATAATTTTGAAATCGGTGGAATATAGTGCAATCGCTCACAAACCACACAGGGGGTGGGGGGAGGGGTACAATGTAATGTTTACTAAAACAATTACTGATAAATACAAAGAAAACACTGATTAGCTAAAAAGGGAACAATTAAACGGTCGCCAGCCCGCTAGGGCAATGAATCTCCAGAATCTTGAGAAAATTAATGGCAAAGAAATTCAAGCGAATAATGACTGGCGTGGCAACAGAAGGATGATACGCTTTTCCACAACGGAACAGTTCACGAGAAAATAAATGAATGAGAAAGCAATCAGTTTGTAGTTGCTTATTCTGAAATACTAAATTTTGAAAGTAAAGTGAATGAAGTTACTGGATAAATATATGGCTTGACGTAAACTTTGTTATTTAAAAAAATGACTTTCAGTAGCCTCAGTGTAACGTAAAGCAAAATTTCGGAAAGAGCGGGCAATTTACTTTTGATTATTAAAAGATTGAACTGAATTTACTTTAAGCAATTGAGCAACTGATTTTACTTTTAAAATAAGAACAATAAAATAGCTACCAAACCAGCAGAAGTCACTCGCTAAGCCGGCCGAGGTGTCGGAGTGGTTCTAGGCGCTACTGTCTGGAACCACGCGACCGTTACGGTCGCAGGTTCGAATCCTGCCTCAGGCATGGATGTGTGTGATGTCCTTAGGTTAGTTAGGTTTAAGTAGTTCTAAGTTATAGGGAACTGATGACCTCCGAAGTTAAGTCCCATAGTTCTCAGAGCCGTTTCCGTTTTTCACTCGCTAAGCTAAATACAGAATAAATAAAATAGCGCACTCTTAGTTTGTGTAGTATCTTGACTTGTTAATTTTGACAGTGAAATTTTACGTTAATTTCAAATTGCAAATTAGTTAAGCCCCTTTTATGAAATACAAGAATAAATAGTTACTGAGGCACAGAATTTAGACTGAGACTGGTCATTAGCAACGACACAAAACTGGCAGTAAATAGTCAATCAATTTTCATATTCTTACGACACTCGGTGATAGCATGGAAAGGGACCCTCCCTGATAATATGTCTGAAGACAAGGACAACACAGGTGCCCTACAAGTTTTAACTATTGCAAGTTATTATTCATGTTAGTCATATTTTGTGAAAGAAAAGCAATTGGGTAAAGCCTCTACCTTATTATATCTTTCGTTACGATATTGTAGCTGTGCGGACGTCGAAGAATGTAGCCGACGACAATTTTGAGCTGCCGCTGTTCCTGCTGCTGCAGTTTGAGAAACCCGAGTCGTCTCTAGAGCCACGGATTATAATGATGCAGGCAATAGTTAGAACCGCAGCTTTCTCCGCCTGTCCACTCCTGCCGTGCTCTCAATACTGGGCGGATTAACGAATCAGGTGCGCCTACACTGGCGCGAGCATAGCTCCACACTGCGTACGCAGGAGCGGCCAACAAACACGCCCGCATTCTTTCATCGCCGAAGCTGCTCTGCTTCCTCTCTGCTCGCAACGCGACAGGGACTCCATAAGCAAAGATAAACAACGGCAGAGCTGCTGTCATTTCGTCGCTACAAATGAAGTTCCCTTGGCTATTACCCAGCAATTTACAATATTTTCATTATAATTACAATCAATTATATGCAGTCAGAAATGAATACACTATTACATATATTATGTATTAAATATAGTTTCTGTAATAAAGCTTACAGATTCAGAATCAGAAATGCTGTACAAGTTATCAGCGGATATTAAACGGCGAAAATTTTGGGTGGTGCAGAAGGTGTTGTATCTGCATTTTCGATGTTACAACACCACAGCGTCATCACCAAACATCCGTAAATTGCTGTTTACTCTGTCCATAAGATCATTTATGTATAAAGGGAATAAGAGCGGCCGTGCCTCACTTCACTGGGGCACTCCTGACTATACTCTTATCCCTTCTATTACTTGAAAAGTCTTCGAGCCACCCACATATCTGGGAACCTAACATGCATACTTGGACCTTCGTCAACGTCTGAAGTGCGGCACCGCAAATCTAGGAATATGCCATCTGCCTGTTACTTTCCATCCATTGTTTGTAGGATATCACGTGACAAAAGGACAAGAAGAGCTTCACATAAGCAATGCTTTCTACATTCATGCTGATTTGCAGCTTTTCCATCTCAGGGACGGCAGTCCTCGGCCCAGTCATGTTTGTGTCCGTCTGCTGCCAGCCTCAGTGATCTAGTCCGGAACCTTCCATATTATTTACTCTTCATAATGACAGCTTATTATCTGAAAAGCTAAAATAGACCACACAAATCACATTTCCTTGGACAGAAATAAAGTTATACGAGTATATTAACTATTTAGTGCTGAAACTTGTTGTTGTGGTCTTCAGTCCAGAGACTGGTTTGATGCAGCTCTCCATGCTACTCTATCCTGTGCAAGCTTCTTCATCTCCCAGTACCTACTGCAACTTACATCCTTCTGAATCTGTTTAGTGCATTTATCTCTTGGTCTCCCTCGACGATTTTTACCCTCCACGCTGCCCTCCAATACTAAATTGGTAATTCCTTGATGTCTGAGAATATGTCCCACCAACCCATCCATTCTTCTAGCCAAGTTGTGCCACAAACTTCTCCCCAATTCTGTTCAATATCTCCTCATTAGTTATGTGATCTACCCATCTAATTTTCAGCATTCTTCTGTAGCACCACATTTCAAAAGCTTCTATTCTCTTCTTGTCCAAACTATTTATCGTCCATGTTTCACATCCATACATGGCTACACTCCATACAAATACTTTCAGAAACGACTTCCTGACACTTAAATCTATACTCGATGTTAACAAATTTCTCTTCTTCAGAAACGTTTTCCTTGCCATTGCCAATCTACATTTTATATCCTCTCTACTTCGACAATCATAAGTTATTTTGCTCCCCAAATAGCAAAACTCTTTTACCACTTTAAGCGTCTCATTTCCTAATCTAATTTCCTCGGCATCACCCGATTTAATTCGGCTGCATTCCATTATCCTCGTTTTGTTTTTATTGATGTTCGTCTTATATCCTCCTTTGAAGACACTGTCCATTCTGTTCAGCTGCTCTTCCAGGTCCTTTGCTGCCTCTGATAGAATTACAATGTCATCGGCGAACCTCATAGTTTTAATTTCTTCTGCATGGATTTTAATTCCTACTCCGAATTTTTCTTTTGTTTCCTTTACTGTGTGCTCAATATACAGATTGAATAGCATCGGGGATAGGCTACAACACTGTCTCACTCCCTTCCCAACCACTGCTTCCCTTTCATGCCCATCGACTCTTGTAATTGTCATCTGGTTTCTGTACAAATTGTAAATATCCTTTCGCTCCCTGTATTTTATCCCTGCCACCTTCAGAATTTGAAAGAGAGTATTCCAGTCAGCATTGTCAAAAGCTTTCTCTAAGTCTACAAATGCTAGTAACGTAGGTTTGCCTTTCCTTAATCTATTTTCTAAGATAAGTCGTAGGTTCAGTATTGCCTCACGTGTTTCAACATTTATACGGAATCCAAACTGATCTTCCCCGAGGTCGGCTTCTACCAGTTTTTCCATTCGTCTGTAAAGAATTCGCGTTAGTATTTTGCAGCCGTGACTTATTAAACTGATAGTTCGGTAATTTTCACATCTGTCAACACCTGCTTTCTTTGGGATAGTAATTATTACATTCTTCTTGAAGTCTGAGGGTATTTCGCCTGTCTCATACATCTTGCTCACCAGATGGTAGAGTTTTGTCAGGGCTGTCTCTCCCAAGGCTATCAATAGTTCTAATGGAATGTTGTCTATTCCAGGGGCCTTGTTTCGACTAAATATTTTTAAAATACTACAACTACTTCTACCATTGCAAAACTACAATAAAACCCTTAGCCAGTTACCCAACACTAATACTACTATAAGATGTACAGAATTTGTTCTCGGTTTGTTCATTAATTTTGGTGCATTTAACTTGTACGTAATTGTTTCCGCTACTGGATCCTCCTTCATAGTACCCCGGTCAACGGTCATTGTCTGCTGAATTCCTTGGGCGTCGGGCGGTACGTCAGCAGTTCCCACTATAGGAAGCAATTCCACCCATCACTGTTCCTTCGTCCGCAGCTCGTGGTCGTGCGGTAGCGTTCTCGCTTCCCGCGCCCGGGCTCTCGGGTTCGATTCCCGGCGGGGTCAGGGATTTTCTCTGCCTCATGATGACTGGATGTTGTGTGATGTCCTTAGGTTAGTTAGGTGTAAGTAGTTCTAAGTTCTAGGAGACTGATGACAATAGATGTTAAGTCCCATAGTGCTCAGAGCCATTTGAACTGTTCCTTCTTAAAGTCCACACTTCCATGATCACTTGCACCAACGCAATGTAGATTCTTGGAAGCTATTTCATTCGGTTGTCGCCGACCTGTTATCGTCTCTCCATCTGCTGGGTATGTTGCCTATCCTGGATGGCAGCATGCTGACTTACTGTTGAATGCCTCGTGAAGTCTTCCTTGGCCTTCCTGGATACTGTTGCTGCGGTATCATCCAAGATGCGCCAAGTCGACTCGCTCCTTAGTGCTGCTTTGGGATCCAACATCATTAATACCTGACGTCCATTAGCCATCGCATCTTCATAGAACGCGTAGTCTCACAATGTGTGTTCTGGTGAGCCCTCACTGCCGCAGGCGAAGCCATCATTTATCTGTCTTTTTATTTTGTATAGATATGTAACATACGAACTATGGCGTCAGGCGTTGTATTAACCCAATCGACTGGTTAAGAAATCTCATTTTTAATTCGTATGTTCTCCTGTCTGTGTCTGAAATGCCCCATTCATTTTTCCACAGTTGTAATATGCGATCTTTTATTAGCTCTTTCGAATTGGTCTCAGCTCCAAGCACCTATCGTACTTAAATTTGATTGCCCTGCTTTAACCAGTAAAAGGCCTCCCTTTTTCTAACCTTCCAGTTCCAGTGGCCATATTCCTAGAATTACTAACAAAGCATCATTCGGGGCAGTGCAGCAGGCGGCCGTTTATCTTAGCAGCACTCCTCGTTGGACTAATGAGGCTGGCTTCACTAGCTGCAATCTATGAGCACAGACGCTCGCACCACATCCTACGGCTGATGCTAATATAGATTGGTGGTATGCTGTGATTGTTCTCAATGGAAACAGGAATTGACTATTTGCAATTGTTTTAATTTTATTAATCACTATTGTGCCTTTCTGTTTACTTCCGCTATATGACGTCCAAATCTACAACTTTTGTCCAGAAATACCCCTAGATATCTCGTTACTGCGTTTCTCCTAATCGTTACATTATTTATTTTTATTTTAAGGTTTCTTACTAGGCTCCCTTTCAGCAGGAGGTGCGTTGTTATGTGAGGTACTAGTGACAATTCAACACTTCGACACCAGTCATCAAGTTCGTGAGGTGCAAGTGACAATTTAACACTTCGACACCAGTCATCAAGTTCGTGAAACGCCGCATTACATTTGTCTTCTATAATACTTCTGCAGTCACCAGTTACAACGAACAGCACATCATCTGTATATGCTACCAATCCTCTTTTGTTAACGCTATCATGTAACTTCTGTAGTACATCCCGAAACTCTTGTCCATACACTGGTCGCTGCGGACAGCCTCTTGTTATTGTCTTCGTTATTTTCTTTCTTGGGCACGTTAAAGAATCATTTCGCCCGCGGCAGTAACCTTTCATGCAATTGTACAGCGCTTCTGGACACCAAATGCCTAAGGCGACCAAAGAAAGATGGCTACCATAAATTATCGAAAGCGCCAGCAATATCGATCATCATCACTAGATCGCACGTAGAATAAATATCTGTCGCTAGTGAAATCGCCTTATTAACTGCCTCTTCAGTTGACTTTCCTCTTCTAAACCTGTACTGGTAAGGACTTATCCCGTGTAACAGTCTTATAATCTTTTGCATTATATTTTTCAATGCTGAGAACTTTCAAAAGACAAATTGGTCTGTAGGATTTGGGTGTTGTTGGATCCTCAGCACTTCAGCACTCTTCCACGGTGCAGGGACCCTTCCTTGCAAGTGACATTCGTTGTACAGTTCGCGCAAATAATTAATTGCTCACACAGGGCTTGTATTTCTCCGGCAGGGATCCCGTACGATCCTGGAGATTTTTTTCGTTTTCAATCTTAAAATTATTTGCCTAATTTCTTGTTGTGCGAAGGGTTTATTGTTTTTATAGTCTTCCTATAACATTTTTCGTAACCTACGCTGATCATCTGTCTCGTCTTCCCCATCGTCAGGAAGTAGTGTTTCCATTAGCAGGACAGCTGACTGTTTCATCTTTCTGTTTCAGTTCCGTCTGTCCATTTGGGCGTGGATAAGACTTTCTAAGTTGGCCTCCACGCATTGCTTCCATCGTTCCATTTTTGTTTTCCATAACTTCCTTAAAATGTTGTATAACATACTTGTATCTATGCAACATTCGTACCTTTTCTTCTTGGGTCATACTGCTCTGATAGCTTCTTAGGTCTTCTTGCTTCACATCTTGATTTCTAAGGCGCCTTGATTCATATGCAAGGTACTCCCTTAGAATGAGCTCTGCTGACAGGTATCGATGTCTCCATTGCTCTATGTGTGGCCACTGTCAGTTCTTGCACTTTAGCAACTACATCATCATCCAGCGATGGCTTCCCGGACACTGAAACACTCTTCTTAGTTCTTCTCAGTTACCATCTTTGATCGTGTGTTTGGGCCTTGTACAAACATTTTCTGTGGCGTACTGAATTTCCCTTCCAGTGATGGTACGGTATACGATATTGTGGTCACTCGATGTCATTCCACTCTCAGTCTTCCACCCTTTCACAAGGCGCCCCGCTACCGTATTTGCTAAAGTGACGTCAATAAAGTTGGCGGATCGCGAGGTGCATTCAGTATCTTTAGGTTGAGTTCCGTAATGGCTTCTTCTAGTTGTCTTCCACGGTCTTCCGTCAGGTTGCTACGCCACAATACTGACTTCGCATTTGCATCAATGGAGTACACAAGAGGCTAAGCCCGTCCTAGGTGACTTAACATCGTTTAGTCTTAGCAGATACTTGTCGATCTCATCACTAAATTGAAAATACAAGGAGATGCTACTCTTACTCTCCCTTCTGGCTAACATCTCCACGCAGATTACGTGTTCTGAACAGTACTGTGATATTCTTGTCACTGTTGTGGCCTTGTTAAATACTATTATTACTGCCATAGGACTTAGACCTTGTATGGTTATCTGGGCTATTATTGGCATGCTGGGGATCTCTCCTGCCTTTATATATCGTTCTTGGAGATACATGGTTCTTGGAGGCGCAATTCATCTAACTGCAACTCTTCTGCCACTCTTCTAGCCTCATGCAGTATGCCGACACTTCTCATGGCATTAAGGTACCCTATCTTAATCTTCATTAGGGATGATGAGTAATATATTCGACAATCTTGCCCTACTCGCCCGTCATCCCATACGACCATGCATTATCACAAAGAACTTGTACAACATATCTAAGGAGAGCGATTCACCAGTTTTTCGACTTCCGTTTACTGATTCTTCACTTAAAGATGGATTCTATCTACGAAAGGAAGTACAGGACAAGTAATATACTCCACTTCTGGATGTTTATTCCTTACTAGATATCTTAACGCTGTAGTAAGCGTCATCGGTTCTTCCAGCCTACTGAGCTGCATAATATTCTCTATGCTTTCATAAATCTGTCGTGGATCTTTTCCGGTCTGTGTTTTATTGTTTACTTCTTTGTAGTAGATGTTCGTTTCCTGTACGAACTGGCTCTGAGTCTCGCACTGTTTTTTTGCATATTCACGTCCTGGATTGGCGAATCTTCCTTTATTTGTGTAGGCAGCGCAGAGTATTCCTCAGGATGTGTGCTGTCACATTCTATGTACAACTGCCCAATTTGTGTCAGCAAATGCTGATCGCCTGTAACATAAGTCACTCCTATATCCGCCTCTGATCTTGCTTCTCTTTTGCACCATACAGTTATGAATTTTCGCCAAAAACTTCATTCCTGGTTTTTAGTAGGTGCTTGATGATCTACTTCGGTCTATGTCACATGCTCTTTTCTGTGGTTCTTATTGCTCTCTTCTTGTCAGAAATTCCTCGCTCTTTCGGCGTCCCTCCTCTCCTCGATGGTGATTTATGTTTCTTACATAGACTTGATGGTGTCTTTAGAGTCCTCATTGCTTTGTAGTGTTATAGGACGCCTACCCATAATCCGTTCTTAAATTCTGCCTTGTTAGGAGGGTTTGATAGTGTGACATTCATCTCTGTTCCCTGTGTACTTTTTACCCCTATATTTAGATGGTAAACATACAGCCGCTTGTTTGATTTTATTGCAGACTTTTCTGATACTGACTTCTTGCCACAATGTCCACAAATTACTACTTGTTTATCACAATGTTTTGCCAGATGGCCAAGTCTTGGCATAAAACGCACCGCCTCACTACTAGGTAGTCTTTCACTGAAACCGAACGAAACCCCAAAGATATACTTTTTATCGCTTCGATACACTTTTTATCGCTTCAAGAGAGCTGTTCTAACCTCAGGACTCACTTCAGTAACTTGACGGACCACTTTTCCCATTGGTACTGTCCTGAATCGTGCTGTAAAGCCGCCTTCGAAGCTTTCCTTAGTCAGTTCATCTTCAAGGTTCTGCATGCATATTGTATCTTCCGGTGTCTTTGCGTCGGCATCCTGTAGGATGTTCAAAAATGGTTCAAATGGCTCTGAGCACTATGGGACTTAACATCTATGGTCATCAGTCCCCTAGAACTTAGAATTACTTAAACCTAACTAACCTAAGGACAGCACACAACACCCAGCCATCACGAGGCAGAGAAAATCCCTGACCCTGCCGGGAATCGAACCCGGGAACCCGGGCGTGGGAAGCGAGAACGCTACCGCACGACCACGAGGTGCGGGCCTGTAGGATGTCTTACAGTATCATTAAAGGTCTCTTTTTCTTAGGCCGTTCACAAATCAGTGTCTCGTGCACCTTTTCCATGTCACTTTATGTAACCATTTTCGGGATGAGTACATTATTCGTTTGCTTAATCTTACTTAATACAATTTTTTTCTTTGGTGGGGTTTATTAAGGTCGTTAGATTTGGTTGCACTACCTTTGCCTTTTCGTTTGTTCTTGACTTGATGAAAAAGGTATTTTGTTGCATTGTTTGCGCTGCTGCGATTTTAGCTGCAGGAAGTTTTGGTTACATCTCTACTAGGTGGCATCGTTAGCAACGCACTTCATATGCTTTCGCTGGGTTTTGTGAAATTTCTCTGTTAACTTTCGTTTTCTTTTTATGTTTGTTCCAACCTGTGCTCTATCGCCCATTGCGATATTTTCTCCTTTAATTCCACTTTCAATTAGCTTGCTGTTGCTGCGTAATCTTCTTCCCGGAAAATTCATTTTCAATAAATGTCATCAAGTCTTCAAACCGCCGTTGTATATTCAGTGCTTCTCTAATTGTTTCAGTTTCCCCTTCTGCATCATCATTTAAATTAGCTATGTCAGTCACCACCATTCCTTTCCGGGTAGCCATCCTGACTGCATCCGTTTACCCATTTGATTTCGATCACGCTGCAGTGCACGGCCTCCCCACGTTAAGCTGCTCGGCTAACTTGCCAGAAGCAGTGCCGTACGTGTTTGGCGTGGCTCACCTCGCACCGGTCGCGGCGGCAGAGCAGTTGCCACCTGGCGCTGCGCTGTGGTCCGCGTGCCTTACCTCAGCTTCCGCAGCGCAAACACCGACGCGCACTCAGCGCCAACCGGAGAGCGACGATCCCTTTACGCTGGCCGCGACCGATCCCACATAAAGCTTTTAGATTAGATTAGATTAGTACTTGTTCCGTAGATCATGAATACGACACTTCGTAATGATGTGGAACGTGTCGGGTTAATAAAAGGTGTCTATACAAGATATTACATTACACAAAATATTACGTGACACTTAATATTTTTAATTTTTTGTGGGGGTTGGGGAAATTACCCACTTACTACATCCAAAAATTCATCTAAAGAGTAGAAGGAATTGCCATTAAGAAATTCATACTTCCTTTTAAATGCTATATGGCTATCTGTCAGACTTTTGATGCTATTAGGTAAGTGAGCAAAGACTTTTGTGGCAGCGTAATTTACCCCCTTCTGAGCCAAAGTTAGATTTAACCTTGAGTAGTGAAGATCATTCTTTCTCCTAGTGTTGTAGCCATGTACACTGCTATTACTTTTGAATTCGTTCGGATTGTTAATAACAAATTTCATAAGTGAATATATATACATTGTGAGGCTACAGTGAAGATCTCTAGCTCTTTAAATATGTGTCTGCAGGATGATCTTGTATGAGCTCCAGCAATTATTCTAATTACACGCTTTTGTGCAATCAACACTCTTTTACTCAATGATGAGTTACCCCAGAATATGATGCCATACGAAAGCAAAGAATGAAAATAGGCGTGGTAAACTAATTTACTCAGATGTATATCGCCAAAATTTGCAATGACCCTAATAGCATAAGTAGCTGAACTCAAATGTTTCAGCAGATCTTCAGTGTGTTTTTTCCAGTTCAACCCCTCATCAGTGCATACACCTATAAATTTAGAATATTCTATCTTAGCTACCGCTTTCTGATCGAAGTCAATTTTTATTAATAGTGTCACTCCATTTACTGTGTGGAACTGTATATACTGTGTTTTGTCAAAGTTTAATGAGAGCCCATTTGCAGAGAACCACTTAATGATTTTTTGAAAAACATCGTTTACAATTTCACCAGTTAATTCTTGTCTGTTGGGTGTGATAGCTATACTTGTATCATCGGCAAAAAGTACCAGCTTTGCATCTTCGTGAATATAGAATGACAAGTCATTAATATATATTAAGAACAGCAGAGGACCCAAGACCGAACCTTGCGGCACCCCATTCTTGATTGTTCCCCAGTTTAAGAAATCACCAGTTTTTTTGCATATTATGTGAACTGCTTACTTCAACTTTCTGCTCTCTTCCAGTTAGGTGTGATTTAAACCATTTGAGCACTGTCCCATTCATACCACAGTACTTGAGCTTATCTAGAAGTATTCCATGATTTACACAGTCAAAAGCCTTTGATAGATCACAAAAAATCCCAACTGGTGACTTCCGGTTACTCAGATCATTTAATATTTCATTAGTGAAAGTATGTATAGCATTTTCCGTTGAAAAACCCATCTGGAAACCAAACTGACATTTTGTTAAAACTTTATTTTTACAAAGGTGTGAAGCTACTCTACAATACATTACTTTTTCAAGAATTTTGGATAAGGCAGTCAGAAGAGAGATTGGGCGGTAGTTGTTAACATCAGATGTATCTCCCTTTTTATGCAGTGGTTTAACAATGGCATACTTCAGTCTATCTGGAAAAATACCCTACTTCAGATAGCTGTTACATATGTGGCTAAGAATCCCACTTTTTTCTTGGGAACAAGCTTTTATTATCC
The DNA here is from genome assembly GCF_023864345.2 of Schistocerca serialis cubense. NCBI lineage: Eukaryota > Metazoa > Arthropoda > Insecta > Orthoptera > Acrididae > Schistocerca > Schistocerca serialis. The sequence goes on along the minus strand of NC_064638.1, from coordinate 1,024,905,529 downwards.
TGCTGGAAATGCCATCAATTCCATATGAGCTTTTATTCTTGAGAGAATTTATTATCTTCCTAATTTCAGAAGGAGAGGTAAGTGGAATTTCAATTGTATCAAATTGTGTGGGTAAGGCCTCTTCCATTAACTGCCTTGCTTCTTCTAATGAAAATTTAGATCCTATTTTCTCTACAACATTTAAAAAATGATTATTCAAAATGTTTTCGGCTTCCGGATGTTTTCGAGTGTTTAAGTCACTCGCCCTGCCATGTTTACACTTAATGTCTCTTCGAGAAAACGCGCACTTGGATAGTTGACACTTCCACTACTTGCGAGTGCAGGAACCACTTGCCAAAAGCTACACTTGCCACGCAAAACACCGTTTAAACATGGGGCCGACATCTTGTCTAGCGTACGTCGCCTTTGCGAAGCGGTTATTGTGCCGAGTTGTATTATGTCTCACATTTACTAATGAGTGACGAAACAGTTCCTGGCCAGTCACGGGCACTTTCCACTCGTTGGAGTGTCGCCATTGGAAGCGGTTATTGTGCCGAGTTGCATTATGTCGCACATTTACTAATGAGTGACGAAACAGTTCCTGGCCAGTCACGGGCACTTTCCACTCGTTGGAGTAGGGCAACCCATAGTACTTTATGGATTGGAGCAAGGACAATAATAAAAAAAACGTAAATGTCATGTGACTAGGGCCTCCCGTCGGGTAGACAGTTCGCCGGTTGCAATTCTTTCGATTTGACGCCACTTCGTCGACTTGCGCGTCGATGGGGCTGAAATGATGATGACTAGGGCAACACAACGCCCAGTCACTGAGGGGAGAAAATCTCCGACCCAGCCGGGAATCGAACCCGGGCCCCTAAGATTGACATTCTGTCTCGCTGACCGCTCAGCTACCGGCGGTGGACAGGACAATAATAATGACAGTGAATGTTGCGAACAAGAGAACAGAAATAGTTGCCCCACCCTCCTTCTCAGCCAATGAGACGAGTCCACGCATGCTCTGCTGACTGCCCACCTAACGGCCACAGTATTAAGCGTGGACTCTACCCCTTCTCCTACCTTCCAAACTTCACAGAAGCTCTCCTGTGAAACTTGCAACACTAGCACTCTGAAAGAAAGGATATTGCACAGACATGGCTTAGTCACAGCGTGGGGGACGTTTACAGAATTAAATTTTCATTATGCAGCGGAGTGTGTGATGCTATGAAACTTCCTGGCAGATTAAATCTGTTTTCCAGACCGAGACTCGAACTTGAGACTTTTGTCTTTTGCTGACAAATGTTCTACTGATTTAACTACCCAAGCATCATTCATTATTTAGTTCCACCAGTACCTTGTCTCCTACCTTCCAAATTACACAGAAGCTCTCTCGTGAAACTTACAAGACTAGCACTCCTGGAAGAAAGGATACCTCGGAGACATGGCTTGGACGGGTCACGAGTCGGGCTTGGGTAGCTCAGTCGGGAGAGCACTTGCCTGCAAAAGGCAGAGGTCCCGAGTTTGGGTCTTGGTCCGGCACACAGATTTAATCAGTCAGGAAGTTTCATATCAGCGCACACTCCAGTGGGGGGTGAAAATTTCAGTCTCGAATTACTGTGGTTAAGCCATGTCTTCGCAATATCGTTTCTTCAAGAAGGGAAGAGACGGGGTACTGGCGGAAGTAAGGCTGAGAGGACGGGTCTTGAGTCATGTTTAGGTAGCTCAGTCGGTGGAGCACTTGCCTATGAGAGGCAAACGTCCTGAGTTCGAGTTTTGGTCTGACACACAGATGTTCCAGGAAGTATCATATCAGCGTACACATAGATTCAGACTGAAAATTCCATTCTGGATGCCCAAAATACCACAAAGAGGGACGCAGTCCATTGTGGTTTTGTACTGCACGACGTAGTTTTTGTGTTATATGTTCCACCATTACCACTTGTTGTCACATCCTTTCCGTTATAAATAAGTAAATAATCCGTCATTTATATTTTCATGTTAAAAGTGGACTCAATCAGAAAAAAATAAGAAAGGGATAAAAACTGGTTAGAGCAACTTACAAGTGGTACTGCAGTAACAAAAAATGGGCTAGAAAGGTTCTTACTGTGCCTCAAAAGAACTTAAAATGACTGCCAAAAATTATGTAACACTGAAAAGACTGCCAATACAGCAAAGTATTTCTCATAACATTTTTACTCTTTTATGATACAAACCGTAAGGATGGCATTTTCTATGAATTGCAGTCGATGAGCTATCGAGAGGAAACGTAAAGCAAACTATTTTCTGTTAACCGTATATTATATGTACTTATTTCTCGTTTACATGTGTCAGAGTGTATAAATGTACCGAAATATAAAAATAAACTGCCAAAACTTTACTGGCCTCTAGGATGTATGTTATATAAGCTGCATATGCAGCTGTAGCAGGAAAATGAAGGGAACCAGAGGAAAAATGATAGTATCAGAGCACGAAAAGGCAAATATGTTCCTCCCGAAAAGATTCTGACCAAAGGGTGGGGAACCGGCTGCCTAAATTCTCATTCCACCTTGTTTACCAAAAATTTTGGCGTGAGAACACATTAACGCTTTTTTATGCTGAAAGAGAACAGTAGAGAGACTGTGATGATGGAAGAGAGAGGAGACAGTGCTAGTGGAAGAGAAAGAGAGAGGAGACAGTACGTCAATGCAAGAGAAAGAGATGGCAGCCAAAGAGAGAGGAGGTATTGATGTTGAGTGAGAGACAGTGGCAATAAAAGAGATAGGGAGGTGCCTGGGGGTAGGAGTAGTGAGAGAGGAGACAGTGGAAACGGAGTGAGAAAGGAGACAGTGGAAACGAAAAAGGGATGTGAGTGGAGACCAAATACAGGCTTGGGGGATATGGAACCACTCAGACCGGCGAACTTTGACACGTAGGTATAGGGGAGGCTGCATTTTGGACCGAAATTTTTAACATTTGGGTGTAGGCAAAAAAAAAAAAAAAAATAGTTGAACACCCGGCCCCTCTCCCTTCCCCCTGATTTTAGCTGTCTTAAGTATGGTGAAGACAGTGGCAGTGCAAAGAGAGACAAAAGGAGACAGTGGCAGTGGGATAATGGCAAGGGAGAAAACTGATACGACACGCAAAAATACAAGATCGGCTTCAGATGTTACAAAAAATGAGTTGTAAAATGTGTGTATGTTACATTTAATTTTAGTTTTTAAATACGTTTAATTTACTTTCATTTCATTTTATTGTAATATTTGTTCTCAGATTTCGTTATTTCCATTGAATGGGTTTATTTAGTATTGATAAACAGCTTTTCAGGTTATTAGAAGTACTTAATCAGATCAGAGATACAAGGTACAAAAATTTTTTATATCTTTCGCTAAATTCAGTACTCAACGAACAGAAAGTTAATAATATATATGTACTTCAACAGTCACTGCAGTAAAATAACACAAGATTTTTTCAACTTTTCAGTCAAGTACATTTTTGCACTGCATGCACTTCACAGTAACAGTTCCTTCTCCGTGTATATTACAAGCAGGTTTCGTGCACGTTACACAACAGAATCTTGTTTTCCGATCTTCGTTTCTCTTGCAATCTTGACATCGTTGTGGCGTTGGTAACTTGGAACGTTGGGTCTGGATTACTGCTGTAGGAATTGCAATACCACAAGCTTTCAGAGCATCTTGTACATCTTTATGAAGACCGTTGATATTTTTGTCTCTTTCTTCCATGTTGCCTTTGCTGAGTCCAAATGCCAGTTCAGTCATGAAGAGTTATGTCGGCTTCGGTTATTCTTCTGCCAATCAGGAAATCTTTGAGTGTGCAGAATATATGCATTCAATGCTGCAATATCTATCATTTCTATGAAGATTCTTAGTGGCCACTGCCTCGTTCCTCTAACACAACTGTATTGTCATTTTATCCCCATTATCGACAGCACCTTTGGTTTTGTTGTAGTGCAGGATGATTTCGAGTTTGTGTTCACTTTCTTCACCATTCACTTGTCTCTCATTATGCTGAGTAGAGAGTAGTATTACTGCCTTCCCCTTCTTTGGAACATAGGAAACTAGGGTCAAGTCATTTGTGAAACCAAACATTGAAGAGTGAACTTCTCTCTTTCTGTTTGGCAAGAATTACTTCGGAATATCTTTCTTATTGGAACGCAAGGTACCAACCAATGTCGTGTTTCGTTTTAGTAGTTCAGCAGCCAATGGAAAACTGGTCAAAAAATTATCAGTTGTTACACCATGACCGTTATTCAGAAATGGTTCCATCAGATCCAAAATAACTCTCTGTTCTTGATTCACTTCCCGAGTATTGTCCACCATTCCTGTGTAAATTTGGATCCGTAATAAGTAAGATGTCTTCACTTCAGCACAAATCCAAATTTTAATTCCGTACTTGCCAGACTTACTCTTCATATAAACCCTAAAAGGGCACTTTCCTCGGGACATTGCTAATCGTTCATCAATAATCACGTATTCATAAGGATAGAAGTTCTTGCACAAGTTAGATTGAAATTTGTCGAACACTACCCTGCTTCAATTCTCTGTGCTCTTGTGTCTCTGTTGTCAAATCGCAAGAATTCCAGTATAGACAAAAATCGGTTTCATGACATTGCAGCAGAAAAGAATGGTTGCCGAAAGGCAACATTACCTCCCCACAGATCGGAAGCACTTGTGTGATGTCCTACTAGAATTGCTAATACAGGGTACACTTCAGTTGCATTTATACCTCTCCATGTCGTTTTGTTCGAAGAATGAGCTGCATTCCACAAAGAAATTACTCGTTTGGCTTCCCTGTTCGTTTCTTCTACAATGATGCCCACGATTTCCGGTGAGATAAATAATAAAATGACTCTGTTATTGTTTTGACTGTTTTTCCATCATTCACTGGGCCAGATGTTACGTTCAAAATGTTGCGACGTTGACGGCGCCCACCTTTTGGTGGTTCACTAGAAAATTGTAGTCCACTTCTAGAAACAAACAAATCTCCAGTGCTTTCGTCTTCATCATCATCATACTCGTCTTCTTCTTCTACTTGTTCACGTGAATGTGTAGTGTCTTCTGATTTTTCATCATCAGCTTCATCTGATGCTATGATATGGTCTTTGTGAAGAGGTTCCATATATTCATTCAGTTCATTATCAATGTCCCATTCATTTTCATCGTCACTGACATCATAATTGTATAGAATTTCCATGATCTCTTCGCTAGAAAGTCCTTTGGACATCCTTACTTGCAGATGAAATACTGACTCGTGTAATGTCAGCTCAACAGTGAACGTCAAATTCAACTCAACAGTAGTAACCAGCAACAATAACAAACACTGGATCTATGGCAAAACTCAACAAAGAAGATTAATGACAATTATATTTCCCAAAATCTTTTTCTAGTAATAAGAAAATAAGACGTTTCAGACCAAGCGGGGTAGTCTCACAATCTAACAACCAATAAATCACTTGAATAACAATGATAAAGCCAAAAAAATTAGACAGTCGTGAGTGTGAATTCAACATCAATCATTTTAAAAGTCATGAAACCACAGTCATGTGGCCCTTCACATAACATTATTATAGGGAAAAAAATCAACCTGGGGTAGTCAGAATACCCCGCTTGGTAATGCGAAGGTTAAAACGAAGGCTAAATGTTATTCTAATTGTAATGCTGCAATATGGTGTTATGTCCGCACATGTTCCCTGGCGTACCCACATACTTCAGGAAAGAGACACAGCGCACTCGCATGTAAACCGCCATGAGTCGTGCATGGCTGTTATATCATAAGCTACTTGCATATAACAAGATCAGTGGCGCTTTGCAAGGCTTTCGTTCAGGAAATGTTTGAATCACAGCATCAGAGTCGAGCTGCCTCGCCAAGTTATATTCATTTGCCGAGGTTCCCAAATCTGTGAGACGTTGTTGATGCGTAGTTGATCTGAGACAACTTTTAACACGAGACAGAGTGCTGAATGACCTTTCTGCTTCAGCCACAGTCACTGGAAAAATGTAAAAGATGCTACGCTTACGTCAGAAACAAGTTAAAATTTTAAGCTCGTGTATCTTATTCAAGAGTTCTAATGATTCCAAGGTAATATATTCAATGTTTGAAGTATGGATTGATTTCAAATATTTAATTTCTTCTTCTAAATCTGTTGTGACATCATTATGGTATTCATTGAAAAATAATTTGTATGACTCAGCGACCTGATCGCCAGTCATCTTTGATTATTTCCATAAAAGCCAAATGTTTCATCTAAAATATTCAGTGTTTCATATCGGATTTTAAAGTTAGGAACAGATCGTCAATAATGACATAAAATACACTTATCGTGAATAGGATTCCCAGATTCGCGTCCGTCACTTCATTCCTGGTTTCATCATAGAATCTTTTTCTCTTTTTAGTGCGCACCTCCGTAAATTCAGGATCTGTATTAATTGCAGTGGCAACAATTTTGGTTCAGGGACAACTGCATCCCAATTTCCGCGAAGATAACTGCAGCATTATTTCGAGCTTCTAGTAATTTGCTTCTGGTTGTTGGTACCAACAATTTTAGCTAAACTGATGCCACGAGTGAGCATTTGAATGATCTCACATAATTCAGAACAACCCATATCACAGAACGTGTTCCAGCTGACAAATGTAACTTGTTGTGAGTTTCTCCAGCATTGGCAGTCTCATCCAAGTGAGCTGTAATTGGTTTTACAGTGTCAACCCGAGCACTCCAACAAGTATCTGACATGGAATATAAAGAACTTCCAAACATTGTTTTAGAATTTCCCATTTTTATAAGGAAGGCGAATCACTCCGAAGACGTACCTGCCCACACAACTCTCAGCTTCATGTACTCCTCATAAGGCTATGACATACGCACAGAGAAAATTTTGCAAGAGGATTTACGCTGTAGAAAATGTGCTTAAGCTCCTTTATAAGACTAATATTAATTCCGTTATCATACCCTTGTCCGCGGCATTCACTGATAGGAACCGAATGTTTCATAATTGTTGATTGAATTAAATGTGAACAGGAACTCTCGTTTCCTGATTTCAATCTACGAATTTTAAAACATCTCATTTTATTTGTAGTCATCATTTGCCTTCTTTAAGTAAATATAACTCAAAATGAATGTTGTTTGTCCAATATAATATGAATCAGGAGTTACATCAAAAATGGCTCTGAGCACTATGGGACTTAACTTCTAAGGTCATCAGTCCCCTAGAACTTAGAACTACTTAAACCTAACTAACTTAAGGACGTCACACACAGCCATGCCCGAGGCAGGATTCGAACCTGTGACCGTAGCCGTCGCGCGATTCCAGACTGTAGCGCCTAGAACCGCTCGGCCACCTCGGCCGACGGAGTTACATCAACAATAACTAAATAATCTTTCTGATTTTCTCTCTGTTCCAAGATGGCATTCCTGAATTGATGGGCACAGCTGGAAGTAAATTCATTCTGAGTATCACTTGGCAGACCATGCACTTCTAAACGCTTTCCAGCTTCTTGTCGGTCTCTGATCTTGCTAATGTGTTTTGCAAGAACTGGATCATAGTGACTCAAGAGCTCCAGTAATCCGAAGAGATTTTCGTTATTTGCGTCTAAAATTTTCTGAGCTGAAACTCTGAAGGCCAAGCCTCTTTGATCAAGGAAAAAGTCCTCTTGTCACATGAAAGTTCCTATGTAAGTTGGCTTTTCCTATCTAAGTTGTCTATTCTACGGATGAACAAAAGAAGAACATTACCTCTTTACTACCGAGCATCATCATATCCTTACACTTATTTCGTGTCATTTCATTTCTTCACTTTACCATTCTGTCAGGACTGCTATACACAAATGTAAATATTTTATTTTGTGTTTACTCTTGAATGTAAAATATTTTCTGTGTACTCGTTTTTCGTGTAAAATCGTCTTATGATGGAATCAGAAGTTCTTTGAATGTTGTTGGCAAATCTACCAAATTATAACAACGTTTCACAGCCGTTGCCGTGTACATTTGTTGGGGAAATATTTTGGTAGACCCTTCATAAAAATGGTTCAAATGGCTCTGAGCACTGTGGGACTTAACATCTGTGGTCATCAGTCCCCTATAACTTAGAACTACTTAAACCTAACTAACCTAAGGACATCACACACATCCATGCTCGAGGCAGGATTCGAACCTGCGACCGTAGCGGTCACGCGGTTCCAGACTGAAGCGCCTAGAACCGCACGGCCACACCGGCCGGTGGTAGGACCTTCAGCAGCATTTAAAGAAAGCGCATATTCGACTACATCACAATGTAGTTTTAGTGCACGATGTCTTAGGATAATATTCGGGAGGACGACGGTTCAATCCCGCGTCCGGCCATCCTGATATAGGTTTTCCGTGATTTCCCTAAATCGCTCCAGGCAAATGCCGGGATGATTTCTTTGGAAGGGCACGGCCGACTTCCTTCCCCAGATTGGCCGTGCGGTTCTAGGCGGTACAGTCTGGAGCCGAGCGACCGCTACGGTCGCAGGTTCGAATCCTGCCTCGGGCATGGATGTGTGTGATGTCCTTAGGTTAGTTAGGTTTAATTAGTTCTAGGGGACTGATGACCTCAGAAGTTAAGTCGCATAGTGCTCAGAACCATTTGAACCATTTTGAACTTCCTTCCCCGTCCTTCCCTAATCCGATGAGACCGATGACCTCACTGTCTGGTTTTGTCAGAATGTTTTATGTTTCCATCAGTGTGTACATTACAGACGTATGGAAGGCATACAAATAAAATGTAGTATAAGTGCCAATATATTCCACCTTTTATAGCAGAAGGTACAGCATTTCTCTGATACTGATAAAACTAGTGAATATGTCATTGGATCAAATGCCTCGAATGGCAAATTTAACATATGACAGTAACTGTAACAATATTATTGGCTTTGAGGACTTGGGTTTTACACACACACACACACACACACACACACACCACATTACTCCCACTATTCGGCAGTTGGTTTTCCCACTTACAAGGGAACCTCCCCATCGCACCCCCCTCAGATTTAGTTCTAAGTTCGCACAGTGGATAGGCCTTCAAAAACCGAACACAGATCAATCGAGAAAACAGGAAGAAGTTGTGTGGAACTATAAAAAAAATAAAATATACAAACTGAGTAGTCCACGCCAAGATAGGCAACATCAATGACTGACTGAACACAGGAGCGCTGTGGTCCCGTGATTAGCGTGAGCAGCTGCGGAACGAGAGGTCCATGGTTCAAGTCTCCCCTCAAGCGAAACATTTTTCTTTATTTTAGCAAAGTTATGATCTATCCATTCGTTCGTTGACGTCTCTGTTCACTATAATAAGTTTAGTGTCTGTGTTTTGCGGCCGCACCGCTAAACCGTGCGATTAGTAGACGAAAAGACGTGCCTCTCCAATGGGAACCGAAAACATTTGATCGCAAGGTCATAGGTCAACCGATTCCTCCACAGGAAAACACGTCTGATATATTCTGTACGACACTGGTGACGGCATGAGCGTCACATGACCCACCTAACTTGTACACTTGGCGAAAGGGTAAAAAGATTCTTCTACGTTGCCCAATTTAGGTTTTCTTGTGGATATGATAATTACTCCCAAAAAAGTGATGAAAACATAAGAGTTTGTCACATAAACTGCAACAAATGAACCCAAAAGTCTCACACTCGCACACTTTTCCCTGTGCTCTGTCAAAACATATGTTTTTTACGTTTTCAAATTTTCGTGTGTAGACCGTCAAATGCTGCATATGTTCAAGCAAATCTGAACATGTCCTGGAATTTTGGAGAGCGAAGTTTATTATGTGTGAGTGCCTGAACTTTGATAATTGTCTGAAAATAAAAAATTAAAGCTTTTGCTGGAGGGAAGACTTGAATCAAGGACCTCTAATTCCGCAGCTGCTCACGCTAACCACGGGACCACGGGGCTCCTGTGTTCAATCTGTCCTTGATGTTGCCTATCTTGCGCATGGACTACTCAGTTTGTATATTTTACTTATTTTTTCATAGTTCCACACAACTTCTTCCTGTTTTCTCGGTTGATCTGTGTTCAGTTTTTCAAGGTCTATCCACTGTGCCAACTAATAACTAAATCTGAGGGGGGTGCGATGGGGAGGTTCCCTTGTTAGAATAATATAAAGATGAAGGTCGTACTTATGGTTACAGGCGACAATTACTAAAACACAGTACGCCTATGGAATGACAAATGGGACGTTGATCGTGGTAAGCTAGCTGCAGTTCTATCCAACGTCAAAAGGGTTTCTTCACTAAAGTGTTGTAGCTTGCCACTGGATTCCTGATTTTATCCCTACTTGCTCTTATTTTAGAATCGTTTTTAGAAACACCTTTATCGTCTGTTATTACACACACCCTTGGAGGCGAAAGAAAATTCAAATATTTCCTAAATCAGGGGGACCGATGACCGTAGCAGTTTGGTCCCTTTAATCCCACAACCAATCAACCTAAATCAGATAGGAAAGGGATGCGAAACAACATAAGCTTACGACGCATCTGACGCTCTCCTTTCTCGCAGCTTGGAGTGCTACTGTCGCTCCAGCTGTCAAACGGTAACTATACCTGTATAATTTTTATTTAAAAATTGATTATAGTCGCAGTCCCTCTAAACACTATTATAGTTGCGGTTTTGATAGTGATGTGAAAACGGCTGACGACGCTGTTTCCTACTTCGTAGTGAAACATGTGCGTGGAACATTGTTAACAAAGGGCAAGAAACGGCTTGTTCTTAATGATTTTCACAAGTTTACAGAGAAAATCAGCTTTGAATTTTCCCGAAAAACTGTAGTACCTACTTAATGTGTGAGGCGTTTTCCCAAATGACTTGCTTGTAACGTCTGCACAGCGCAGGCCAAATGATGTAAACAATGGCGAATAAAATGAAGGGAAAGACTTTGAGGATTGTAAGCGTTTTTCAGTGTATTACCGGTTCGAATCTCGCCTCCAATTTTTATTTTTTCGTTGAATTCTAGTGCCTAAATCATTTAAATATAAAAATTCGTTAAATATATGGTAATTACTACATATCAAATCATCTTTCATGAAAAATGCACATCTTTTTGTTTCTAATTGCACACACATCAAAAAAAGTTTTGCATCACCTCCGTCCGAGAGTTTCGGAACCTGTACAAAAAACTGGAATAGAGATCAACATTTTAAACATCATTTTGCGCTCTTTTTATTGCTCATGGAAACCACACATTGCATGTTGTACCACCATACAGTGAGACCTTCAGAGGTGGTGGTCCAGATTGCTGTACACACTGGTACCTCTAATACACAGTAGCACATCCTCTTGCATTGATGCATGCCTGTATTTGTCGTGGCACACCATCCACAAGTTCGTCAAGGCACTGTTGGTCCAGATTGTCCCACTCAATGGCGATTCGGTGTAGATCCCTCAGAGTGGTTGGTGGGTCACATCGTCCATAAACAGCCCTTTTCAATCTATCCCAGGCATGTTCGATGGGGTTAATGTCTGGAGGATATCATTATCCTCAAGGAAGTCATTCACAATATGTGCACGATGGGGGAGCGAATTGTCGTCCATGAAGACAAATGCCTCGCCAATATGCTGCCGACATGGTTGCACTTTTGGTCGGAAGATGGTATTCAAGTATCGTGCAGCCATTACAGCGCCTTCCAAAACCACCAGTGGCATACGTCGGCCCCACATAATGCCAACCCGAAACAGCAGGGAACCTCCACCTTGCTGCACTCGCTCGACAGTGTGTCTAAGGCATTCAGCCTGACCAGGTTGCCTCCTATCATGTCTCCGACTCTTGTCTGGTTGAAGGCAATTGCAACACTCATTGGTGAAGAGAACGTGATGCCAATCCTGAGCGGTCAATTCGACATGTTGTTGGGCTCACCTGTGCCGCGCTGCATGGTGTCGTGGTTGCAAAGATGGACCTTGCCATGCACGTTGGGAGCGAAGTTGCACATCATGCAGCCTATTGCATGCAGTTTGAGTCATAACACGACATCCTACAGCTGCACGAAAAGCATTATTCAACATGGTGGCGTTGCTGTCAGGGTTCCTCTAAGCCATAATCCGTAGGTAGCGGTCATCCATTGCAGTAGTAGCCCTTGGGCGGCCTGAGTGAGGCATGTCATCGACAGTTCCTGTCTTTCTGTATCTCCTCCATGCCCTAATAACATCACTTTGGTTCACTCCGAGATGCCTGGACACTTCCCTCGTTAAGAGCCCTTCCTGGCACAAAGTAAGGATGCGGACACAATTGAACCGCAGTATTGACTGTCTAGGCATGGTTGAACTACAGACAACACGAGCCATGTACATCCTTCCTGGTGGAATGATTGGAACTGACCCCGTCCGTCTAACAGGCGCTGCTCATGCGTGGTTGTTAACATCTTTCGGCAGGTTTAGTGGCATCTCTGAACAGTCAAAGGGACTGTGTCTGTAATACAATATCCACAGTCAACATCTGTGTTCAGGAGTTCTGGGAACTGGGGTGATGCAAAACTTTTTTTGATGTGTGTACATCACAAGAAAAATTCCAATTTTCAGTGCAGGTTTAAATTCTTAGTTATCGATCTTTTATAATGGATTGTTGATAAAGATAGTTTAAATTAAGGAAATATAACAATTTAAATTTTTAGGGCAAAAATAAAAAATCAGATACCCTTTATTTGGATTGTGTCCATTGTTACATACCACAGATGTGGTCTCATTCAAGCCAAAGTGGTAGTGTTGTAGGCACATGGAATGCAATAATTTTCACATCGAGCACACCATACTAATGCTGCATTTTACAGTTGCTACCATACCGCTGCAATCTGAATCAAACAGAACTGATCTGTATCCACGTCAAGGGATCTATTGCAAGAAATAACAAGACATTTAAGGTGCCAGATGTACTGGACTAATGCACGAAGCCTTGTTACACTTCCATGCCAAACACTGGCGGGATACAGGAGCGCATGTTATAAAAGAAATGGAGAAAATGTGGCACTTGGCTGGCTCCAAGGATTCTATTGTTAATCGATCAATGTAGTGAGTGACAGTTCAAGTACTGAAATGAATTCCTCGGATTCAGATGTAGGAGTTCAGAGATTGCTGGATGACTGATTAATACAATGATCAGCCAGAACATTGTGACCACCTCCCTAATAGCCTGTATGTCCACCTTTGGCACAAAGAACAAAGGTGGAGCGTCATGGCATGGAAGCAATGAGGGCTTGGTAGGTTGTTGAATGGAATCGGCACCACATCTGCACAAACAAGTCACCAAATTCCCTAAAATTCAAGGTAGGAGAAGGGCGATGAGCATTGACATCATGCTTAGTCACATCCCAGATGTGTTCAATCGGGTTCAGATCTGATGAGTTGGAGGGCCAGCATATCAATTGGAACTCGCCACTGTTCTTCGAACCACTCCATCACATTTTTGGCCATGTAATATGGCGCATTATCTTGCTGAAAAATGCCACTGCTGTCGGGAAATATAATTGTCACGGAGGGGTGTGCATGGTTTGCTGCCAGTGTATGATACTCCTTGGGCATCATGGTGCCTTGCACGAGCTCCACTGGACCGATGCCTATGGGAATGGAGCCGCTGCCAGCTTGTCACTATCCTGCAGTACAGGTGTGAAGGAGCTGTTCCCCTGGAACAAGACAGATTTGTGCCCTGCCATTGGCATGATGAAGAAGGTATCTGGATTTCTCAGACCATGTAATGCTGTGACACTGTGCCAACATCCACTGCTGATGGTCATGTGTTCATTTCAGTCGTAGTTGCCGATATCCTGGTGTTAACATTAGCACATGCATGGGTCGTCAGGTGCAGAGACCCATTGTTGGGAGTGTTCGGTGCACCGTGCATTCAGACGAACTTTTACTGTGCCCAGCATTAAAGTCTGATGTTCCACCACAATTTGTTGCCTGTCCTGTTTTACCAGTCTGCCCAGCCTATGATGTTTGACATCTGTAATGAGGATTGGCAGGCCAAACCCACGATGTCTGGACGTGTTTTTACCTTGGTTTCGCCACGTGTTGAAGACACTCACCACAGCACTCCTAACACACGACAAGTCTTGCAGTTTTCGAAATGCTCGCGCCGAGCCTCCGGATGCTCACAATCTGCCCTTGGTCAAACTCAGACAGATGGCGCACCTTTCCCCATTGTACATATGGACAGCATGCTCATAGATACTACATGCACCATGGATGTGTCTGTCACAGTCATTCCTCGCCAGGTGATGCTGCTATTGAATGGGTGGGTTTATATCGATAGTAGGTCGATGGTCATAAAGTTCTGGCTGATCAGTGTACCTTCAGTGGCTTCAGTATTTAACTAGACAGTGAATTGCCCACAATATGCTTTTACATCACACCTAGCCCATGCAGAAAAATTTCCCTGTTCTAAGTTACGAATTATTATTCCTCTTGTTTTTAATTACAATAGTATGTTAGCTAGGCTTACCAAACATCTGGGATTAGCTTGGACAGTTCTGGACTTTTAGTGCTGTTTGGGGTTGCAAAAATGTCCAGGGTTTGTTAATTTTATGACTGACTAAAAGTTTTTAAAATTTTAGACGTATATGTTTGACAACGCACTTTTAAACATTCTCTTATTGAAGTGCCTGTCTCAGCCGATCTGAGAGCAGGTACTGACGTCAGTGCGTAGGTGTGGCTATGGGTTCCACCACAACTTTTCACTTTGTCTTTGGCAACACAACAACAGCATGGGTGATTTTTTTATTTATTTATTTTTTTTTAAGACCTATATGTTTGACATCACACTTTTTAAACATTCTCTTACAGTAATGCCTGTCTCAGCCGATCTGGGAACAAACACTGACATCTGTGTGGAGGCGTGGCTATGGGTTCTGCACAACTTTTCTCTTTGTCTTTGGCAACACAACCACTGCAGGGGCAATGCATTTATGTTTCCTTGTGTACAGTGGTACGTCTACACAGTTTCGATCATTTTATTTCACTGTTTGTTTTTTGTCTTATCGTTCAGAAATGGACAAAAGGAAATATGTGTTTAATATTAATCTGCAAAAGGAATAAAAAATTTTAAAGTTGAGTAATAACAAAAACAGTGAGCTAAACATAGAAGTGCAGTTATTGCTATTGCTTCACTGAACACATGAGGATTGTTTAAAGCAAAAGACAAGTATTAGTGATCTGCAGCATGCTGCTGAATTGACTGGAGTTTCAAATCACACTGATAGATATGGACTTAGTTTCAAAAACATTAGGCTGCAAATCTAAACTGGTTAAAAAGTTATGTGACCCAAAATTTTCATCTGCTGACTCCAAAATTATTACAATTATTGTTATGTCTAATGAAAAATACAACTGAATAAATAAAGTTTGTTTCAGTAGACTGTTAAGACTTTTAAGTAATTTTAAGAATATCTCCTCGTTTTGGCCAAAAAATATGGTAATATGTCCTGGGTTGGGTCGAAAAAGATATGGTAAGCCTGTTGTTAGCTAAGGATGTTCTGTTTTCTGTCTGGTAATCTAAGAAGTGTATTACATCTATATCTACACATATATACATCTACATCTCTACTCTGCCAACCACCGTGAGGCGCATGGCAGAGAGTATGTCCTGCTGTACCAGTTATAAGGGTTTCTTCCTGTTCCATTCACATATGGAGCACGGGAAGAATGATGGTTTGAATGCCTCTGTGCATGCAATAATTATCTAATCTTACCCTCACAATCCATATGTGAGTGACATATGGGGGTTGTAGTATGTTCGTAGAGTAATCTTAGTAGATTTTCTCAGGATAGTTTACGTCTGTCTTCAAGAGTCTTCCAGTTCACTTCCTTCGATTTGTCTGTGACACTCACCCATGGACTAAACAAGCTAGTCACCATTCATGTGGCCCTCTCTGTATATGTTCTATATCCTCTGTCAGTCCTATCTGGTATGGGCCCCACACACATGAGCAGTGTTATAGAACCAGTTACACGAGTGAGTTGTAAGCTATTTCCTTTGTAGATTGCTTGCACGGCCCCAGTATTCTACCAATAAACCTAGGTCCACCATCTGCCTTACCCATTATTGAAGCCCTGTGATCATTCCGTTTCATATCCCCTCAAAGTGTTACACTCAGGTGTTTGTATGAGTTGGCCGATTCCAACGGTGACTCATTGATATTATAGTCATAGGATACTAGGGCTTCATTTTGTGAAGTGCAAAACTATACATTTCTGAACGTTTAGAGGAAGTTGCCATTCTCTGCACCACATTGAAATCTTATCAAGATCTGACTAAAATTTATGCAGGTTCTTTCAGATAGTACTAAATTATAGATAACTGCATCATCTGTAAAAAGCCTGATTTTACTATTAATATTGTCTGGTATGTCATTAATTTACAGCGTGAACATCAAGAGTCCCAACACACTTCCCTGGGACACACCCAAAGTTACTACAAAATCTTATGATCACTCTCCATCCAAGATAACATGCTGTGTCCTCCCTACCAAAAAGTCCTCAATGCAGTCAAAAATTTCACTTGATGTGCCATATGATCATACTTCTGACAATAAACTTTGGTGTGATACTGAGTCAAATGCTTTTTGGAAATCACGAACTACTGCATGTACCTGGTTGCCCTGATCCAAAGCTTTCAGTATGTCGTGAGAAAAGTGCTAGTTGGGTTTCACATGGTTGATGTTTTCGAAATCCATTCTGATTGACACTGAGGAGGACATTCTGTTCAGAATACCTCGTTATATTTAAGCTCAGAATATGTTATAAAAATCTGCAACAAATTGCTGTCAAGGATAGTTTTGTGGAGCACTTCTACTACACTTCCTGTAGATGGGTGTGACCTGTGGCTTTTTCCAAGAACTGGATATGGTTTTATATTTGAGGGATCTATGCTAGATTGTAGTTAGAAGAGGGGCTAATTCAGCTGCAAATTCAGTATAGAATCTGACAGGGATTCCATCGGGGCCTGGAGCTTTGTTCAATTTTAACGATTTCAGCTGTCTCAACACCACTGACACTAATACTTATTTCATTCATATTTCAGTGGTACGAGGATTATATTGAGGGAGTTCTCCTGGGTTTTCCTGTGTAAAGGAACATTTGCTCTGCTACCCCCAATTTCAATCCCTGTCTCATTCGCTAGGGACTGGACACTTAACCTCGGTGCTAGTAGCAGCCTTTAAATACGACTAGAATTTCATTGGGTTGTGTGTAAGTTCACTTAACAATATTCTGCTACGACAGTCATTGAAGGCATAACGCATTGCTCTCTTAACTGCCAAATGGGTTTCATTCAGTATCCCTCCATCTATAGCCCTACACCTTGTTTTACACCTTTTATGCAGTAATCTCTGTTCCTGTAGAAGTTTCCTTACAGTTGCTGTATACCTTCGAGGTTCCTTCCCATCATAAATTGTTGCACTGGGTACATATCTATCCAGTGCATTGTCAACTATTCTTTTAACTTGAGCCAGAGGTCCTCTACGTGCTTCTGGCCTGTGCTGAAAGTTGCTCATGTTCGTCATTGATATGACACTACTGGTTTTTGATCTAGTTTACTGAACATTTATATCTTTCTGCTTGGTTTAGTTGTCCTTTGTAATTTAGTAATCATTCTTGCCACAATCACGTCCTGTTCACTGATACCAGCTTCGATGTGGACATTCTCAGAGAGGTCAGGTCTGTATTTTGCTATTGGATCCAATATATTTTCATCGTGTTTGGGGTTTTTAACTATTTATTCTAGGCAGTTTTATGAGAGGGCATTTACTAGGCAGTTTTCTGAGAGGGCATTTAGTAAAGTGTCAGAAGATGTCTTATCATGCCCACCACTAACAAAACTGTAGTTTTCACAATTAATTGTTGGATGATTTAAGTCTCCACCAATGATTACAGTGTGATTAGGGAACTTATTTACAAATGAACTGACATTTTCTCTAAAGTTTTTGGTTACATCAGGAGATGAGTCTGGTGGGTGATAAAAGGATCCAATTATAATTTTCCATCCACCACTGATATGGAGTCTTACCCAAACGGTCTCATATGCGGCTTCAATTTCTATCTCACTGGATTTGAGCATCTTGTCTACTGCGACAAATACAACACCTCCATTTCCCATATACCTATCCTTTCGATACACACTTAAATTTTCTCCAAAAATCTCAATCCTATTAATTTCAGGTTTCAACCAGTTTTCTGTACCCAGTATTATGTGATCTTCACTGCTTTTCATGAGTGCTTCAAACCCTCCCACTTCATTGCGAATGCTTTGCCAGTTTGTCATTAGGATTTTAGTACTCTCACTTGTGAGAGGCATTTCTTTTGACCTTACACTGATACTTGTGGGTTTCCTACAGCTCTCAGCTTGTCACAGAACCTTCGAAGTCTCTGGTTCAGTCCTTCCACTTGACTCAGGGCCACAATCAGTTCTGAGGACAATGCTGCAGTTACTGGAATTCTGTCACATAATATTTCATTCTGTTTACCAATTAAATGACATTTTGAAGCTACATTGTTTGTCTAGTCATCTCTTTTTACATCTTAACACCGGCTAGCCAGTGCTGTCCAAGTTAAATGCACCAGTAAAGCTTTTGTCCCACACTATAGCTGTTTCAGTGTACAAGTAAGGCACAGCATAAAATATATCTTATTATCATACATGACTGTTCTCGAGACAGTTATTTTTATGACGAATGCATTACAGCCACCCCCCCCCACCCCCCCCCCCCCCCCCCCCCCCACCCCCGACACTGCCCCATTACCACTCGGCAACACATGTGCCATGAGCCGGTGGGCAGAGGTATCAAGCTCCAAGCCCCACACCTCTAAAAATGTCTTTCGAACAGACTTTACTGTGTGGGAACCATAATTCGGTGAGTTGTAGAGAGATGCATGGCCGTCATTATGAACTTTGAACTCGGGACTTTTGTCTAGTACCTAGTCCAATTACGGCTCCCCGGCCCCTGTTGCTGACAGAGCTGAAGGTGTACGAGACAGTAGACAAAAAACGCGCCAGACAGAGGCTTAAATTTGAGAAAAAGAATATTACAGGCCAGAACCGTTTCTATCATTATGGCAAGACCAGGTGGCCGCCTAGGTTGGCAAAATTTTAGGGGCCGCAAAAAATAAAAAAAGGGACATATTAAAACGCCAAATTGTTTTCAAAGGCATACGGAAGAGTTAGTTAATAACTCGTTACCTATGTTGATGAAAATAAACACAGTTTAATAGAAGAATGTCCTTAACAGTTTTTAAAATTAACAGTTTTTAAAATTAGGATTTAACGTCCACTGTGAGCAACTCAGTGGGCAGCTGTGAGCAACTCAGTGGGCAGCTGCGCCACTGGAGCGGCCAATAAAAGTTGTAGAAATTTCAACAGCAAATGCAAACAATGTGCAAGAAAGTGGATGCTGGAAAAGATGAGATTTATTTCTCAGTCTAAAAATATTTCAGTTAACAAAATAGCACTACAATTATTCAGTTGATTAGTATGATGCATCAGCATGTCTCCCATCAGTGCAGCATAACTTCTAAATTTAAGGAAAAATTCATTCACACCAGAATATAGTTCCATGCCTTTATTAGTCCATTTTCTTGCAATTAAATAAAATAAGTAATTGCTGCCAAATTTGGTTGCACTGGTATATTCAGTTGAGTTCTATTTTAAAAGATTCAGCATATTCTTCATATTTCAGTTATTTTGGGAAATTTCAAAAACTGAGGACTAAAAATAAGATATTGAGGACATTTGTTGTCCTCAATCAGGTTTAAAGGAACTGAGGATAAAGCATGAAAACTGAGGAATGTCCTCAGAAAATGACATCTGGTCACCTTAGTCTAATGATTATAAATATAATAGGAGATTTGCATTGTTGCGCCGTGGATTTTGGTGGTGGTTGAAAGGATGGGGGGACAAGAATATCAGGGAAACTGATGGTAATAAAAAATTCTTGCCTAGGGTGGCAATTCACTTTGCAGTGTCCCCATTAACAGGCAAGTCTATGGAAGTTGAGTGTATGGCTACACAATTAGAACTGCTAATATTTCAGAAATATTTGCATAGTTTGTCGCCAACAGTTTAATCGGGACCGTAATTTGATGTGCTGCCAAAGAAACACAAGTGTGTCAGAGAATGGTATTACACTACTGGCCATTAAAATTGCTACACCACGAAGATGACATGCTACAGAGGCGAAATTTAAATGATAGGAAGAAAATGCTGTGATATGCAAATGATTAGCTTTTCAGAGCATTCACACAAGCTTGGCGCTGGTGGCGACACCTACAACATGCTGACATGAGGAAAGTTTCCAACCGATTTCTCATACACAAACAGCAGTTGACCAGCATTGCCTGGCGAAACATTGTTGTGATGCCTCGTGTAAGGAGGAGAATGCATACCATCACGTTTCCGACTTTGATAAAGGTCGGATTGTAGCCTATCGCGATTGCGGTTTATCGCACCGCGACATTGCTGCTCGCGTTGGTTGAGATCCAATGACTGTTAGCAGAAAATGTAATCGGTGGGTTCAGGAGGGTAATACGGAACGCCGTGCTGGATCCCAATCGCCTCGTATCACTAGCAGTCGAGATGACACTCATCTTATGCGCATGGCTGTAATGGATCGTGCAGCCAGGTCTCGATCCCTGAGTCAACAGATGGGGACGTTTGCAAGACAACAACCATCTGCATGAACAGTTTGACGACATTTGCAGCAGCATGGACTATCAGCTTGGAGACCACGGCTGCGGTTACCCTTGACGCTGCATCACAGACAGGAGTGCCTGCGATGGTGTACTCAGTGACGAACCTGGGTGCACAAATGGCAAAACGTCAGTTTTTGGATGAATCCAGGTTCTGTTTACAGCATCATAATGGGCGCGGCCGTGTTTGGCGACAATGTGGTGAACTCATATTTGAAGCGTGTATTCATCATCGCCATACTGGCGTATCACCCAGCGTGATGTTTGGGGTGCCATTGGTTACACATCTCGGTCACCTCTTGTTCGCATTGACGGCACTTTGAACAGTGGACATTACATTTCAGATGTGTTAGGACCTGTTGCTCTATCCTTCATTCGATCCCTACGAAACCCTACATTTCAGCAGGATAACACAAAACTGCATGTTGCAGGTCCTGTACGGGCCTTTCTGGATACTGAAAATGTTCGACTGCTGCCCTGGCCAGCACATTCTCCAGATCTCTCACCAATTGAAAACATCTGGTCAATGGTGGCCGAGCAACTGGCTCATCACAATACGCCAGTCACTACTCTTGATGAACTGTGGTATCGTGTTGAAGCCCCATGGGCAGCTGTACATGTACACGCCATCCAAGCTCTGTTTGACTCAGTTCCCAGGAGTATCAAGGCCGTTATTACGGCCAGAGGTGGTTGTTCTGGGTACTGATTTCTCAGGATCTATGCACCCAAATTGTGTGAAAATGTAATACATGTCAGTTTTAGTATAATATATTTGTCCAGTGAATGCCCGTTTATCATCTGCGTTTCTTCTTGGTGTACCAATTTTAATGGCCAGTAGTGTAGCCCCTTCAGCGATCTTTCAGTCATTTTAAGAATTCTGTTTTCATTACTTGGCAATGAATCATGGTGTGCCAATCACCTCAGAAGTTAAGCAGCAGAGTGAATGAAACACATCACTTAATGTAAAAAGCATGGATCATATGCCTATTATGCATCAGATCATGTCACACGACAAGTAACAAAGTACAAGGTCTCTGTCCTGCCAGCTTTGAAGTAACCAAGACTGGGGATGGTGGCCTGCAAAATCAAATATGTGACTAGTCATGTGGGTAATCGGACTGTTATAAGACATTTAGGATTGACAAAAACGTGAAAAAATGCTAGCTGTTGACATCTCCAACTGAATTCAGTTCCATGAAGTTCACAACAAAATAAGAGGACCTTTATCTGCTTCCAATTTCGAGTAAAAATTCGATAATGCACCTGAAAAGGATATTTTTTGTCTGTATTTTAATTTAATGTCATAAGAGCACTTCTCATTTCTTGAATAAACGTTGTCCAACATAATTATTTTTCTTCTACATCAATTACATACATTGGAATAGAACCCCTGTTATTAAATTATTCTTTTAACTTTTATGTTGTATTTATGTGTATTTTATTAACTTAAACAATTCTAGCCAGTGCTTAGACTATTTGATTGCTGGGCCACAGCTACAGGTTACTGTTGGCAGTGAATTACCTGGGGGGAGGGGAGGGGGGTGAATGAAAGTAAAGTAGGCTTGCATGGCTTGACCTTGTGACTACATTGAACTAATTCTTTTGTAAATAGAGCCGTGCATAGCCTAGATATCTAAAGCATGAGTAATCACAGGTAAAAATGCAACTGGTTTGTTCATATGGGATGCTGTTTAGAAGGGCAACTACACTAGCAATAACCATTAGATCCTATTGCGTATTTGGGATATGAATTTAATTAATCCTTTTTGAATTGCAACTGTTATTATAATACTTACCATATGCTGTGCTACAGTTCCTTCCAAACCTATTGCATGATAGGCAGTTTGCCTTGTAGCTCCCAGGCCTCCGGTGGTGAATGCTTTCACCGGAGGCGCTGCAACTATTTTTGCGCCAGGGGGCGGCAGGAGTGATTGAGCACGTGCGCACTGTATCTAGTGCACGTGCTGTTATACTTCCGATGTGTATAAAGGTGCTGTCATTTGCGAGTGGAATCAGTTATTGGCGAGAGCAGCATAGCTTTTCTCACCTGATGATGGCGGCCAGGTGGACCGCTGAAATATTGTGCTCAGATGACAGTTTGATTCAGCTAGAAACCCGACAAGAAATTGGTAAGGTGTTTTGCAAATGATGGAAAATACCATCCAGTTTATTTTATTGCTGGATGTAGAGATAGTTTTGTGGGAGGAATCTCAGAAGAGTTAAAAATTAAGTCCACTAAAAGAGAACTTGAGGTCAATGCACAGTTATGGGTAGATTTATTGAGTGCTTCATTTACTGCCTGTGAAATGTTTGAGAGTTGTTTCCTAAACTAATTATGGAATGAAGTGATAAAAATGTGGATTCAGAATGAGTTCCTAAATGGACCAAGTTTCAGACATGGAAGTGAGTCAATACATTATTTTTGTGTGTGTGAACTAGCTGAGATGACACACATAAATCATCCACTGGTAGTGTTGATGGAGATAACAAAACTCAAGAGACAATTACTGAAATTTTTACAATGAGATCTTGTCCACATTCCAAAAGATTCCATTTATGAGTTTTTAGATTTTACTGAGAAAATTGAACAGGCATTGCAAATTAAAGGGAACAATAGACAGGGAAATGGGTAACAGAATGGAAATTATAATAATCACCAAAGTAATTATCATCTCAATAGTAATAATAATCTTCAAAGGGGAAATGGAAATGGGAATTCTCACAGTGAAAATAAAAATCCAAACAAAGACATGAGGGCCAGGAGCCCTATGAAATGAAACGCCAGAGTACAAGGTCAGGAATTGCCGCACCTCAGGCGTGGAGGTGGCGAAATAAACCAGCTATGAAAAGACATATTATTTTAAAAATTCTGTGAATATAAAAAAATTTGGCAAATAAGTATAAATGTTGAAGATGGGGAATAATTTTAAGCAGCGCAATCATTAAGAGAGCACAAGAAATATGGCAAAATGTGGTGAGAGATTTGATAATGAGGATATGGGGCTGAAAATTTTGTGAAAGGAAAGTGAATGAGGAAATGAAAGTATTTTTATTGGATGTGGAATATGTGACGAATTCTATTGAGGCACTAGTTAGTGTCAACAATTACAGTAATGTAGGTGAAAGTAATATAGTAGATGATTTTGTGTTAACAGAAATATGTGAGGATATCTGTGAAGGCAGTGAAGCTGCAGTCTTGTCAGCTGGCAATGAATTCTTTTTGTATATAGGTGGAAGTGGGTGATTTATTATTAAAGGGAAGTAAAGGGCTTGATACCTCAGAGGAGGGAATTTGTGTGTTTACTTCTATTGATGGAAGTGAACCGATGGCTCTTGAGGAAACCATGAATTATGAGTGACTGTGGAACCATGAATGTGAAATTAACGTGTTAGACAGAATCCAAAGTGTCGGAGAAGTCTGAGATTAGAGAAAATTTAAAGGAGAAAGGTTTAGATCTAGGTTTGGCAGAATTCATGTGTACTGTTAGACCTAAGGTGGAGCAATGCAATAGTGGCAATGAAATAAGTCTTAGTGAAGGTTGATGGAGTTATTTAACGTGATTTGTATTATGTATTGATGGATGTAATGAATGTTTTAAGTAATGAAGCTTATGAGTTATGGTGGGTGTTAAGGGAGTTAATTGTGATACAGTTTTTAGTGATCAGTGGAAATAAATGAGGTTTTTTGTAAGGGAGATAAAGTTTTAAGTTGTGTGGCTAATTGTGAGTAAGTTGTAGCTACTGATATTGTTACTTCAGAGGAAGGGAACAGTATATTTGACGCTTACGAGGATGATAAGATGGAGGATTTTGAGGGTGCTTTAAAGCCTACAGAGGATTTAGAGGTGGATCAGGAGAATATAGAAGTGGATAATGGGCAAAGCACTTGTTTAGGAGAAGATTTTAGCACTGAATGGTATGTCAAGGAAGAAAATGACTATAAATGATTGGAAATGTTACGGGAAAATTTTGAAGTCATTGCCACCTCACTGGTGGGCACAGGAAAAGTGGATAGTGGTAAGAGGTCTTAAGGAGAGGAAAAATGAAACTGAGGCAAAGGAAGTGTTTAATGAATTGTTTGATGGAGATAGAGATTGGGTGTTGGTCTGATGATGTGATGTGTACCATAAAGACAGAAGAAAGAGGAAGTGTTATTGTGACTGAGTGAAATTAAATATGTGCAGCTAGTAAGTGAAATGATTGATGTTAATGAAAAAAGAAAATGGGCATTTCTCAAATCTAAAAATGGTGTTCCGGCGGTAATCACAATTATCTGCCCGGCAGTAGTCACAATTGTCTGTAAACATAAGACTACATTGATGAATGACAAAAGAGGTCTCAAATTTGAGTTGTTCAGAAAATGTGAGAAAGTGAGACTCAAAAGATAATCACATAGACGAGAAAAATGCTATTATAGGCAACAGTGGCAAAGTTTCATCCTGTGAATGAAGAACGGGGTTTGTGTAAATATGTTGTTGTTGTTGTGGTCTTCAGTCCTGAGACTGGTTTGATGCAGCTCTCCATGCTAATCTATCCTGTGCAAGCTCCTTCATCTCCCAGTAACTACTGCAACCTACATCCTTCTGAATCTCTTGGTCTCCCTCGACGATTTTTACCCTCCACGCTATCCTCCAATGCTAAATTTGTGATCCCTTAATGCCTCAGGACATGTCCTACCAACCAATCCCTTCTTCTAGTCAAGTTTTGCCACAAACTTCTCTTCTCCCCAATCCTATTCAGTACCTCCTCATTAGTTACGTGATCCACCCACCTAATCTTCAACATTCTTCTGTAGCATCACATTTCGAAAGCCTCCATTATCTTCTTGTCTGAACTATTTATTGTACATGTTTCACTTCCATACATGGTTACACTCCACACAAACACTTTCAGAAAAGACTTCCTGACACTTAAATCTATACTCGATGTTAACAAATTTCTCTTCTTCAGAAACGCTTTCCTTGCCATTGCCAGTCTACATTTTGTATCCTCTCTACTTCGACCATCATCAGTTATTTTGCTCCCCAAATAGCAAAACTCCTTTACTACTTTAAGTGTCTCATTTGCTAATCTAATTCCCTCAGCATCACCCAACTTAATTCAACTACATTCAATTATCCTTGTTTTGCTTTTGTTGATGTTCATCTTATATCCTCCTTTCAAGACACTGTCCATTCCATTCAACTGCTCTTTCAAGTCCATTGCTGTCTCTGATAGAATTACAATGTCATCGGCGAACCTCAAAGTTTTAATTTCTTCTGCATGGATTTTAATTCCTACTCCGAATTTTTCTTTTGTTTCCTTTACTGTGTGCTCAATATACAGATTGAATAGCATCGGGGATAGGCTACAACCCTGTCTCACTCCCTTCCCAACCACTGCTTCCCTTTCATGTCCCTCGACTCTTATAACTGCCATCTGGTTTCTGTACAAATTGTAAATAGCCTTTTGCTCCCTGTATTTTACCCCTGGCACCTTTAGAATTTGAAAGAGAGTATTCCAGTCAACATTGTCAAAAGCTTTCTCTAAGTCTACAAATGCTAGAAACGTAGGTTTGCCTTTCCTTAATCTTTCTTCTAAGATAAGTCATAAGGTCAGTATTGCCTCACGTGTTCCAGTATTTCTACGGAAACCAAACTGATCTTCCCTGAGGTCGGCTTCTACCAGTTTTTCCATTCGTCTATAAAGAATTCGCATTAGTATTTTGCAGGCATGACTTATTAAACTGACAGTTCGGTAATTTTCACATCTGTCAACACCTGCTTTCTTTGGGATTGGAATTATTATATTCTTCTTGACGTCTGAGGGTATTTCGCCTGTTTCATACATCTTGCTCACCAGATGGTAGAGTTTTGTCATGACTGGCTCTCCCAAGGCCGTCAGTAGTTCCAATGGAATGTTGTCTACTCCGGGGGCTTGTTTCGACTCAGGTCTTTCAGTGCTCTGTCAAACTCTTCACGCAGTATCATATCTCCCATTTCATCTTCATCTACATCCTCTTCCATTTCCATAATATTGTCCTCAAGTACATCGCCCTTGTATAGACCCTGTATATACTCCTTCCACCTTTCTGCTTTCCCTTCTTTGCTTAGAACTGGGTTTCCATCTGAGCTCTTGATATTCATACAAGTCGTTCTCTTATCTCCAAAGGTGTCTTTAATTTTCCTGTAGGCAGTATCTATCTTACCCCTACTGAGATAGGCCTCTACATTCTTACATTTGTCCTCTAGCCATCCCTGCTTAGCCATTTTGCACTTCCTGTCGATCTCATTTTTGAGACGTTTGTATTCCTTTTTGCCTGCTTCATTTACTGCATTTTTGTATTTTCTCCTTTCATCAATTAAATTCAATATCTCTTCTGCTACCCAAGAATTTCTATTAGCCCTTGTCTTTTTACCTACTTGATCCTCTGCTGCCTTCACTATTTCATCTCTCAAAGCTACCCATTCTTCTTCTACTGTATTTCTTTCACCCATTCTTGTCAATGGTTCCCTAATGCTCTCCCTGACACTCTCTAGAAACTCTGGTTCTGTCAGTTTATCCAGGTCCCATCTTCTTAAATTCCCACATTTTTGCAGTTTCTTCAGTTTTAATCTACAGTTCATAACCAATAGATTGTGGTTAGAGTCCACATCTGCCCCTGGAAATGTCCTACAATTTAAAACCTGGTTCCTAAATCTCTGTCTTACCATTATATAATCTATCTGATACCTTTTAGTATCTCCAGGATTCTTCCATGTATACAACGTTCTTTTATGATTCTTGAACCAAGTGATAGCTATGCTTAAGTTATGCTCTGTGCAAAATTCTAACAGACGGCTTCCTCTTTCATTTCTTAGCCCCAATCCATATTCACCTACTATGTTTCCTTCTCTCCCTTTTCCTGCTACCGAATTCCAGTCACCCATGACTATTAAATTTTTGTCTACCTTCACTACCTGAATAATTTCTTTTATCTCATCATACATTTCTTCAATTTCTTCGTCATCTGCAGAGCTAGTTGGCATATAAACTTGTACTACTGTAGTAGGCATGGGCTTCGTATCTATCTTGGCCACTATAATACGTTCACTATGCTGTTTGTAGTAGCTTACCTGCATTCCTATTTTTTTTATCCATTATTAAACCTACTCCTGCATTACCCCTATTTGATTTTGTAATTATAACCCTGTATACACCTGACCAGAAGTCTTGTTCCTCCTGCCACCGAACTTCACTAATTCCCACTATATCTAACTTTAACCTATCCATTTCCCTTTTTTAATTTTCTAACCTACCTGCCCGATTAAGGGATCTGACATTCCACGCTCCGATCCGTAGAACGCCAGTTTTCTTTCTCCTGATAACAACGTCCTCCTGAGTAGTCCCCGCCCGGAGATCCGAATGGGGGACTATTTTACCTCCGGAATATTTTACCCAAGAGGACGCCATCATCATTTAACCATACAGTAAAGTTGCATGCCCTCGGGAAAAATTACGGCTGTAGTTTCCCCTTGCTTTCAGCCGTTCGCAGTACCACAACAGCAAGGCCGTTTTGGTTAATGTTACAAGGCCAGATCAGTCAATCATCCAGACTGTTGCCCCTGCAACTACTGAAAAGGCTGCTGCCCCTCTTCAGGAACCACACGTTTGTCTGGCTTCTCAACAGATACCCCTCCGTTGTGGTTGCACCTACGGTACGGCTATCTGTATCATTGAGGCACGCAAGCCTCCCCACCAACGGCAAGGTCCATGGTTCATGGGGGTGTGTGTAAATATAGGTGTGTATAAATGTGTAATTTTCATGTTTAGTTGATAATAATTTTGGGGGCTATTTGGTGCAAAGGGTAAACTCAGTGAATTTAAGACATATGTAAGATGTGTAGAGGCACAACGTAGTACAATAAGAGTGTCAACTTTCGCCACATGAGCCTTGGTGTGCAGAGGTTGGCAGAACACAATTAATCTCATTATTTACATAAGTGGAAGTATAAATAATACTGTACATAAGATCGGGAGGGGAGGGGGGAAGATTGCAAGGGCCTATTTAATTTTGGATAGTTTTTCCTTTGATACATGTACTTTATTTGTAATTTTTTTTCACACAAAATATGGTGCATGGACGTCATCAGGCCTCATTAAAATTGTAATTGTCCATTAGTGTAGAAAATGTGGTGTGTGCAAGTGTAAGCTATGTTTTGGGCCTATATTTCATTGCATTAATATATATATATTTTGGATTGGTCTTTTAATATAATTATGTATGGTATTTTAGTGCAGATAAGAGTGAACATTTGCTGAATTAAAGATCCAGCTATCTGCTGAGTTAAAAATGAAAGTTAAATGGACAGATTCTGCACAGGGTAGTATTAGTTTTAAATTTTCTTATTATATGGGTAAAATTACAGGGAAATGATAAAATGTTACTTGATTTAAGGTGTCGAACAAATTTCATAGCACGAAAGGTATGTTTTTGATGAGGAACATGAACAGAGTGTTTGAAATGTTGTGCTGAATAATTCGGTTTTTGCTTAATATCCTGTTCGTGAATGTGTCAATTCCACTGGGAGGGTGTTCAGTGCCTGATCTGTAGGGATTTGTGAAGTCATATGATTATCTGTAACTACGCCACATCTGGTCTCCTTCCCCTAAACAACTCAACAACTACGCCACAGTCGTATTTTGATGGCTATTGTCCTTCAGCACTGATGATGACGTTAGGTGAAGTGCTATGGTGAGGTCAAAGCAAAAAGTGCTGTCAAATGAATGCAAAAGCACTAAAGACTTTTGAAAAAATAGGGCTGACTCAAAAGATAATTTAAATATATATATTATGGCACTTAATTAATATCCTGTAATTTAATTAATATCCTGTAATTTTAACAGTTTGCACTAGATTTAGTAAATTTATGCTTACAATAGATGTTATGACATATCCATGGAGTGCATGCTGTTTTATACACCACCAGAAAGATACTTACAGTATTGTTCTAACACACAAATAGCTATTCTATGTCACATCAAATTTAGTATGACTTAATGTGCCAAGTTAGCAAGCTAATGTGACACTTTAAGTTTAGGTGTGTAACATTACTTCTACATTTGTAGGTGATCGATATGGCTGCATGGAAGTAGTGTGAGAGCAGGTGAAATAGTTGTACTAGCAGGCTCAGCACTCAAGATATGCAACAGCGTGTATGGCTAGGCAAGTGAATCCAGGTGCAAAGGCAAGCAGTGTCACTGGAAATGGGTAAATCCCAAAGCTGGGAATTTGGATGGCTGTAATTTACAAGGCCTTTGTGCATGAAATGAACCAAAAATGGCAGAGTGTCACACAAGCTGAAAGATGACTTCTTGTAACTGTACGAGAATCCATAGTAGTTTACAGTCAAATATTAAAGAAAATCTGAATATATTTGCAGTCTCAGAAAAATGAGATGCATCCAATGATACAACAATATGTTCAATACCTTTAATGCTGGAGAAGTTACTATTTCACACTGAATAAACACTTCCACATTGTACCTCTGAATTAACAACTTTTAAATGCTTCATGTGATTTCAGCAAACAATATCTCAGATGATAGCATTGCACTACAAGTACCATATTTGAAAGCTACGTATCTGTATGTATTTTATGTCTTGATTTATTACATTTTTTAAAATATCTTTTCATGATGCAAATGTTTGTTAGATTGTTGTATCCTCCACAACCACACAGCAAATGAATACAGCATGAATACTTCAAATTTAGTAATACCGTATATTTATTTAATGAACAGTTTACTATTTGGCTGGTAACGTGATTTAAATATTATTTACAATTAATAATACAAAATCATGGTGATTCAGGAATTGGTCATTCGCATGTGTTAGCTAACACCACCTTGTGAAAGAGTGTCAAAAGAGACTTCTGACAAGCAGGCAAAATAACTATCTAAATGGTATTTAACGACAATCTTTTGCCATTTATTGTCAGTGCACTTGTGCAAGAATGCTGGCTAATTTATTTATGGACAAACCTTTATTTACATTTATTGTGAATGATCTAAATGTGACCAGATGGTCATAACATTTATTTATTTAAATACTATTGTAATATACAGGGTGTCTCACCTACCTCTGCCACTTCAAATATCTTTGGAACAACAATATATATTCAAAAACGGTTTTCGCCAGCATGAACGTACAGCAGGGGCTTAGGAAACCAAATACTATGCAAAATTTTAAAACGTAAACAAATACTATTTTCAACACAAACTTTTGTATTTTTAAATGGGCACCCCCTGTTATTTCGTATGCAGTAAGTAGCACGAAAAATCACAAAAATGGTGGCGTTGGTTGCATTGCAATATGTCAATTACATACAAAGAAATTTCAAAGGGAAGTTGACACTTGAAATAAATGAAGTGCGCAGTTAGCACACATCCTGAGACTCGAGTGTGTGATTGACGTACTACGTCAGTGGAGTGTAAATGTATGGTGTGGTATTCTATGACAACACATCATTGGCCCATATTTCTTTGATGGCACTACTAATGGGGGTAGTTTAGCCCCTTCTTGAGCTGTACCTTACTTGAATCGGTCCATCTCTTATAATATGTCAAATAATGTGGTATCAGAATAATGGATGTCTTGCGCATAATATTTATTGTTGCAAAATGACAACTACAGGTACAATTACTGGTAACACACTTGGTTTCATGTTTCTAAACCTAATAACTTCTGTAATATGTGGCTTGTAAAGGGTAGCAATGGCATCACAGTTTCTGATGTCATGCTTTGCATGTAGTACTGTTCTCAGAGCATGGGTTGCCTACACTGGCACCTGTATCCTGCCGTAAACATACCAATATCACAATTGAATGCTCTGCCTTCAGTGTACAAGTGTCTCCTAACCTGGTCTGCTGAACTGCTCTCATACTGTAGCGTAATTCACATACGCTGCGATATTAAAATCTGTTTTCTTGTGGCTTGTTACATTTGCCGTCATCTAGTCGATATGCCGGCCTTCTGTACTGAAGGAAAACTAGATATTATTTTAATTTTTGATGAATGTCACAGAAATGCAACCGCAACTGTGACACTGTTTGCTGAACGCTACCCAGATCGGCGGTGTCCATCATGTCGAACCATTGGCAACATCTGCAAGACACTCACGGAAGCAGGAAGCTGGGCTCCCACAAAACGTCAACGTACAATGCCAGTATCTGGTAATGGAAACGAAATTGCTGTTCTGGCTGCTGTAGCACACAATCCTCAGGTGGGTGTATGAGAAATTGCACAAGGTGTAGGAATAAGCCACAGTAGTGTATGCGGAATCTTGAATCAGCATCGATTTCATCCGTTCCGTATCTCACTGCGCCAAGAACTGTATGGGAATGACTTTGAATCCTGCATTGTGTTCTGTCATTTTGAACTTCAGCAGTTGCAAGGTAATCCAGTATTCCTAAGCAATATGTTGTTTATGGACAAGGCTTCATTTACAAATTGTGGTAATGTGAATCTGCGGAACAAGCACTACTGGTCCATGAAAATTCCCCACTGGATTCGCCAAGCTGCTCATCAATGACAGTGGAGTGTCAATGTTTGGGGAGGTATCATTGCTAACTGTACTGTAGATCCCTAACTTTACCGTGGAACATTGAATGGACAGCAATATGCATCATTTCTTCAGCACACACTAGCACTCCTCGTGGAGGATCTAGGATTGGAAACTCGTCTATCAATGTTGTTCCAACATGATGAATGTTCCGCACACAATGCAAAAGTTGCCAGAGACATTCTGGATGCAACATTTCCAAATAGATGGATGGGGCAGGGAAGTACTGTGCGATGGCCAGCACGGTCCCCTGACTTGATGCCATTAGACTTATTTTTCTGGGACAGAGTGTATCAAGAATCCCCAATGACATTAGATGATATGCAACATCGTATTACTGCAGCATGTGCAGCAATATCTGTAGAAACTCTACAATCTGTGCAACACTCTCGTTACCCATCTGCAACGTGTATTGAGCAAATGGAGGGCACTTTGAACATACGTTGATGTGACACAGTTTCATTGGTCAAGATGTGGGTGTATTTTCTATACTAGATGTAATGCACAAGAATACAGTTTCTGTGGGCAACAGGGCACTAGTAAATGTGTTTAGGAAAGTGAATTCAGGTGTGTTATCTCTAACTGTTGGTCTAGTTGTCATTTCGTTAGAATAAATATAAAGTTACAATTTGAAAAATGTAACTTTGCATTGAACGTGTTACTTGTTTATTTTTGTGGATTGTGCATACCTTCCCATTGTGTGAGCCCCTGACACAGGCAGTGTGAGGTGCACTCTGGAGTCTCAGGGCATGCGCTATCTGTGCGCTTCACTTATTTCAAGTGTCAACTTTGCTTCGCAATTTCTTGGGAAGTAGTTGACGTATTGCGGTGCAACCAATGCTATTATTTTTGTGATTTTTTGTGCTATTGATTGCATATGAAATAATAGGAGGTGTCTGTTTAAAAGTACACAAGTTTGTGTTGAAAATAGTATTTGTTTACATTTTAAAATTTCACATAGTATATGGTTTCCTAAACCCCTGTCATACGTTCATGCTGGTGAAAACCCTTTTTGAATATCTGTTGTCTTTCCAGAGATATCTGAGGTGGCAGAGTTAGGTGAGACATCCTGTATATTGTTGTAATATATTATTTTAGTCCAGGAAGTGGTCAAGATGAATCAAATTGTGTCTTTAGAACTTAAGAACTTTGTAATTTTGGTAGGGATTGCCTTGAGCCAATGGAAAAGCAGATGTCATCTCCAACCATAGAAGCTGCCTTTAATAACTTTTTTCCTTCCACCTGGACCCACTTATTTCCCATTGCTATACGCTTCACAGTATTATTTTAATACAAGTGTGTTATTTTACTGCTTCCATCATTTGACTGGTATGAGCATCGTATTGGCATTTGCCAGTTACTGGGGATGTAGGGGCACTTGTTGGAGGTGAAAGGTCTGCCTCCCATCTTATGGTCTCAGGAGCCTCCATCTGCCTTTGTATGATGTACACTAATTCTCCCACCCCCCACCCTACTCTCCATCATGCTTACAAAGTATGTTTACAATTTTAAAAATGTATTACAAAGACAAATGATGAAATAGCTTTGATTTGCACTGAATATAGTGCATCAGATCATTAAGAATGAATCATAAACTTTAACAGATTGGAATTTCAAAAACAGTAATTAAATTCTATTTGAAATGATACCCTCAGCTATAACTGCTATTTTCTGAATCTCTTGAGCACTAGGGCACTTTATAATTCACTCTAACAATGTAGTAACATTATAAATGCATATACATGAATCCAAATTTCCCAAGTTTGGGAGTTGATCTTCCAGTGTTGTTACTCAATAGGTGAACATACGTCATTGGGAGAGTATGGTGACAGTACTAGTCTCTAGGTACAGGAGGTTATTAATGCCTAGAGTGTGAGCCATGCCAACAGGTAGTGCAGAGGGCCCAGCATGTGAGGAAAAGAATATGACACAGACCAGTATATGCATGGAGGTAGGAATTAGCCTGGAATAGTGAAAGCAAGTACAGCCCATAAATCTCAGCCAGGTGATGGAGGGCTGGCCCAGACAGAAGCAAGTGTGCTGATGGCTTGTGCAAAGTTGTGGAATTATGCAAAATGAAATTAACTTACGAACAGAAATAGATTATTTAATCAATACTGTTCATAATATTCACCAGTTAACTCACAATGCCATCCACAGCAGATTACATGATCTAAATGAACAGCTGATAATAATTTGCAATGAGTTAAGTCTGATTAGCTAAAGCAGACAGAAAAACTGAAGGACACTGCTGTCCTGTGTTCTGAAGACTGTATATGTGATGTGATAGAGGAAACAGGATGCAGTTTTCATAGAGGGAGGATATGAGCACCCATAAACTCCAAACACACACACACACACACACACACACACACACACACACACACACACACACACACACACGGGAAGGGTGTGCCTCCTGCTGCTCTAAAAATATTGATAAACTGTTCAGTTATGCATTTAAAAGAGGGCAGCATGTTAGAGGACAGTATTAAGAGTGGACAAAGCATTGGTATCATTTTTGGATTATGTTTCTGTGAGTTTTGTTTCTAATGACAAGCTGTAACACCATGTGGGTGCATTGTAGAGTCTTCTTCTAGACACACTAGTGCACTGAGAAGTAAAAAACTGTGTAACATTTTGCTGAGCAAATCCAGTCATTGAATGCTGTATGAACAGTTGACTGTCAGTGGACTGATTTTAGTTGTGGACCCTTGATCACAAGACAGTTGGTTTGATATAGATGGTAACTCTTAGAGAGATGGTTATTTTGAGTGAACTGAGGACTAAAAGTGACTGATAAACATTAACACTTGTATGAAGAACCATGTGTTAGAAAAGTGTACTTGTTGTAGAGTGCAGTCTTGGTGGTGGTATTTTTGAATTTTTGGTATGAAAACGTAATATAGTTAATATTCAAAATGCTTTCCTCATTTAAATAGTGAACCTGGACCTGAAGTCTGGAACAAATGTGCAGTAGCTTAACAGTCAACAGAGACCAGGTTAGATCTTCTTGAATGAGTTATGTAGTATGTTTTCCTAGACTAGGTAGTGAATTTTCAGGTTTACTGAGTTTAGTGAGGTATGAGAAAAACTGCTGTAGGAAACAAATTTTCATAAGTTTTCCAGTAGCATATAATCTTGATCTTGTTGATCCCCACAGCTAACACTAATTTTAACAATAATGAAAACCACATGAAGTGTATTATACCCTATTACTGTGCTACAACAGTTTAATTCTTAGAACATATTCAGGATGTTGAGTTGTGCTCAAGCCATCATATATATTGCCTGATTGTCATATGTACTGTTACAGACCAAATCGAGAAACAATGACCACAAACATTCTGCCAACAGCCTGGTGGAAGTACGGCATTCAGGCATGTACAATAAACTGCATACATTATACTATAAGTAGTATGCCACGCCTGCTCACCAAACCTCCTTAAGACAATCAACAAAATGTTTGTGATAAATGTTTCTCAACTTGGTCTTTAACATTGCATACGACAACCAGGCCATTTACATCATGACTTCACCATGACTTGGTAGCCTGAAGATATCCTAACAACAAAACTGGTCATAGTACAATATGTGTCATAATACAGCTGAAATGGCTATCATTAACAATTAAATTTCCAGAGAGCATTTGTTCCAGCTTATGAATTTCATAAGCTTCGAAGGGACAAACTTCATTAGCTATGAAAGATAAAGAGGGGGTGAGGCATGATTTTTATGCAGCTAAATATTTTGTTCTGTTTGCTTTGTTACAGAAATTGACAAAATGGCAGAAGCAATTTTGCTCCAGCAAGGGCATACAAGTGAAAAATTGATGAAAGAAGCCTTGCATATCCATAGAATCATTCCACAGAGAAGTATTGATGAGATATACTCATCACTTGAAACTTTCTGTGATGATCCAAAGAGGGTAAAGAGAGTTGTGCTCAAGTTTTTGGGTCATGTAAAGGAACGCAGTGCCACTGCTGATGATGCCATTGAAGAATTATCTAAGAGACCGAAGGAAAGAAACTATGATGCTGAGCATAATCAACCATCTACATCAGGGATACCATCAAAAAAGCCTTCTGAAATTCCTGTTACGAGTGATGCAAATGGAGACAATGGAACTAAGCCTCTGACAACTAGAGATATACCAGTGGATGTTGATGTGTCAGCACATAGTGATTCTCTTCCTGCTGAAAGTGACAAACGTGTCATAGCAGATGAAGCATCAACTTCTTTTTCGGATCCTACAGTTCCAGGCTGTGTTGGAAATGGAAATCATAAGAACATGTTTGACAGGATCCTTCAAGCTGACTTAACACTGCCTGGACCATCTACTGCAAACTATGACGATTTACTTGTCCCTCCTCCTCAACTTGATGACAGCGATGTTGTATACACTGATGTTAATGAGGTGGATGGTGAAAGTAAACAAGCATATTACAATACTCTCATGAAAATTTTTCCTGATGCTCAAAAGGATTTTGTGAAAAGCATGTGTGATAAATGTTCACAAGATGCCAACTGGTTAAGTAATGCTACATCAAGTTTATTGGTAAATGGTTACCCAAAAGCTGCAGATAACAGTGAACAGGAAGTGGAGCTAGTAGCAAACCAGGAGCTTTCTGGAAGAAGAGATGAAAATTATTGTGACCTGCTTGCTATAACTCCAGATAACAGTGAACAGGAAGTGGAGCTAGCAGCGAACCAGGAACTCTCTGGAAGAACAGAAGAAAATTATTATAATCTGCTTGCTATATTTCCAAATGCTGATCCAACTTATATAAGAGAGACCTGTGAACGGATTGCAGATGACGAAGACGCAATGAAAAAATTTGTTAATGACACTTTAGAAAGTGGCAAGTACCCAACACTAGCAGAGTATGAGGAACAAATGAAAGTAGTGGAAATTAGAGAGAAGTACCTAAAAAATTTCAAAATTGAAGAGTTTTTGGAAATTTTTCCTGATCCTTTTAAGTACTTTTTTGAAGAAAAAAAGAATGACAAAATTAATTCTGAGTTAAGTTTAAATTATCTGAAATCCCATTATAAGGAAATATGTACAGCAGTTTTGCAAGAATGTTTGATGAAAAATGAATACAGTCTCACTAAATCGTGTGCAGAGTTAGATAAGTGCCAAAATTTTACAAAATCACTGCATGGTGAACATGAAATACAGTACAGTGAAAATAATGTGAAGGATATTTCATTTATGCAGGAGGTAAGTGATCTATATTAGTATTAACAATTCCATTTGGTTTTGAAATTTGTGTGCGCATAATCTTAGTTTGGATGTCCTGGTGTATGTGAATTATTTTGTATGATTGAATTATTCCCTTACCTTTTGCCACTCTTATATTATGGTGATGGATATTCCAGGATGGAAAAAATATATAAAAAAATGGGGAAAGGCAACCACTCACCCATTTCTAATTGATGCATAGCATATAGGCACATATAACACTTCAGGATTTGCATGCTTTAGAGTTACTGCTCCTTTTCTGGTTTAAATAACACATGAGTACACAGAGATTAAAAAAAATCCACTCATGTGTGGCCATAGCAACACTTACTGCTTGTGGGCTGTTCATCATGCTGACAGGAGTGAGAGGAAATGGTACTAGTGCTTGGCGACTGGAAAGGGGTTAGATTTGTTTACAAGGGAGATGAAGTGAGTAGGAGGCAGAGAGGGTAAGAGAGATGGCTCACAGTGACAGGTGTAAAATGGCTGCAAGAGGTGACAGTCATAACAACAGAGAGAGAAAGAGAAAGGGGGGGGGGGGGGGGGAAGGGATATTGCAAAAGAGAGCAGAAGATTTGGACATGGAAGGAATAGTGTGGCAAATGACAGGATGAGGAAGAGTAAAGATAAGGAATGGAAAGTGGACTAGTGAAAGTTTTGGCTTGAGGGAGTTGGAGAATAAATTATATGCTGGCGGGTGCGATGCAAATGGCTCAGTTACTGGAGAAACTGCTGAAATCATTGGGGCTGTGGTTTACTGTGTGCTCTTTATGGTTTGCCACAGTTTGGTAGTGGTCATTCGTGCAGGTGGTTGGCTGGTTAGGTTCCATCCCTTCTTTGAATGCTGGATAGTAGTTGCAGCACAGCTAGTATGCAACATGGCTGCCTTCACATTTTGCACTACCTTTTATGTAATGGGAAATGCTGGTGACTTCGACAAGATTTAGCTCCTTGAGTTGAGAAGAACCAGATAATTGGATTTGTGTGCTGATGTTGAGATTCATTAGCGTAGAGTTGAAGCTATCTTTGCCAATCTAGATCATTAGGTGCATTTTATTGTAATATTCTCCCTGCTTAATTGAGAGATGACTTTGCAAAAAACTTCAGCTTGGATTTTATTTCAGCTTGGATTTTATTTCATTTTATTCATCATACTGTGAATGCATTAATGTGGAACTCTGCTTATAACTTTTTAATGAATTTAATGTAGAGGTTTCAAGTTTCTAGTTTGTAATATGTATTTGTTATTCTGTGTCAGGGCTTTCTTATTGGCTCTTAGAATTAATCAGCAACAGAAATTCCTCACAAATTGTCACATACATTCCAGCAGTGTTTGATTTGTGAGGGTATTCAAAGAGATAGAGTTAAAACAACACCCCCTGAAAGTCATAGTACTGGAACCTCTCTCTCTCTATGTCTGTTTTAATACATAATTGCAATTTTTACTTCATAAAAAATACGAGTGTAAAATTGAAAAGCTATGTTGTAGAAGAACTGAGTTTTCAGCCACCCATGAACACCAGCAGAATGGTCAAAACACTGCATTCCAGTGACTTAATTTTGCACAGTGTCATTCAGGAAAATATTTCTGTAACATCTGCATCTATACTCTGCAATCCATATGCTGACTTTTGTGTGTTTAGGGTATTACTATCAATAACACCAGCCCCTTCCTTTCTTGTTTCATTGACAAATGATGTGTAGGAAGAACACTTGGCCCTAATTTTCTAAATGAACATTCGAAGAGAAGTTGCATTATTCTTTGTATAATCTCTATTAATCCTATTCGATAACAGTTCCAAGAGCCTCAGACTGAAGAGCAGTGTTTGAGAAGCAATTATGTGAGTGTTTTGTAAGCTGTTTCTTTCTTTGATGAATAATTACATTTTCTTTGGATTGTTCCAATTGATTTCAGTCTTGTCTCTGCTTTTTTACAACTGATTTCATGTGGCCATTCCACTTTAGGGTGCTAACTGTTTGTGCTCCTAAGCATTACTTAGGCATTGCTTTCATAATGGTGATGACATGTTCATCTATCAAACTATGGATAACCTGTCCCTTGCCCTAGGCTTTCTCTTGCTAGTCCACAGGGGTATGTAGGAGAGATTTAGTGTAAAGGATGGGGAAGGTAGTGGCAGGTTTGAGCTGAGGCTTGAATTATGTTTGGATCCTCTGTAAGTAAGATCATCATCTGTGAAAGTTCAGTGTGTTGAGGTGCGTCCAGACCCAACAAACAGTTTTTATGTCAGGTATGTACACATGACAATAATCTCTGTGCTATTAATACCCATCAATTTCTGATAATTTGTCAAGTAAAACTTTCTAATTTCATGACTAATCTGGCGTAAAGTAAAAAGAAACTATTTTTCTCTGGCATGAACTGAAAAGAAACTATTTTTCTATTTAAATGATGTACTGAAGACTGAGAATGGATTAAAAAAAATGAATATATGACTTTCAATTCTAAGTAAAACAACATTCAGCAAGAATTAATTTTCACTAATTAGTGTGTCACACTTCAAAGTATCTTTTGTACTATCCACTCTTCTTTCTCTTCATTTCTTTTTCAGTTGTGTATTATATTCCAACATAAATGCTGATGTAAAATTGAAAAGGTATGTTATAGGAGAAGAACCGAGTTTTCATCCACCCATGGACACCAGCAGAACGGTCAAAACTTTCAGAAGTTGAAGTAGAATGGGAGAATGTAATGATGTTATCAGCTATATTATTTTCCTTGCAACATTGACTGTGACCTTGAAATCCCTCATACTTAAATATGGAGTGCTTACTTATGTACTATAAAGCAAAAACTAGTGGTATCTCCAGACGATTGTCATTCAGGGGACATCAACACAAGCTGAAGAAACATTTAAATGAAAGGTGCAAAACTACTGTGCCAAGAACTTAGTCAAATGATCAAGATGGAAAAATAAACAGTGAACAATCAATAGTAACAGTTGAGTCATAGTCCATTAACTGAAAGGAAAAGGCCATCATTGAATTACAGTTTGGAAGGGAAAAATTTGAACAGACTAGGGGGAAAGGTAAAAGGAAAATAAAAAATAAATAAATGATGAAAAGAAATCAGAATGGATTAATAGTTAAAGATGAAGACAGAAGAAATTGGCTAAGTAAAAGTGAATCAATTGAATCAAAGAATTAAAAATCGACAATGAACATAACAGGTGCTTGTCCATGACAAGAATTTTCTCCATCTGGATGCCCAGTAGATTTATTGGGTCGAGCCATATGTTTTTTCAAATGAGGACTTGTCCATGAGATGTGACGATGAACTATTGGTTAATCTGCTGGTTACAACTCCAGATTCCCACTAGAGAGCTTGCAGCAAGTTTGCTGCCAGTTGTCAGTAGAAGTTGATCTGTTGGGCATATTAGTTGTATGTTTTTGGGTGAGCTCTGCCTCAATTTATTGTGAAGTATTAATCATGCTTGAGAAATGACTGGTCCTCAGAGATGAAGTAACCAAAGAAAAAGAGAGAAAAATGATGACTATCATTGGCACTTCAATTGAGCAGGACTAAAACAGATAATTGTCCTTGTAGGACATTGGCTTCACACACACACACACACACACACACACACACACACACACACACAAACAACTCAAAATTTTCATACTTATTTTCAGTATTTCATTGGCTTCACACACACACACACACACACACACACACACACACACACACACACACACACACAACTCAAAATTTTCGTACTTATTTCCAGTATTTCGCTTACATTTAGAAAACTGTGTCACTTAATGTGTTTGATTTTCTGACAAGCAGTATCAGAACTAGAGTGCACTGAAAAGTAGCAATACCTTTGGCCCTTCTGTGAGAGTGTCAAAAAGGTGCACCTCACCACCTCCTCATAACTAAAAAAATTTACATGTTGTCAACAAAAAACCATACACCATGTTAAAGT
Organism: Schistocerca serialis cubense; assembly: GCF_023864345.2. Lineage (NCBI taxonomy): Eukaryota > Metazoa > Arthropoda > Insecta > Orthoptera > Acrididae > Schistocerca > Schistocerca serialis. Next base: position 1,024,864,108 of record NC_064638.1, on the reverse strand, counting down.
ACATTAAATTTCATAAAGAGATGTCAGTAAGATTCAGTTTTCTCATAAATATGGGGAAGAAAAGTGAAAATCACAAAAAATGCCTTCTGCATTATAATGCCAATGACCCCTCCCACAAGTCTACCTTTCATTGGCACTATATTTTTGGTATATTATGCTTTAAAGAGTTTATTTTGAATGGATTGATGAGAAAGCATATTTGACGAAAACAATAACAAACTTTACAACATATTAAGTATGTGACACTGAATAGTAAGATGAATATGAAATCTGTATTTGTCCATGAGTGAATGTCAAGTCCGGGCTTGGGTCATCACTTTGAGTAGCTTCTGCATATGGAAAAGAAATAATATGGATACAAAAGACAGATATGCTCTGCAGTGAACTACGAAAGTATGAAAGAATACTTGTATTGATGTCATGTGTACAGTGTTTTTTACACGTCTCCATTCTGGTCTTGGTGTCACAGGCAACATTTCTTGGGCACTAGAATGTCCAGTTGAAGGATTGAAGGATATTGAGCAATGGATGGTTCAGCTAAAGTGTCAGGCTGTGGAAGATCTAGCGTGAACAGTGAGCTGTTACTGTTCTTCAGCTGACAAAATTGTAAATAAATGATTAATATTGTGATAGAAAAAATTAATTAGTAAAGATGCATAATACTGCAAAATATTACATGAATTAATACTTAGCTGCTTCAGATGGTAGCACTGCAAGGGGATCACCCAGGTGGTCTTTGCTTCTCTGTCAAAACTGTTGTCAATGTTGGAGCAAGATCATGCACATTGCTGGCACAGTTTCATGCAGAGCAGCGCTACCTGCCTACATGGACGCCAACCTTGGCAATCTATTTTGCAATGTCAACTTCCACCCTCATTGCTTCAGATCCAAGTAGTTTCTGATCCATTGCTGCATCTTGAGGAAAACTCTGGATGTGTGTTATTGAGTTGCAGATTCAGTGGGATGTGTGGACCCATATCTGCTGATGCTTTGGAGGGCAATGTCACATATCACTTATACCTCAGCTTGTTGAGTATTTTGACTGAGTGCTTAGCACCAGAAAGGGCAGTGAGAAATTTCTCATCAGCAACTGTTATTTCCTTTGGATAGGTTGAAGGCTCAGTGAATTTAGTAACATACGATTCAAGGTGTGGATTTTTGGAGAGAGTCTTGAGAAATTTAACCTTGCCTTGGTTGAATAATGCAGACATAGTTGCAACCACTCATTGTGTGGAGGAAGAGCATGTGGTTGGCAACACTCCTCTTCACTACACGTCCCAGACTGTAGGGGAACTGGGAGGCTGTATCTCTCCCTGGCTTGAGGAAATGCACATTGGGTGGAGCTCGGAGACCCATCATTATGACCAGAAGGTCAGCTTCTTCCCCACAATGGCAACGCTATTGTGAGCCAAAGACAGGGGTTCTGCTCTCCACTCTGTAAGTGTGTCTGCATCATCAGCTGCTTGCTTGTAGGCAATTCCACTTTTAGTGCATTTTGTCATCAGCGTGGATACTAGTCTATCCTTGTTTTTTAGAATTTGATAAAGAATTTATTTGGGAAACTGTTGGTGTCACAGTGCTGCTAAATTGTATCTCTATGAACTGCTTTTTGGTTGACCTGATCAGGTGCTCAGTGGGCTAGGTCCTCTTCTCTCTGTCCGAGTACTCATTGAAAAAACTATTGCGCTTTGATTGTACACTATCGCTCAAACGTTTTTGAATGCCCTGAAAGTAAGATCAAAAAGCTAGTTATCAGATTCAAATATGAATTAGCAATATTGTTTTGCCAGTGTCATGCTCAATATAACATTTAAGAGTAGTGTTCCATGTTTTTAAAAATGAAATCGTTCAAATCTAACTTTCTGTTGTTATGCTGTTCAGTTTTCAAGCATTGCATGCTGCTGATTTTGTATTGTGGTGGCGTAATATAATCTTTTCTCACTAGATGATGTTGATAAGGTATCAACAATTCTGAAAAAATGGTGACAGATAAGAGAGGCGGTTATGCACAAGATATCAAAGAGTGAACTTCAGTGCATGCTCAGTGTAAACATCAATAATGGGGCGAAGAAAGAAGCTTTCGACAAAAAAATGTTCTGCAGTTGTGTCTTTATGTGCAGCTGGTCTTACTATGCAACAAATAGCATGTCAAGAACATATTTCCTTAGGATGTGTCCATTATACCTTGCAGAGGCATGCGAATACTGGCCAGAATATGGGCCAACCTCAAAAGGGTAGGCCAAAAGTCACATCAAAACGTGATAACAAGTATATAGTAGTCAGGAGTAAACGTGATCGCTTCAAAACAGCACCAGTTTTAGCAGCATAACTCAACCATAATATGGAAAAGCCAGTGAGTGAAAATACTGTGAAAAGATGTTTTCAGACAGTGAACCTTAACGAGTGTGTGGCGGCTAAGAAACCATTACTGACAGCTATTAATAGGCTGAAGAGGCTTCACTGGGAAAGACAACATAAAAGTTGGGAAGTAAATCAGTGGAAAAAGGTAATTTACACAGACAAATCCAAATTTGAGGCCTTTGGTACAAAGTAATTCAAATTTTTTCGCCGGTTGCCAGATGAACGAATGTTTCAGCAATGCGAATCTCCAACATTAAAGCATGAAGGAATTCCCTCATGGTCTGGGGATGTTTTGGTAGTGGTAAGACTGGTGATCTCATAGAAATAAATGGAACAATGAAGAAAAAAGATTGTCATCGCATTCTACAGTATCATGCAAACCCATATGGAAGATGTTTGATTGGCAAAGGATTCATCCTACAGCACGATACCAACCCTAAACACACTTCAAAACTGTGTAAAGCATATTTGGAAAATTTAGAAACAAAGAAGGAACTGAAAAATATGATCTGGCCATCCCAGTCTCCTGACTTTAATCCTATCTTTAATCTATTTGAACTGCTTTGGGTCACTTGGATAGGGCATTTAAATCAAGGCCTATTACAAACGTTCATCAACTCTGGACCAGGCTACAAGAGGAATGGCAGCATATCGCCTTGGACACCCTGATGAAGCTGACAGCAAGAATGCCCCACGTTTGCAGTGCATTGATAAAAGCCAAAGGAGGCTACTTTGAAGTGAGTAAAATTTGACTAAATGTATTTATAGTTTCAAGAAAATATTATTACACATCTCACTTTGAGTATTTCTAAAATTTCTGGTTCAGATTTGCATTTTTTCTTCAAAATCACTAGCGTTCAAAAACTTTTGAGCAATAGTGTACTTACTTCATATGTAATGGATCTATGTGTCACAAATTTGTTCAAACGTATGCACACTTGTATGAATCTGTGCAAGAAAAAGCTCTCACCAGTCACATATTTTGTACTACCTGGATCTAGAGCTGTGGGCTTCTTCAGCTTATATCTTGCAGATGCAAGATAGATTGGTAAGGTCAGTATGGGTGTAGGCAAGTGGAACTGCTCTGTACAAAACTGTGCCAAGCAGTGTGAAGGTTGTGTTCCATCATTGATGACAATTTTGATACAGAAGATGAAGATGACCTCGGCAAGCCTCTTGCAGCACGACTTTCTGAAGCAGCTGAGGCAACAGAAAATATTAATTCATGCACTTTTTGTAGCCTTACGCTTCTTTAAGAATAAATTTTTCTTGATCATAACGTTAATCATTCAACTGTAATTTTTTCAGTCAAAGAACAGCAACATCTCACTGTTCAGTCTGGACCTTCTAAGCTTGTGATACTTTGGCTAGACTATCCATTGCTCAATATACTTCAGCTAGATATTCTAGTACCCAAAAAACATTTCCTGTGCCACTATCAAGAGGCAAATGGAGATGAGTAAAAAAATCTGTGCACCTGACATCAGTACAAGTATTTCTTCATACTTTGTTAGTTCATTATACAACTTCTCTGTCTTTTGTGTCCATATTTAATCACTAAGCGCCTTCTTTCTTTTTCAGATGGAGGGTCTACTTGAAGTGATGTTCCAATCCTGGGCTCAACATTCACTCATTTCATGACTTATGTACATTACGACAAACAGGTTTCATTTTCATCTTCCTATTTGTTGTCATGTATTTAACACACTGCCCAGTGCCATTAATATGATCACCTGTCAAAATCCTGAATATGGTCCACAATGATAGATTCACAGTTGTGCTGATCCATTGTACCTTCCAGAATGTCAAGATCATGCAGGGAATGGCACGAGAACATTCCCCAGACCATATTGTATCCTTCTCTGGTGTGGACTCTTCAAACAATTGTTGCAGGGTGTTTGCTTTCAGACGTTTCAATCCAACAGACATCTATCTGATGGAGAGCAAAACATAATTCATCCAAAAAGACCCCTTGTCGCCATGCAGTGGATGTCCAGTGGAAGTGTGCAAATTCCAGCCTTCGCCACTGATGAACAGCAATCAGCATGGGTGCGTGAACCTTCTGTGGAGGCCCATAAATGTCAATGTTTGCTGAATGGTAGTTGAGGAGACACTGTTGGTAGCCCCTTGGTTCATCTGGGTTGTCAGTTGCTCAATAGTTGCACGTCTGTTCACCTGTAGGCATCTCCACAGTTGTCGTTCACCCCTGTCACCTTTGTCCTGTGGTGCCCCACAATTAGTGCTGATTTTGGATAGTGCCATTTTGCCATGCACAGTATAGTTTAACCATGGTGGCAGGCAAACAGTTAGCTGTTTCAGAAATGCTTCCATCCTTGGCTCATAAGGTGATGATCATGCTCTTTTGGACATCAAATAAATTCATTTCCACATTACAACAATGACTGCAGTTTTCAGCTTCTCCCAACACACTTCATTTACTGCCACTAGTACTGCAACCTACTGCTTGTGAGTGGTTCTTGCATGTGGGGTGTCAAACATATTCATTGGTCACATTAATGAGACGGGACCATGTATGTTGTAAATATAATTTGTTAATGTTTTCATCAAACATGCTTTGCCATCAAACCTTTCAAAACAACCTCTTTTAAGCGTAGTACACCAAAAGTATAGCACTGATGATAGATAGACAGGTAGGAAGGGTTGTTTGGCTGTAGGTTCAGAAGGCATTATTTGTAATTTTTGCCCTCCACCCTTATGAGGAAATTGAATGTTACTGACATCTGTTGTAGAAAGTTTAATGTGGTGTAGGGTTTTTTGTTGATATAATCTGTCCATCATAAGAATAAACCTGATGTAAAAAACACAAATGTGATGATTGGTCAGAAGCTGCAGCACACGTACATGGGTGTTGTTACGCTCTTGGAAGTAAGTCCTACTTATGTATTAGATATCTTATTACTCAGTTATGTTAAATGAAACTTTAAGATTTTAAAATGTATTAACAACCATCAACTTTTTTTTTAAAATCACACTTAAGCTACATAGTTTCTATTTCAAAAATCGTGTACAGTCACAGCATCTGCATTGTTGTGCCCTGATTGTCGTGCTGATAATGCACAGTATGAAAATGGCTGAGGCTGCTTTCTGTTCTGTAGTGAGACATGCGCATGGAACATGGTTTAGCTACCCTCTGTAATAAAAAAACTCAGTGAATGGATCAACGAACAACCTGAACAAGTGTCATCGAATGACTGCCAAGAACACACTCAGTGAACGGTATAGAACAAAATGAAGTAAAAAAAATAAAGAAAAGGTACTGTGATGGAATGTGAATGAAATGCGGTTGTTCGTGCATTGGTTTAAGTCATACCAATATCATTTTATTTTCTTATTCAATTTGAAATCATACATCTCATGATCATAAAACGCATCATAATTTTTTTCTTTTTAATAATGCACATCTTCTTGTTTCTAATTACATATTGGATGCAAAATACCTGTTTCATTTCAAATACAAATTCTTAATTATCGATGTTTTATGAAAGACTGTTCATAAAAGTTTTTAAAATCACAACAGTTTAATTTTTTAAGGCAAAAATGAAAAATCAAATCCTCTTTATTTAGACTATGTCCATTTTTTAAGGCAAAAATGAAAAATCAAATCCTCTTTATTTAGACTATGTCCATCATTTTATACCACAGAGGTAGATAACTATATGAAAAACAATCATTTTCACAGCATTAAGCACATCATACAAATGCTGCATTTTTACATTTCATACTGTACCATTACAATATGAACCCAACAGAACTGATAGGGAGCCAGGCTGTGAGATTTGGCACAAGAAGTAACAAGACTATTAAGCTTCCAGATGTACTGGAACTAACGTATGCAGCTTTTTCACACGTCACTGCTGAACGCTGGCAGGATATAGAACGGCTAATCATAAAAGAAGAAGAGAAAATGCTGCGCCTGCTTGGCTCATTATCAATGCAGCAGGTGACACTTCCAGAACTGAAATGTATTTCTCGGATTCAGATAAGGAAGGAGCTAAGAGATTATGAGATGACTGACTGTAAGTAATACTTTCAGTGGCTTCAATATTTAACTGTACAGTGAAATTCTTCAATAATCTCTTATGTTACACACAGCTTATACAGAAAGATTACCCTGTAGTTAAGTCAGGAATTTTCATTATTCCTGTTTCTAATTACAGTAGTAAGTTAGCTAAAAACGATAATGTGTTGCGGTTTTTGTCTAGTCATCTCAGGAGCGTATTGTGGGAGATTTGCAACGTATTATTTCATTCTGCTTAAAAATTAAATGACGTTTGAAGCTGTATTGCTCCTATGCTCGTCTCTTTTTATGTGTGAACTGCAGCTGGCCACATCACTGCAGGCTAGCTGTACCAGCTAAAAGGCCAGTGCTGTCCATGTAAAATGCGTTGATAAAGCTGTTGTCCTGTATTATCACTAAGTCAATGTGTGTGTAATGCACAACACAAAATGGACCCTTATTATCATACTTGACAGTACTCGTGACAGCTTGGCTGCAGTCCCACGTGAAATGGAAATCCAATGAGGTTCCAGCAAACACAGAAGAATACTTAGTGCCATGTTTACATCAGGTTTATTCTTATAATAAATGGATTATGGCTGTTCTAACCCAAGAACACTGTAATTATTGCTCAAAGATTACATGCACACATGGAAGACAATGTCTAATACAAGTAGCGATACACAAGTGGTCAGCAGAGCCTTGTGCTCTAGCCTATATATTCATTAGTTCCAACAGGAGGCACAGCTAGCAGGCTGCACTAACAACTTCCATTGTATTAGCAGACCAGGTGGCCTCTAGTGGCTGAATCAAGCACAATCTTAATGTCCGAAGTATGAAGCAGCACTCACACAAAATTGGTATTTACGGAAGTCCTCTTCCTTTGTGATGAAGTGAACACTGTGCTCATGTTCATTTCTTCTGTGCTCAGCATAGGTTGTCAAGTTATGCAATGCATTGCCACTCATGTGTAAGGTCGGAAGTGAAATAAGTGAGGACAGGTGCTGGACCTGCCCCCCCCCCCCCCCCCACTCCCCCACCCCGTCCATGAGAGACCATATAGGAGGACAGAAAGTGCTGGCACAGCTTCCACTTTCATGTCCAAGTCCAAACATAAGAAAGGAGGTTGCGACAAAGTCGGCAGAACAGGTGGAAAGGCTGCAATGGAGATGGTGCCTGTAGAGGCATCGGCTGTGACACCACAGGAGCCAGGATCCTGCCTTGGCCCCAACAGCTGAAGGGGGCACCCACAGCAGAGGAGACGGTTGTGCAAATATTGGTAGTGGCAGCGTCGAAGGTGAGGGCACTGATCATGATGTAGGAGACAGCCGGGCAGATGGATGATTGGGGGGGGGGAGCAACCATTGTGCAGCCGCCCACATGAGCTACTTCTTGTGAAAAATACAAAATGTATGTTTCATCTGAGTCTTAAACATTTGACTAATTATTCTGCTTCCCAGTTAGATTGAGGGTGGAAAGGAGGAACCATGACATGGTGAGCACCACTTTTTTTTTTTTTTTTTTTTTTTACAAAAATCTTCAATTTCCTGAGATATGAAGTGCGGACAATTGCCAGTACCTAACGCACACAGAAGACCTTACATTGCAAAAATTTTTGACAAAGGAGAAATTGTTGCTGCCGTAGAAGGAGACAGACAGTGCACCACATATGGAAACTTAGAATAAGCGTAAATTACAACAAGCCAGTAGAAATTCAGAAAAGGGCCCACAAAATCTACATATATTTTTTCCCAAGGTTGCTGTTGGTCTGGCCATGGGGACAAAGATACAGCATGTGGAGCCAGCTGATCTGTGGTACACTGTGGGTCTGCATGCTAACACTTTTGTACTTGATACATCCCAGTGGTCCACATCTAGTGAACGCATAACCTCATGCCAAAGGGTGGACGGGCCTACAACCCGAGGAGCAGTGTCCTGTGTAACTAACAGCAGCATTCTGTTCCAAAGAGAAAGACTATTTTATAATGCAAAATAATTTCTCACAGGATCAGGAGCATGGTCCAGAGGTTTGTCTGGCCAGCTGAGTTACAGAAAACAAACAATTTTACTTAAAATAGTGGCTGCACTATGTGTTACTCAACAATGACATTAACGTAACATATTTTGTAATAATGCTAACCTTTGATCATAAACTTGTGATTTATACAGGGTATTTCAGAAGCGATGGTCAATAATTCATACATGGAAAGTATAGGCCAAAAGTAGCTAAAAAGCTCCAACAAACATGGATCTACAAAACAACATTGCCAGGGTATCACATTAATTTGAGTTGGAACCAACTGTAAATGCCCCTGGATAGTGTGGTATTTACATTGGTATCTCTATCCATTGGTACGCATATGCGCAACTACTTCCCTTTCCCCCACTGTGCCTTAGCAGCCTCACAATCAGTTACAAACGTGAAGACACCATGAATTGTGATTACACCAATTAAGAGTATGCTGAAATCCATGCCACGTATGGCAAAGCAAATGGCAGTGGCCTTGAGGCTGCATGGAAGAAGCTTTTCCTCTCCACAGGCAGTCTAACTGGTGTACATTTAGCCAGTTATTTAAGTGCTGTAGAGAAACAAGGAGTTTCATACACCATGTACAAGAAGATCGACCCAGATCCATAACACCCGATATTGATGAAAGGGTGTTACACATTGTACACACATGTCCAAATACTTCAACAAGGAGGATTGTTACCCAATAGCATGTCCTGAGTCATAGCAGTGTGTGGCAGATTTTACATCGGTAAATACTCTATCAATATCATCTCCAGTGAGTGCAAGCCCTCAACAATGCAGACTTCCCTCCTAGAGGGAATTTCTGCCAATGGGTGCAACAACAGTGTACCCTAAATCCCCTGTTTGTAAGCAGTTTTCTGTATACTGATGAGGCTGGATTTACCCATGATGGTATTTTTAACTACCATCACTGTCACATTTGGGCCAATGTCAGTCCTAATGCAACACATGTATCATGGCATCAGCAGTGTTAATCATTGAATGTTTGGGCAGGACAGCTTGGGGACTGCACAGTTATACCACACTTCCTACCACAGAGACTAACTGGACAGCAGTACATTTCCAAATGTCCCACTGAACCAATGCCTGAACATGTGGTTCATGCATGGCGGTGCTCCAGCACATTTTCGTTGGCGATAGGTGGAGGAGGGCCTGTACCATCGCGTCCAAGGACTCCGGATTTAAATCCCATGGATTTCTATGTGTGGGGTCATGTCAGAATCCTGGTCTATGCTACTGAGGTCAACTCTCTTGAGGAATTACGCTTGCGGACTGAAGCAGATTTCCTGCGTTTACAGAGTTCCCCAGGATTGCCTGAGATGATTTGCAACTTATTTCAGAGATAAGCTCAGTGTTGCATTCAGATGCACGGACAACAATTCAAACATCTACTTTAACATTTAGAGATCCCATGTGCTTCTAGAGACTGATGAACCACATCAGAAAATGTGTTGTATCTTGACAATGGTTGATTTGTGGACCCCTGTTCATTGGAGCTTTTTAGCTACTTTCCGTGTGAATTATTGACCATCACTTCTGAAACACCCTGTATCTTTGGGTCAACCTAATGGTCTATTGTACTTGCTCGGTTTGTCAAATCATAACAAGATAAAAAAAATGAGTGGGTATGTGAAATGTGAGACATTATTTCCATGCACACTTCCAGTAGCAACTGGAGATCACTCTTTGCCTCTACACAAGTAAAATATAAAACTGCATAATCATAGTTTCAAAGACAGACTCATAGCTACTAATTACATGTAATGCAACCACAGATCCAACTGCCACACAGAGGAGGTGATGATGAATTTAGCATTTACCAACTTCAAGCCAATACACCTGCAATTTTAAAGGTATTATTATTTTCTGCAATGCAAGCTTTCAACTGCATGCATGTCATCTCAGTGGGCCGTCCTAAGTACTTGGTTGGGTACGAGAGAGGTGCAATCGCCCAGAGTTAGGGGAGTAGACGCTTTAGGTGTGACCACCCGTGCTCCCAACTGAGCTTGCCGCTGCCGACAGAGGCCCGGGAGCGTGCTGTCGTGGCAGGAGGGTCTGAATTGGAAAGGAACATCCTGAAACTGGTTAATCTAATACGGGAAGAAGAGGAAATGCCTCAAACATGGAAAGAGGGAATTATATGCACTATATATAAGAAATGAGACCAGATGGAATGCAGTAGCTATAGAGGGATTATACTGCTTAATCTGGGATATAAAATCCCTCTCTAACATACTGTACAACCGACTCCTTCCAATAATACAGAGGGAAACTGGATCATATCAATGTGGAATTATTCCCAGTAACTCAACTACCGATGAGATGCTTACGCCAAGGCGAATTCTGGAAAAAACAAAGGAATATGGGGTCAGCACATATCATCTTTTTGTTGATTCTAAAGCAGCATATGATAGTATAGACAGAGAGCAACTATATCAAGCTCTAGGTGAATTGGGTATGCCAAAAAAACTGATAAGGTTAGTAAAAATGACAATGAGAAGAACACAAGGTAGCATAAAAAATGGAGAGATGTTGTCAGTGCTTTGGAAATTAATAATTTGTAACTTTTAATTTATTTGTGTGAAACATGTAGTTACATGCATAGCAATTGGTAGTACAATACAACAGTATACAATCTAATTTTACTTTATAATTGGAACTTAAGAATGTAGTCCAAATTATTTGACATAATAATACTTTATATTTCAGTTTCTACGGTAGGCTATAGAAGCACTGCTCAATGAGCCACGATTTTAGATGTTTTTTGAATGTCTCTCCAATTATTACCTTCAGTTCATTTAACAGTGCTTTGAAGTATTTTACTCCATTAATATATGGACTGTTTGCAGTATTTTCAGTCTTCTGTGTATCATATGGTAATTTTGTACTTGTCTAGTACTGTGATCATGAATTTCTGCACTACGACAGGTATATTTCTTATCTTCTACAGTTAATACTATTGTTTAAAACATATACATTGAGTAGATAGTTAGAAGTTTAAATTCTATAAACAATCCCTTACATTGTGTTCTAGCATCTTTTTTGCCTAATATTCTCAAGGCTCTTTTCTGGAGTTTAAATACTTGATCTACATGAGTTTTGGAAGTCCCACTCCACAATGCAATACCATGTGCTAGAAGTGGATGTATTAAACCAAAATACATCATCTTCATTGTTTGGGTATTGACATATGGAGCTACTCTTCTTAACACATATAGGCTAGATGATAACCCTGCACATACTTTGTCAATTTGTTGTGTCCATAGTAGTTTGCTATCTATGCATATACCTAGGAATTCACACTCACTGCAGATTTTTCCTAAAATATTATTATCTTGAGAATAAATACAAGTTTGCAAATCACCAACATTGAAGGGGATTATATTTGTTTTTATGTAAGATGACTTTTATATTGTCATTTTCAAACTTTTCCTTTGCAATATCTATATTTTTTTTCCTCTATGCTGAGATTAAGGATAGAATTTCCCCAACAAAGGCTTGAAGCGTCATCTGAATACATTGTAATGAAGGAATCATCTTTTACTATCTTTGGGAAGTCATTGATGTAAAATATACAAAGGAAGGGACCAATTAACGATCCCTGAGGCACACCCGGCGCGCCGCCGGGACCTGAGAGGGTTTCGAGGTGTATTGTGCAGGGGAGCTCAGCCTCCTCCTGTTTGCAGAATAATTGAGCAGACGCTTGCGTGTTTGCGCAGTCCCCCGGGACACACTCCCGGGCGGCTGGCTGCTCAGCTCTAGTTGACGCAGCTCCCTGGTTGATCCTGCCAGTAGTCATATGCTTGTCTCAAAGATTAAGCCATGCATGTCTCAGTATAAGCCGCGTTAAGGTGAAACCGCGAATGGCTCATTAAATCAGTTATGGTTCCTTAGATCAGACCCTCCTTGCTTGAAAACTTCTGCTGGAATGCCGTCTGCTCCTGCCGCCACGTTGTTATTTAATTGCCTCATCGCAGTTCTCACCTCTTCTAAGTTAGGAGGTTCCACACTGTTATCTGGAGCCTCTTTCTCCTGTATTTCTGTTGGGTTCCTTGGAACAACTGGTCTTGGATTAAGGAGCTTATGAAAGTAGCGACACCACCTCTCTCATATCTCCTTCTCTTCACTCATAATTTCGTAATTCTCATATTTTATTAGACTTGTTCTGCCCCTAAAAGGTTTCTGTGTCTTATACACCTCTCCATAAAATTCCCTTGCACTTCTCAAAAGTTCCATTTCTTCAATATTTGCTGTCACCCACTCCCTCATTTTCCTTTGATGGGTCCTTTTTTCAATTCTCTGTTCTTCTTTATTCTTCCATTATCCTCCTGGTACAGTGTGGTTGTAATGTCCTTCTGTATGCTTCATTTTTTTCATTTGTTACTATTTCACCTTCAGTATTGAAGGTGCTCAGTTGCTGCCGTATGCACTGTCTTTTTTTAATATTTTCCCCTTGCTCTTCAGTGTTGTTGCATTCTCCAGCGTTTTCAAGGGCCAGAATTATTCTCTCCTGGTATCGTTCCTTTGCTTCCTCTGATTCTAAAGCTGTGATGTTATATTTCTGTGTTCTGGGCCAAGTTCCTTTCACTGCATTAGATATTCTTGCACTCACCTGTGCCCAAACTAGGGAGTGATTGGTATCTATATTTGCACTTCGTAAACTCCTTACATACAGTAAGGATGACTTTACTGTACAATAAACAACAGCATCATCATCAAAAAAATCAAGATGACACTCAAATTGTGTCGTAAATCATTTATGTAGATAAGGAAAAGCAGAGGACCTTTTAACACCACCTTGGGGAATGCCAGAAATCAGAACAGCAGAGGGCCTATAACATTACCTTGGAGAATGCGAGAAATGTCTTCTGTTTTACTTGATGACTATGAATTTTGACCTGTCTGACAGGAAATCACAAATCCTGTTGCATAACTGAGATGATATTCCATAAGCATGAAATTTAGTTATAAGCCACTTGTTAGGTACAGTGTCAGAAGCCTTCTGGAAATCTAGCAATGTGGAATCAATTTGGAATCCCTTGTCAGTAGCACTCAACACTTTCTGTGAGTAAACAGCTAGTTGTGTTTCACAACAATGACGTTTTCTAAATATGTCTTGACTATGTGTCAATAGACTGTTCTCATTGAGGTAATTCATAATGTTTGGACTTAATATATCTTCCAAACTCCCACTGCATATCGACATTAATTATATGGGCCTGTAGTTCAGTAGATTACTCCTATTACCTTTCTTGAATATTGGTGTGACCTGTGCAACTTTCCATTCTTGGTGCGGTGAGAGTGTTAACATCTTTATTATTCATTTTTCTACACTTATGCAAAGGATTCTGCTGAAACATTTGGCATGCACATGCTGACTCTGTGGGCAAAGCTGCCTGTTTTTCTACAGGCAGGCAGAAATGCCAATCTGGCAAAATCGTTGTCAGGGACAAGTGTCCAAAGACAGGGCTCAGAAGTGGAAAGAAAGAATTGGAGTAAGTTAAAAACAGATCAATAGTAAGGACCAAGCATTTGATAAAGGGACAGTTCTCAATGTGGAGGTCATGAGCACTGATGCAGCAAGGAGATAATCAAATTACACAAGTCTCTGCTGTTATATTTCAGAGTATGTGCAACAATGTAATACAGGATATTGCCATGTACTTGCTCTGCCTATGGATATTCATTCTCGTATTGTTTTATGTTCATCAAAACAATATGTACTGTTAGTGATAAAATTCCTGTTCAAACTTCACAACTGCTCAACATTTCAATCCCTCTGCTGGGATCTTCCCCTGGCTGGCTGAACACAGTTGAAAGATAGTGTCATGTTTACTTATAAGATATTTTCTAATGTGTTAAAGAGCAAAAATACCAAGCACATTTAAGACAAAAAATGAAATGAGCTTTAGTGGGTCACAAGAAGAATGGGACCAGGTTATGGATTTTGGGAACATACATGTGCTAGCTACAGAAAGTAGTAATTAGAGAAGAAAAGTCAATGAAGCATTCCAAACATCGAAGAATGAGCACAACTTCAATAGCTACTTCAGCATGTCTGCTTGCTATTAAGGAAATAAAATACCCAGCTATGGCCAGTGAGGCACGCAAGCAGCTACCAGAAGAGAACTGAGGCTGCACAACAGCAATAATATTTTTGATTCTCCCACTGTGTTACTATCTGCTTTCAGTATTTATTCAATGATATGGTCCACCAACAACAGCAGGCAGGTTTCTACACAGTAACTCCACTTCTCCAAAGAAGCGCGGGAAAATTTCCACTTATAAGTGAATGTGATGTTGTGTTTTGACAGTGTTCAGCTATTGAGCGACACAAGTGGAATCCTGAAGAAGGTCGCAACAGAGAGATCAAAATGTTAAGTAGTCAAGAGAAATATGACAGAGCCTAATGACTCAGAAGATTTGTCATCAGTGACAACAGACATGAAAATGGGCAGCATGTTAAAAATCTCTACAATCAATTCAGAGAAATTCTGATCTTACTATTTTTACCCAAGCTATCAGAATATTCTGACATCTTGTTTTCGAATTAGGTACCCCTGTTATTTGACTCATATTGTGGTGATTGGGGCATCCTCCTCACCAGGAACACCAGTGTAATAAAGACCTAAGATTACAGATACATAGGGTTATGGGTTAGCTGAAAAGTTCCTGCTGTTTGGCTCATATGCTACAAGATCTTTTCCCACACTTTTCTAAGTGAAATTGAGGTGGTTAGCCAACAATATATTAAAAAAATAAAGTTCCTCTCTGCTTTTGATACAAGCTGATCTGCAATGCCTTTAATTATTTTAGTTTATTTACTTGAAATTATCTTTTCTTGAATAATCATTTTCATAGCTAGGATCATCACCTGTTTGGTATTCATTCATTCTGAAATTGTGTGCACACACAATTACATAATTATAATCTGTAGAAAGGAATGTAGTCAGAAGTTCAATCAGACTTTTTTCACAAAATAACACATGTTCTTGCATAAAAAGTTCTCGGTTTACTTGCCACGTCAAATTTGGATAAAATCCCGAGCTTTCGATGACTACCTCCATCATCTTCATCAGGGGCAAAACTGACTGTCGTGGACTGGTGAGGCTTCCGCTTTTATAAGCAGTGGATGGCTTCTCATTGGCTGGACGACGTCACAGTGAAACCGGCGCGTACTGAGGTGGCGGCCTCTATGTCCATAGATTTTGTTTGCGTGCTTTATCCAGCATTGCTTGCAGCACCATCCATCGCAACAGGCGGAGAACTGCAAGGAATGTATGAAGTTTCCCTCTACGCTCTTTCTTTATCAATTGTGCGCTTCCATGCATTGCTGAGTGCATAACCGGAGTCTCTGTTGAAATTATTTTCACAGAGTCTAATTTCAACTGCTTCCCTGATGACATAGTCCCAATAGTTTGAAGCATGAGCAAGTAGTCTTGTTTCATCGAATAAAATCTTATGTTTATTTAACAAACTGTGCTCAGCCACCGCTGATTTTTCTAGATAACTGTATTTCAGGTGACGCTGATGTTCCACACAGCGATCGGCGACAGTTCTTATAGACTGGCCCACATAACTTTTGCCACACTCGCAAGGAATGCTGTAAATTCCCGGTACTCTCAGGCCAAGATTATCTTTCACGGGTCACAGCATTTCCTTAATCTTCCTGGGTGGCCGGAAGACTGGTCTGATTCCCTGCCGGCTCAGGACTCTGCTGATCTTGCTGGTCGTTGCACCGCAGAATGGTAGCCGCGCGATGTGTTTGCCCTCTTGATCTGTTCGAACAGCGTCCTTTCTTGGTTTCTTCACCAGAGTAGATCTGATATCACGATCGGAATATCCATTTTTTATGAATACCATCGTCAGATGGTTAATCTCGGAGCCGAGATGATCCTTGTCCAAAATAGTCATTGCTCTGTGTACCAAGGTGTTCAGCATAGCTCTCTTCTGAGCTGGGTGGTGAAAACTACGCGCGTTTACATATAAATCTGTATGCGTCGGTTTTCTGTACACAGAATCTCCGCGACGTACATCTGATTTTCGCTCCATGAGCACCACCTCCACAGTAAATCTTATGTTCTGATGTATACCATTCAAATGATCAACAAACTGTTGCAGTGCCTCATTGGCATGTGGCCAGATTAAAAATGTATCGTCAACATACCTGAAGAAGCAGGATGGACGTAAGGGAGCACTGTTCAGAGAAGGGTCACTGATAGCTTCTGATATTAATTGATTTTCTGACATTGATGATGTACTAGCACCTTGTGTGTTTTTCAGATTTTGTTATCTAATGATCAGATTCTGTTCAGTAACACATTTAAAAAACATGAATGTTGCTACAAGTCCACACTGACATGATTTAATATACAACTCGTGCATTAACAAAGAGATAAGAAAAACAAATGCAGTAATTAAATTATTATATTCAAGATATGAAAAATGTTTAATTTTGGTTAGAGGCACATTAGATAAGAGTATGCATACTAAACATGGACTGCATCTGAACTACGAGGGTAAGCATCTTCTGGGTGAACAATTAAGCAAATTGATTACAGAGAAGATCAAACTCAGTAGTTTAATATATGAAAACAGCTCATTTTCAACTGAAACTGACATCCCTTTTTTAGTGTAAGTAGGCCTTCAGTGTGCACACACGAAGGTGAAAGTGAAAGACTTACTGACAGTACCAAAAAAGACGAAAATGTAAAATAATGTTCCAGAATATCCAGTACATTACTAACAAAATAAAACACGTTGATGAAATTCTAGGAAAGTAAACCACACATATACACTCCTGGAAATGGAAAAAAGAACACATTGACACCGGTGTGTCAGACCCACCGTACTTGCTCCGGACACTGCGAGAGGGCTGTACAAGCAATGATCACACGCACGGCACAGCGGACACACCAGGAACCGCAGTGTTGGCCGTCGAATGGCGCTAGCTGCGCAGCATTTGTGCACCGCCGCCGTCAGTGTCAGCCAGTTTGCCGTGGCATACGGAGCTCCATCGCAGTCTTTAACACTGGTAGCATGCCGCGACAGCGTGGACGTGAACCGTATGTGCAGTAGACGTACTTTGAGCGAGGGCGTATAGTGGGCATGCGGGAGGCCGGGTGGACGTACCGCCGAATTGCTCAACACGTGGGGCGTGAGGTCTCCACAGTACATTGATGTTGTCACCAGTGGTCGGCGGAAGGTGCACGTGCCCGTCGACCTGGGACCGGACCGCAGCGACGCACGGATGCACGCCAAGACCGTAGGATCCTACGCAGTGCCGTAGGGGACCGCACCGCCACTTCCCAGCAAATTAGGGACACTGTTGCTCCTGGGGTATTGGCGAGGACCATTCGCAACCATCTCCATGAAGCTGGGCTACGGTCCCGCACACCGTTAGGCCGTCTTCCGCTCACGCCCCGACATCGTGCAGCCCGCCTCCAATGGTGTCGCGATAGGCGTGAATGGAGGGATGAATGGAGACGTGTCGTCTTCAGCAATGAGAGTCGCTTCTGCCTTGGTGCCAATGATGGTCTTATGCGTGTTTGGCGCCGTGCAGGTGAGCGCCACAATCAGGACTGCATACGACCGAGGCACACAGGGCCAACACCCGGCATCATGGTGTGGGGAGCGATCTCCTACACTGGCCGTACACCACTGGTGATCGTCGAGGGGACACTGAATAGTGCACGGTACATCCAAACCGTCATCGAACCCATCGTTCTACCATTCCTAGACCGGCAAGGGAACTTGCTGTTCCAACAGGACAATGCACGTCCGCATGTATCCCGTGCCACCCAACGTGCTCTAGAAGGTGTAAGTCAACTACCCTGGCCAGCAAGATCTCCGGATCTGTCCCCCATTGAGCATGTTTGGGACTGGATGAAGCGTCGTCTCACGCGGTCTGCACGTCCAGCACGAACGCTGGTCCAACTGAGGCGCCAGGTGGAAATGGCATGGCAAGCCGTTCCACAGGACTACATCCAGCATCTCTACGATTGTCTCCGTGGGAGAATAGCAGCCTGCATTACTGCGAAAGGTGGATATACACTGTACTAGTGCCGACATTGTGCATGCTCTGTTGCCTGTGTCTATGTGCCTGTGGTTCTGTCAGTGTGATCATGTGATGTATCTGACCCCAGGAATGTGTCAATAAAGTTTCCCCTTCCTGGGACAATGAATTCATGGTGTTCTTATTTCAATTTCCAGGAGTGTATATTGTGAACGAACTTGTATGCAAGAATGAAGGGGCTTTTAGTTTTAAGCTAAACAGTTACAAAATTGTGAATGCATATTACAAAAAGATACACAGGGCTGGTGGTATGGGTATTTATGTTAGAAATAATATTCATTGTGAAAACATCAAGTGGGTTGATAATCATGAAATGGAGATATCCTTTAAAGTAGCAGCAGTTAAGATGAAGGTAGACAACAGCAGCTTAATAGTTAGTGGCCAGTATAGAACACCAAATAGTGATGTAAAAGAATTCTTTTACCAATTAGAAGAACTTCTGGATAAACCCTACAAACAAAAAACAGATTATAATAATAAAGAGATGTGTGCTTAGCGTACAGCACAAAATGTGCCCTTATTATCATACTTGACAGTACTGGAGACAGCTTGGCTGCAGTCCCACGTGAAACGGAAATCCATTGAGTTTCCAGCAAATGTGGAAGAATACATACTGTAATGTTTACATGAGGTTTATTCTTATGATGAACAGATTAAAGTAAGTATGTGAGGCTTTCATAAAACATTTTAGGAAGGCATGGCAGAGGAGTAATTGATGAAACAACATTACAAATAAACTCAGTTAAAATGAGTAATTCATTTTTCCTAAGGAGTGTAACAGAATATGAGCTCACGGAAGTAATATCAAAACTCAAAATAAAAACATCTAGTGGCTGGGATGATATATCATCTACATTACGTATAGAACAAAAAAATTAATTAATAAAACCAATAACACATTTAATGAACAGTTCAGTTGGCTAAGGGGACCTTTCCTGAGCTTTTAAAA